>NC_087187.1:2805000-2817500 GCF_035594125.1 Scylla paramamosain
TGAATGAATGAATGAATGAATGAATGAAGGAAGGAAGGAAGGAAGAGAAGGAGACAGAAATAAGAGATGAAAAGAGGAAGGAAAGGAAGGAAAAGCGAAACCGGAGGAGTAAAATAGGGAGAAAGGGAAGGGATGGAGAGAAGGAAAGACGAAGAAAAAAAGGGAGGGAAGAGATGAAGGGAGGAGGAAAAAATGAGAGAGGAAAGGAAGGGATGCGGTGAGGCAGTGAGAGAAGAGAGGGGAGAGAGAGAGAGAGAGAGAGAGAGAGAGAGAGAGAGAGAGAGAGAGAGAGAGAGAGAGAGAGAGAGAGAGAGAGAGAGAGAGAGAGAGAGAGAGAGAGAGAGAGAGGGGGAAGGAGAGAAGGATACGGAGGGAGAGCGAAGGGTTCAGCTGCGGGGTGAAGGATGGAAGGAGAGGAAGGAAGAAGGAGGGAGAGGAAGGGAGAGAGGGAGGGAGAGAGGGAGGTAACTGGAGGAGTCTAAGAAGAGCTAAGCAAGTTTTAAAGGGGATGAAGAGTCACCTTTCTCTCTCTCTCTCTCTCTCTCTCTCTCTCTCTCTCTCTCTCTCTCTCTCTCTCTCTCTCTCTCTCTCTCTCTCTCTCATAAATATCCATGTATTTTCAGCTCAGCCTAAAAAAGTTCTATGAATATAAATAGACCAAGTAATATAACTCCCTTTTCATTGTAGCAGTAGTAGTAGTAGTAGTAGTAGTAGTAGTAGTAGTAGTAGTAGTAGTAGTAGTAGTAGTAGTAGTTGTTGTTGTTGTGTTGTTGTTGGTTGTGACGGTGGTTGTAGTAGTAGTAGTAGTAGTAATAGTAGTGACGACGATAACAACAACAACAACAACAACAACAACAACAACAACAACAACAACAGACGACAAAACATAAAGAACAAGAACTAACACAAGTACAAAACAAACAAGCAAACAAACACCCAAACAAAACAAGAGACACATTCGTACATGATGCACACGAAGATTCATTCACTCACTCACTCATTCAGCGCAACTAACCCTTCATTCACTTTAACGGGACAACAAAAAGAAAGAAAGAAAAAAAAAACTCACAAAACACGCAAATTGATTAACCCACTTTGCAATATAAAAGATTGAAAAAAAAAAAGGCTAAACAAAAATCATAGTAAAAAAAGATGGAAAAAAATCTCTATTAATCTCTATTATTTCCTTATATTTGTCAGCGAGGCAAGGGTGTAAAACAAAAAGATGATAATAAAAAGATTGCTAATGATGCTTCTCACAAAATATAAACAAGAGAAACGAAATAAATAAAAGGAATAAAAAAAAACTATTTCTCCTCAACCATAACGATATTTCGAGTACACAGTTGCCAAACCTACAAAAAACAAAAAGGTTAAAAACAAACAAACAAACAAACAAAACATAACAGCGTCACCTCCCCTCCCATCACTCTCTTCCATCCCATCACCACCCCTCCCATCCCCATTTCACCCCCCATCACTCCCTCAAAATAAACCACAACACGTAAGCACAATCATGGCATTTCGAGCGCGCAGTTGCCAAATCTACACAATACATTGGGGCTTGGCGGGGGTCCAGAGGGAGACTTGGCACACACGCACGCACACTCACGCACGCACACACGCACTAACACACGCCTATTAGCGAAAGGCGGGTAAGGGCGGGCCAATGTGGTGATTTCCCTTCTGCAGGAGAGAGCACAGGTGTTGCGGTAATTAGGAAGCTTACCTGAGAGAGAGAGAGAGAGAGAGAGAGAGAGAGAGAGAGAGAGAGAGAGAGAGAGAGAGAGAGAGAGAGAGAGAGAGAGAGAGAGACTACAAATCATCTCATTCCCCCCTCTCTCTCTCTCTCTCTCTCTCTCTCTCTCTCTCTCTCTCTCTCTCTCTCTCTCTCTCTCTCTCTCTCTCTAATCTGACTTCCGTATCTCTTTCTCTTTCTATTTTTTCCTTTTTTTTTGTCTTTCCAGGAATTCGTGTGTGTGTGTGTGTGTAAGGAAGATGGCCGCTGGGTAACTAACGTAGCTTAGCACTCGTCTCTCTCTCTCTCTCTCTCTCTCTCTCTCTCTCTCTCTCTCTCTCTCTCTCTCTCTCTCTCTAATCCATTTTCTATCTGTCCTTCACTCTCTTTCGTTTTCTATGACCCGGGAGAGAGAGAGAGAGAGAGAGAGAGAGAGAGAGAGAGAGAGAGAGAGAGAGAGAGAGAGAGAGAGAGAGAGAGTCAAAGACGCAAAAGATGGAAAAAAATATACGTAGAAGAAAAATCGAAGAGGGAAAAGAAAAAACCGAAATAAAACCGAAAGATTATGAGGGAAAAAGAATATGAAAGGGAGAGAAGGCGTAATTAGAGCCAGGAAGGCATAAAATATGACGTAGAAAGAGAGAAAAAAAGATGAAAATAAGAAAGATAAACACAGTAATCTCCTTGTCATCAGCAAAAGCTTTCCGGCAGGCAGCGCGGTGACTCACGTGTGCGGTACGACACTTTGGGCAAGACTGACAGCCGACCAGCAGCAGCTTCCGAGTGAAAACTTGAGAAAAAAACTTCAATTACCACACAAATTCCTACGAAACCAAACAGCCCATGCCAACGAAACCTCACGGACAATAGAGACCATTCTTTTAACTACCGACACACTGATTTTCAAGGTCAGGGAAGGGGGGAAGCAGGGGAAATAGGGGAGAGAAAGGAGGGAGGTAAGGGTGAGTGTGGCGCGCGGGTCGGGAGAGCTACCGTGGCGTCAGTGTGGCCCGGGTACCTCCTATATGAATCGATAATTTGGTTTGAGATGTTGAGCTTTAATGAGACCAGCCGGCTTATTGACCCCCCTAAGGACATTGGTGAGCTGAGGGGAAGGTGTGGGTGAGGGGAGGCGTAGGGAAGAGTAGGGGAAGGGGCTGTGGGTGAGGGGAGGCGTGGGGAAGAGCTGGAGAGGAAGAGGAGGAGGTTATGCCCCAAGGCTACAGGCAGTGATGAAGACTCGACATGATTCTGGTATGAGGAAGATGGAGGGTTATTCCTTCCTCCTCCTCCTCCTCCTGCTCCTCCACTTAATTTTATTTCTTCTCTTCCTCTTCCTCCTCCACACTCTTATTCCTCTTATTCCTCCTTTTCCTTAATTTCACTTTTCTTCCTCCTCCTACCCTTGATATAGTAGTAGTAATAGGAGGAGGAGGAGGAGGAGGAGGAGGACTGATAATAATGACAGTAACAACAACAACTTTTTTGGGGGGAATATTAACACGTCTTTTAACGAACAGAAACTCATAAGACGCAACATTACGCAAAACACCGAATTTACCCCTTTTGTAAGCTCCTCCTCTTCCTACTACTACTACTACTACTACTACTACTACTATTACCACTGCTCCTTCTAATCCTACCATCCTATTTTCAGATCCTAGGCGCCGTGGTGCTGGCTACCGGGATCCTAGTGAAAGTGGAGGTGTACAAGTATGTGGAGGTGTCTCGTGATTTCTCTGCCACTGCTCCCTACGTCCTGGTGGGCACTGGGGGCTTCATGCTACTGCTGGGGCTGCTGGCGTGTTGCTGTACCGCCAAGGGACAGCCGGTTCTGCTATATATTGTGAGTGTTTGCTAGTGTGTGTGTGTGTGTGTGTGTGTGTGTGTGTGTGTGTGTCCTCTTTAACACCTTTAACATAATCATCCATCTCTCTCTCTCTCTCTCTCTCTCTCTCTCTCTCTCTCTCTCTCTCTCTCTCTCTCTCTCTCTCTCTCTCTCTCTCTCAGTACGCGGCCTTCCTGCTGGTGATTCTGGTCATCCTGGTGGGGTCCGGCGTGAGCACGTGGGCCTTCAGGAAGCACCTCAAGGCAGGCTACGAGGACGGCCTCACGCGCGCCCTTACGGAGTACGAGAGAAACCCTGCCGTTATGAGCGCCGTCAACACCCTACAGAACATGGTGAGGGGGGAGGGGGGAGGGGGAGGGGTGAAACGTAACCTGACCTAACCTAACTTATCCTAATCCAACTCAACCTAACCTAATCCAACTTTACTTAACCTAACATAACCCAATTTATCCTATACAACAGGGTGAAGAGGAGGAGGAGGGTTGGTAGGAGGAGGAGGAGGAGGTGGTGGTGGTGATGGTGGTGGTGGTGGTGGTGGTGAGAGGGAAGGAGCAACGCCACGAAGATGACGACAAAGGATAATAATAATAATAATAATAATAATAATAATAATAATAATAATAATAATAATAATAAAAGGAAGAAGGGTAATGGTTGTGGGAGGAGGAGGAGGAAGAAGAGGAGGAGGAGGAGGAGGAGAATAGTGATGATGCTGATGTCAATAGTGAGCAGGAGGAAATGGAGAAGAGGAGAATGTATTGTCCTCTTCTTCCTCCTCAACAACAACAACAACAACAACAACAGCAACAAGTTTCTGATAATACTACGAATATAACAACATTCCTGCAGCTAATAATAATAATAATAATAATAATAATAATAATAATAATAATAATAATAATAATAATAATAACAAAAATCGTTCCCCTTTCATTAATTAATTACTAGCATCGTGAAGCACTCATGTATCAATTACTAATCACAAAGTTAATCACTCGTAATAACACTACTAACAACTATTCCTGTATCACTAATAATAATATGATCTTCAGTAATCAACAAAGCAATTACTCCAATAATAGTAATAACAATGACATCAGTACTAATAACAAGCTAACGAACAATAACAATCCTTTCATTCACCAGTAATCCAGCGCAAGGTATCTGTCAATATACTTCGGTAATAAAATCAGAAACCCGCTAACTTCCACACCCGCTAACTTCAATATCCGCTGACTTTCATCCATTACCGCTAACTTCCACGTAATGTTACCTCCCAACCTGACCTGACCTAGCCTAACCTCAACAAGACCAAATATAACGAGCTAATTTAACCCAAACCTAAACTAACCTATCCTCCACGTGATTTGACCTAACTTAACCTAACCTAACTTAACCTAACCTAACCTACCCTACTCTCGCCTTCCCTTTTTTAATCTAAACCATGTCAAACTAACCTAACCCAACCCAACCAAACCAAACTTATATCAACACCATCACTCCAAACCTAACCTAACACCACCTTCATTCCTCCGTCAGCTGTCGTGTTGCGGGATTCAGAACGCGAGTGATTGGGTGGCGATGCCCTATGGACAAAGCCACGACCCGCCCCAGCCTCTCTCCTGCTGCAGGGAGACGAGAGACGCAGTGTGTGTCGCCCTCCACCCTCAGGTAAGCCAGGTGTGGACAGGTGAATGGAGAGGAAAAGTGTTGCTTGGTTAGGTTACGTTAGGTTAGATTAGGTTAGGTTAGGTTTGGGTAGGTTACGTTAGGTTAGGTTAGGTTAGGTTAGGTTTGAGTGGATGGCAGGTTGAGGGAAGGAAGGGAAAGAGTGAGAATGGAAATATGAGAGAGAGAAAAGAGAGAGAGAGAGAGAGAGAGAGAAGCAGGAAATTAAACTAAAGATAGGAGAGAGAAGAAAAGAAAAGGAAGAGGAACAGAGGGAGAAAATAAAAAAAGAAGAGGGAACAAGGGAATAGAAATAAAGAAAAACTGGAGGAGGAACAGATAGATATAGGGAGAGAAAAAGCAAGAAAAAGAAAGAAAAAAAAAACAGAGGGACTAAATACAGACGAAAGGAATGAGATAAGGAATAAAGAGAGAGATAGGAGGAAGACATGGTAGATGGAAGGAAGGAAGAGGTGAAGGAGAAAGGATAAAAAAACGAGAATAACAGAAGTTTGATTAAGGGAAAAGAAAGGAAAGGAAGGGAAGAGAGAGGCAAAGAGAAGAGAAGGAGAAGAGTAAAGGAAACGGAGATAATGGATATGTTAAAGGATGTGAGGGAGAAGGAGGAAGAGGACGAGGAGGAGGAGGAGGAGGAGGAGGAGGAGGAGGAGGAGGAGGAGGAGGGATGAGAGAGGAAACGAGAAGAAAGTAAAAGAGAAAAGGATAAGGAAGAAAGAGATAATTAGTTAGGAGAGAGAGAGAGAGAGAGAGAGAGAGAGAGAGAGAGAGAGAGAGAGAGAGAGAGAGAGAGAGAGAGAGAGAGAGAGACCAGTCAACCAACCAATCAACACTAAGTACGCCAGGCAGAAGCAAAAACACACAAGACACCCCTGCAACACACTACTTTCTCTAACATCTCCCCCCCACCAGGGTTGCTACACCACCGTGGTTCAGTTCCTGGAGGGCAGCACAGGTGTTCTGCTCATCGTGGCCCTCAGCATCGCAAGCTTCCAGGTGAGAATAACGAACAGCTGTACAGTGTCAGTGATTGATACAAAAAGAAAACGGAATTTCCCCCGTGCTTGGAATTTTAGTTTAGTCTACCTTTAATTGGTGATGAGATTGATTACGTTTTCTTTGCTTTCTTTGGTGGAGTTTTAGTTTGGTTAGTCTATACATTTTCTTGGGATTAAACTTGCTCGTAGTCTCTCTCTCTCTCTCTCTCTCTCTCTCTCTCTCTCTCTCTCTCTCTCTCTCTCTCTCTCTCTCTCTCTCTCTCGTAGACCCCTATGTCATCTATTTTTACGTGTTTCACTCCGCCATTCTCTTCTGTCCTCGCTTCACACACTCCCTCCCTCAGGTTTACGTTTTCGCTGTAAAATTTTTGTGGGTGGACTTATTTATATTTTGGCAGCACGTTTGACGCCTTTCTCCGCCCCTGGAAACCCTTGCTACACTTCACACTCTCATGGCAAACGGCCTCACGATGTATATCAAGTTTGCTGCTGTTTGTTCTTCGTTAAAGGGGGTGAACTAAGAGGAGAACTGAGTTGCGGAAGGGATGCAACAAAAAGGAGATTAAGAAGGAATCTGATTGAGGTCTTTCAGTGGTATAAGAGATACAGCGATGGTGCTTTAAAGAAGAACCACTGTACATTTGTAAAATATTCTTTCGAGTTCCTAGAAGTGGTGCGTAGGTAATAACCATATTTCACTTTTAAAAGAAATTAAGAAGCTAAAAAAAACACACTTTATCGATACATTTGATATGAATATTCTTCTTCTGTAACTTGTAATGCACTTAAATAAGATCCATTGGGTTAGTAATCAGGACAGGACGAGCAGTAACGGGTTCAAGGCTGATACATTTAAAGACATAGGTAGAAACTGGTTCCCTTTTTGCTGATCGTCAGAATGCGTGTTACAATGAGAGTCACAAATTAATATACCATCACCATTTTGCTATCACTTAATATCACCATCACCACTTCCCGTTCCTTACCACCATCACCACCACCACCACTACTTCCCTACCACCACCACCACCACTACCAGCACCTCACCCACAGTTCTTCGGCGTGGTGCTCGCTTGCTGCCTTGCTCGTGGGATCAACAAAGCGAAGTATGAACAGGTCTGAGGACGCGCCCCGCTCCCCCGCCCACTGCCCCACCCATCGGACGGCCAGTACGCCCACGCCTACACCCACCCAGCCCGCCCGCAGCCCCACGCAACCATAGGGAGGAGCTTATCAGGGGGCGCGCGCTCCCTTCCACGTCCTGCTGTCCGCCCCACGCCCCCCGAAACCTCCTTCCATGTGTGAGGCTTCGAAACTCCCCCGTGAAGCTCCGAATCGCGCCCTGTGAAGCCTCCGAAGCCTCAGTGAAGCATAATTTGTCCCTATCCTGATCTAAGGGAGGGGGTGATGGGGCGTGCTCTGGGGGTGGGGAGTGGGGAGTGGGTGTGTCTGGGCTGGTGGGTGCGGGAGTGGGGAGAGGTGGGGAGTGTGTTGGGGAGTGATCGAAAGGGGAGGAGTTAAATGTAAATGTTGAGATAATTATTATTATTATTTTTTTTAAGGATTGTACTGTTGTAGAAAGGAACACGATGGAACACAAAGGAATGACAAACATCAGCAGGAGAGAGAGAGAGAGAGAGAGAGAGAGAGAGAGAGAGAGAGAGAGAGAGAGAGAGAGAGAGAGAGAGAGAGAGAGAGAATTTAAAACGAACACACACACACACGAAATGAAACGCAACAATTTTTCGAGTGTATGAATGATGTGTGTGTGTGTGTGTGTGTGTGTGTGTGTATCGAGACCAACATACAGTGAAGCAGTCTCCATACAAATCACGAGGCCTGTAAATGTTAATAATAGAATACATGATGATATACAACATATACAAACATCCCTATAACAAACTAACACTAAAAGAAATATACATAAGAAAAAAAAGACGTTAATTATTAAAACAAAATATATACAAAACCAAAAAAAAAATTTATAAAAAAACTAAACATAAAATACATAAAAAAAATAATAAAACAAATATATATATATAGCGAAAGTTGTACGTACGTATGTCTGTATGTCTGTTTGTCAAGTCCCAGTGAATAGCACTTTATTTCCTACGACGATTTCGATCTTGTACGACGAAAGATGACGCAGATTAGAGGCACTAGAACCGATAGAACCAATAAGACTAATAGAATCGTTACCTTGTGCCCTTGTGTTCAGTGTTAGGGAGAGGAGGAGGAGGAGGAGGAGGAGGAGGAGGAAGAGGAGGAGGAGGAGGAGGAGGAGGAGGAGGAGGAGGAGGAGGAGGAGGAGGAGGAGGAGTAATAGTAATGATAGGTAATAATAGACGGGAGGATAAGAGCACTAATGACAATAAGAGTAGTGATGAGTGGTTTGGTGACACGTGACTGTAACAGTTGTAAGTGTTCATGATTAGCATAGTCTTCCTTTAAATAGGCGGTGAGTTGATCCTGTTTTCTATGCGCGTTTTGATGACTAGTGAACACACACACACACACACACACACACACAATGTTCAGTTATGCATAGTCTTCCCTTTACACGTATGTACATAAGTTTGTTACACACACACACACACATATACACACACATACTTATGCACAAACACAGGCAGCTCAAATGACCTAACCTAACTTAACCTAACCTAGCATAATAACAAACCACAGACACACACTTCTATTATCATCATTCTACCCTACACTACTGACAGTGCAGTGGGCGCCCTTATGTTATCTATACATAGCCTCAGGTACCCCGTGGAGCTCTACTATTATAGAGAACACCCATGAAACAAACCCGTGAATTCTAACACTGGATGATCTTAAGGGAGAAGAGATGGTGATGGTGGTGGAGGCGAAGGTGGAAGAGGCAGAATTGTGTAATAGTGTGGAGAACAAATGAGGAAGGGCTGGAGTAAGAGGAGGAGGAGGAGAAGGAGGAGGAGTCTGAAATTTGCAAAGAATATGGGATGAGGAAGATGTGAGAAGAGGAGGAGAAAGAGGACCGTGGTAAAAAATAAGGAGGAGGAGGAGGGGAAAGAAGAGAATGGAGAAAATGAGAAAGAAGAGGAGGAAGAGGAGGAGGAGAAGGGGAAAGAGGAGAAGGGAGAAAAGGAGAAAGAAGAAGAGGAGGAGGAGGAGGAGTAATGGTGATGACAGAACGATATTAGTGAGAGAAAAGACGAGGAAAAGAAGAAGAAAAAGAAAAGAAAAAAATGAAGAAGAAGAAGAAGAAGAAGAAGAAGAAGAAAATAATGTACGGAACTCTTCAGAAACACTTACACACACAAACGTACCTCTTAGAATAGCAATGGTTTTTAATAAGTAGTAGTAGTAGTAGTAGTAGTAGTAGTAGTAGTAGTAGTAGTAGTAGTAGAAATTTTTTGGTACTATATTGTAACTTTAGTAGTAGTTATGATGGCGGTAAGGGGGGCTGTGGGGGTGGGGGTGGGGGGTGGGAGAGGATATGGAGATGGGGGGGCAAGGATGGAAGTGGGGTATTTTAAGAGGAGGAGGAGGAGGAGGAGGAGGAGGAGGAGGAGGAGGAGGAGGAGGAGGAGAAGGAGGAGGAGGAGGAGGAAGTGGGGGAGAATGAAACTAGGAATGGAGTGAATGATGAATAAATGAGAGAGAGAGAGAGAGAGAGAGAGAGAGAGAGAGAGAGAGAGAGAGAGAGAGAGAGAGAGAGAGAGAGAGAGAGAGAGAGAGAGAGAGAGAGAGAGAGAGGGGGGGTACAGGAAAGGTAACTGGGAAAGCAGGTTAATAAGTCAAGAGGTATTTTCGTATTAGTGAACAAAGGAGCAAAATAGTGAAGTAGTCATTAAGTTACTATCGGATCCCTACTATTGTGAACGACGTGAACCTAACTATCAGTACTACGCTCGGTACTATTCTAAACTATCATTATTTATTTATTTATTTTATTTATTTTTTTTTTGAGAGAGACAGAGTTGTAGTGAAGTTATTAGTGATGTTGTTATTATTACCTAACTTAATCTAATCCATACATGATTAATAATTCGTAACGGTGACACATAATAATAATAATAATAATAATAATAATAATAATAATAATAATAATAATAATAATAATAATAATAATAAAAACGAAATAAAAATGTAGTCAAGTTTAAGTTTTTTTTATTTTTATCCTTCTGGTTTTCATTGTGAGAAAATATTATGTTTTGCTCTTTTTATTTATATATTGGATTTTATATCAGATTCGGGTTTGCTGTGGAAGTGTGTGTGTGTGTGTGTGTGTGTGTGTGTGTGTGTGTGTGTGTGTGTGTGTGTGTGTGTGTGTGTGTGTGTGTGTGTCGAAAATAAAATAAATGACTAACAGCTTAATTAATTCCTGCTATTTATTAGAGAGAGAGAGAGAGAGAGAGAGAGAGAGAGAGAGAGAGAGAGAGAGAGAGAGAGAGAGAGAGAGAGAGAGAGAGAGAGAGAGAGCAGTAGTAGTAGTAGTAGTAGTAGTAGTAGTAGTAGTAGTAGTAGTAGTAGTAGTAGTAGTAGTAGTAGTAGTAGTAGTAGTAGTAGTAGTAGTAGTAGTCACACCTTTCAAGACACTTTCACAATTAATTCTTATTTTCCCTTATAAGTTGTCTCCTTTACGGCCTGACACCTTTAGTGGGCTTTATTTACACCTATCTATCTTTCCACCAGTTTTTGCTCCCCTGCACCAAAGCCCTTCTGACACAAAGAAAAATAACAATAAAACCAACCTACACCCTTTGCTTTAATTAACCCTTTGAATGCTAATGGCACGTATAATATTTTTAGCAACCCTAGAGAATTCTACTCAACAAAAACCAAGACAGCAATTACTGAGAAACTTGATTAGATCCTCAATGACACGTATTAGTGGGAGCGTGTCTTTCAAAACATTCATTTAAACCTTTTTCCACGCGGGGGGGGGGGGAGAGACACTGGCCAAAAGCAACAAAATAAGAAAAAGACCCATTAAGATACCACTCCCCAAACATTATCAGAAAAGACTGTCAGAAACTGGAGGATAAGTGTCTTGAAACCTCCCCTTGAGAGTATTCAAGTCATAGGAAGAAGGAAATATAGAAGCAGGCAGGGAGTTACAGAGTTTAACCGAAAAGGGAATGAATGGTTAAGAATACTTGTTAATTAACGCATTAGAGTGCTGGACAGAATAAGGTTACAAAGCTATAGGAGTCACTGAATCACACACAAACAAACAAACAAAGTCTCGTGAGGGCTAACAGATATACAGCCAGACGTACAACCCTTCCTTTACATTCCCTAGTGGTTCTGGAATCAACACGACACACACACACACACACACACACACACACACACACACACACACACACACACACACACACACACACACACACCGGAGCTAAGACACTCGGGGGAACAATACCCAGCTAATTGGATCTGATCTCACCGTCTAGTGGACCTGTATCGCGCTAATCAAAGTGGCCAACAGTGATATCTCCCCTGACCAGACGCCAATCCCGCGACAAGCCAGAGATAACAGGATGCTTGGCGCGGCTCAGATGTTAACAGGAGGTGGTGAAGGTAAAGGTGGGGAAATATTGTGGTGTCCTCTTATTGTCTTCTTGTTTCCGTGAGAGAGAGAGAGAGAGAGAGAGAGAGAGAGAGAGAGAGAGAGAGAGAGAGAGAGAGAGAGAGAGAGAGAGAGAGAGAGAGAGAGAGAGAGAGAGACTACGTACCACCACCACCACCACTACTACTACTACTACTACTACTACTACTACTACTACTACTACTTGTTTATTTACGGTGGTACAAAGTTTTTCCTGAGATAGAAATATTATATACATGAGAGAGAGAGAGAGAGAGAGAGAGCATCGGGACACACATGATACACGTACAGAACAAGGAGCAGGGGCTTTGTGACGTCACCACTAAAAGGAAGAACATCATTACTACGTGAACAGGACCATTTCCTACCGCTCTCTCCCTGACTATCGCCACACACAGGGTTCACGCTTGACTGCTCCTCTCATTCTTAAAAGTGCGCATGAATTTCCCACCCTCGATTTGTATCCTGTCAGGGGGTGGTCAACACTTCTGCGCCGCACCTCCACTACTTTCAAAGGCTCTAGTAGAAGTAGCACGGGTTTCTAAGGGTGCTTTTACGGTTCTAGTGACAGAATAACAAGATTTCTACTTTATTAACAGGAGTAGCGTTCCTGAGAAGCAAGTTTATATC
>NC_087187.1:2822500-2860000 GCF_035594125.1 Scylla paramamosain
GCAGATTATTTAACAGACTGCCAAGGCTAGTGTTCTGAATCACTTCGCTCTCTCACCTCGACTATTTTCCAAAGCCACAGAGATGATCCGCCGGGTTTTCAAGACTGCCTCTCCTGTTAATAATGTAGAAATCTCGTTAATCTTTCACCAGAACCATTAAAAAGAGCCTTAAGAACCAGTGTAACTTCATCTAGAGCCTTTGGAAAGTAGTGGAGATGCGGGGCAGAAGTGACTCAGAATACGAACCACACTCAACCTCCCTTCACCTGCCGAACTTCTCTTTCAGCTAACATTATCAACACTCACGTCTCGTCCACGCCTCTTGCAGGACACCACAGGCTTTCCACCGGTGCTCCCCTCCTTCGCGCCGCCTCCTGCAGCTCAGCAAGTCGCGGGGCACGGAAAAAACAGGTGGAAATTGCGAAAAACGTGGAGCTCCCTGCGCCGCGCTACCAGTCAGTCACCACGTGTGATTTTCCTCCGTCACAGAAAACGGAGGTTGGATTATTTAAATTAAGGGTGACGAAAGTAAAATATTTGACCTCTTGTATTTATGTACAGTAAAATTTCTGGTAACTTTATCATAAGGTTCATTTTTTATGTTAATATCGCTGGAAAGTAACAGAAAGTGTGGATGAGGGAACAGAGGTATTAAGAGTGACAAAAGTATACAGAAAACCCACAGTTGTATGCAAATATAAGACTGGCAGTAACTCATAGAAGAGCATGAACTGGTGAGCTGTATATCACTTAACCCTTTCACTGCTATCTGCGCATCTTTCCTTAATTACTAATCCCTACGAAACGTTTTTTTTTCTTGTTCCAGTGACCATCAAACATTGCACTGGCTGGAAATTACAAAATCTATTCTTTTTATCTCCTTTTTCTCATAGATGTTCATAAGGATTCCCTGCCTTGCTTCTAGTGCCGGGAATTGTTCCTTATTACCGTGAAGTTTTGTTTTAGATCAGTCTGCCGCTGCACTGCACTCTTGTGGTGGATTCCTGAAGCGTAGTGTCAGCAGGAGGCACCACCAAGGCACTTCACTATGGAATTTTAAACTTGCCTTTGAAATGTTTTGATTTAGGGAGTGGCATCTTCATTAGATCTTTTATATATGTACTTTTAAAGCTTTCCCGACCGAATACACATGGAAAATAAATGAAAATAGAGAAGAAATATGAGTAACTAGTCAATGATTACGATAATAAGCAAGGTATCACAAAAACCATCACAAGAACCACGACAACGCCTTTCAAAACACTGCACCACATGACCTTGTTAAAAAAAATACTTGTTGTAAAACTCCGAGACTTTCAAAGAACACAGCCCATTATTTTTGCCTATCACTGCCTTCCATTCCAGCGTCAGTCCTTCCCTATTCTTGTCAGTTTCTAAGCGAGGGAAAGCTTGTGTGGGCGTGTGACGGTAAGTGACAGACGGTGACGCTTCGGGGTAGAGACACTGGTGATGGGAGGTGAAGGGTGGCGTGGGAAGCTGATGGGAAAGATTCAGTGAGGAGCGTGGCCTTTTCAGTGGCTTTCTCTTTATCCTCCTTGCTGTCTTAGGCTTTCAATCTGCTTACTTTTCCTTGATTTCTGTCGTTTTCTATTTCCTCTCTTTCCTTACTTTCCAAAAAAATCGTGTATAGTTATTGTTGTTCCTGCTATGATATTTCAACTGCTCTAATTTCCCTGGTTCACTTTTCCTTGATTCCTCGTTCGATCTGCCCACTTTCCCTTGTTTTCTATTTCCTCTTTTCTCTTACATTGCAACAGATATCGTATAGTTATTTATTTCTGCTATCGTGTGCTGGGAGGGCCTGGGTGAAGCGAGCTTGTGATGGGAGGGCTTCAGTGACAAGAGTGCTGAGAGAGGCGAGGTGGGAAGAGGCAAGGTGGAGTAAGGGTTCCGTAGGTGAAGTTAGGCGGTGATACTGTGACTTTACACCATCCCCTCAGCTCTTGTCCGTCCTGTGAAGGTGATGGTGATGGTGATGGTGATACGTGGTGGTGTTTGATAGTCTTTCGTCATTATTATCACCATCATCATCATCATTATTATTATCAAAAGTCTTATTTTTTTTCTTTTCATAGTGCTCTCCTCCTCCTCCTCCTCCTCCTCCCTCTGCTCTTCATTCCTTCTTATACTACTCCTCCTCCTTCCTTCTTTTCATTCCTTCATGTCATATACTCTCCTCCTCCTCCTCCTGGTCTTCTTTCCCTTACATATTCCCTTCCTCTGACCTCCTCTCTTCCTCCTGTTTCTGCTCTTTACTCCTTCATATTCCTCTCCTCTTCTCTCCTCTCATCCTTTCCTCTCCCTCTTTTCCTCTTGTTTCTATTTCATATTCCTCTCCTCTTCTCTCCTCTCATTCTTCCTCTTCTTGTTTCTGCTCTTTTTTCCCTCGTATTCCTCTCCTCTCATCCTTCTCTCTCTCCTGTCCCACATCATACGATATTTTGCAGGATATCGTAGGAATTCTAGTCACAGTCAGTCAGTCAGTCAACTTTCTATTTTTTTCTAGTCTTATCTTTCTTTTAGCCAATATCTCTCCTCTCACCTTTCTCAAACCCTCCCTCTCTCATTCCCTACCTTTCAGTTTCTCTACTTCTGTCCGAATGTCCGTTTCTCTCCAGTTCCTCCTCTTCCTCTTCATTTCTTCCTATTCTTCTTTCCCTCTCACTTCCATCTCCATCCCTTCTTATTTCTTCTCACTACTCTTACCGTTTCAATTCAATTCGCATCTCTATCACTCCCATCTCTCCCCTCCCTCCCTCCCACACACACACACACACACACACACACACACAAACGGTTAACAACATCAATGCAAATATTCAACATTTATTACACACAAGCGTCTGCAGGTGAAAGACTGACTCGTGACTGCTTATCACACCTTGTCTTTCTAACGCCCTGACTCACGTTATCTGAAGGCACCAGTTTGCATAGGCGGGAGTTATATATTGCATTAAATGGGAATAAATAAGTTAAGCTGAGCGATAACAAAACAGGTACAGGAAATACAGGTTAATTACAATACACTAGTTTACCTGTCAGTACCTGTTCCTACACCGTATGTTGGTTATGCATTGATAATGATTCACAGGTAAGGCTTCAGGTAAGAGAGAAGTTAATTACAAGTGAATTCAGGTTAATTGGAAGATTCACTCACTTGGCAATAGCTACTCTTATATCATATACGTTATTTTAAGCATATTGGTAACGATTCACAGGTAAGGCTTCAGGTAAGAGATAAGTTAAACATAAGATAAGTTAATTACAAGTGAATTCAGGTTAATTGGATTCACTCACCTGGCAATAGCTCCTCTTAAATCGTCTATATTATTTTAAGCATACTGACAATGACATCAAGTTTCAGGCAATGGAAAGGTTAATTACAAGATGACTCAGGTAAAAGTTGATCAGAAAATAAAGCTATTTGTCTTTTCTGAAAACATGATAACTTAAGCACATTGGTTACGACGCACAGGTAAGAATAGGGTTAATTACAAGAGACCACCTGTCAGCACCTGTTCCGATCACGGCCAAGGTAGACTTCTTGCACCTGTAAAATACCTGTCCATCTATATACAGTTTGCCTGGAGATGACCAACAGCAAAACTCCGGTACACATCATACTCATACCTGTAATTTACCTGTCTTACACCTGTCCAAATACACACGGTACCTGGTCCGATCAAAACCAAAACTCAGGTGACTCAGATATATGAATTATGTACAATTAACGTAATTAAATATTTACACCAGGTGATCGTTACGTCTTTACACAGTCCTGTACACACAACCCTGGAGTTTACCAAGCCAAGCCACAACAAAACTGAAGAGTAATCCATTAGACTTCCCTCACCCAAAGCGAATTCTGTTACAAGGTAGATATGAAAAAGTAAGAGACAAGAATATGAGTAATAGTGACAAGAATATGAAAAAGTAATAGAGACAAGAATATGAGTAATAGTGACAAGAATATGAAAAAGTAAGAGACAAGAATATGAGTAATAGTGACAAGAATATAAAAGTAAAGATATAAAAAAAAGTAATAATAGTAACAAGAATGAGAGTAATAGTAATAAGAATATAAGAGTAATAGATTATACTTCTCGAACCCATAATGGATTGTTAGGAGCCACAGAACTGGACACGGGATAAAGCTGGCGATACAATATAACGTACCTTTCAAATTTCTAAGAGATTTGAGAGACGAAGAGGAAGTAAACAAAAAAAATTCTTACACTAGTAATGGACGCTCCTTAAACTGAAAACGCCTAAAGGAAAAACCAAGAAAAATTATAAAGAACCAAGAAAATGAGTCTCTTTGGCCCCTTTATTAAGAACACAAAAAAGAAAACCAAGAAAAATTAAAAAGAACCAAGAAAATGAGTCTCTTAGGCTCTTTTATTAAGAACACTGAAAATTACTACAGAAATCTGATATACGAAACCCCGAACAAAAATCAAAATACCCAGAAGGAACAAACCCATTAAAAAGAACCAAATAGAGCAAGTCATTATGAATACGATGACCTAACAATGGCAACGGTTATAGTGGTGATGAACGATGGAGGCTGCTGCTGCTGCTGCTGCTGATGATGATGATGGCGGGGGAACGACGCCGTGTGGTGACTAGCCGTAGGTGGACTGTTGCTGAACGAAGGGCGTCTGGTTGGAGAAGGAGGGACGGGGGTGGCAGATGCAGTGGGAGGGGGGGCAGTAGGAGGGGTGGTGCAGACAGTTGAGGAAGCACCATTCGTTCATCCCCGGCAGCACCGCCCAGATGCCCACGGCCATGCACTCCACGGGGCTGCGGGCACGAGGAGGCCATGACAGTGACGAGTAGAGGGGAGGAGACGATGACGGGTGAAGACAGTGAATGAAAAACGAAAGAAAAAAAAAAGAATGGAGACGATAACAGGTGGACAGTGAACAATGAAAAGCGAAAAAATAAAAAAAGATTAGAGACGTGTTGGTATCTGACGGTAGGGGAAGAAAAAAAGAACGAAAACGAGGGAATGAAGACAAGGCTGGGGAAGAAAAGAAAGCAAAAAAGGAGTTACTGGGGTTTTCAAGACGGTTTTTCAATGAATCTTTTCCACGAAGAGGAGAAGGTGAAAGAAGAACAAGAACAAGGAGGAGGAGGAGGAGGAGCATAATTGATCATTCGTCTTAACAAGGAGGGGTGGGCGTGGGCTCAGCGTCAGGTTACTCCCCCTTCAGCAGTGTTCACAGCTCCTCCCCCTTCAGCAGTGTTCACAGCTCCTCCTTTACAAGCAGGCACCCGCTTCTCCGTTTTCTATGACATTTTTAGTTTAGTACACCTTTTTAGTTTAGTACACCTTTAGGTAGCGGTAACCTGACTCATTTGTTTTGTTTTTGGATAGAAGTAATAATAGTAGTAGTAGTAGTAGTAGTAGTAGTAGCAGCAGCATTTCGTGTTAAGAACTACTATATATAATATTCCAGTTTCTATCTTTCTTCCTCTTGCTATTTCTATCATCCATTCTTTCTTCTTTTTATCGATTTCTTCCCTTCTCATTAATTTTCCCATTCATCCATTCATTCATTCCTCCATTCATTCATTCATTCATTAGTTTCTCCATTCATCCATTCATTTTCATTTCTCTATTCATCCATTCATTATTCTCCATTCATCCATCCATTTATTCACCATCCATTCATTTCTCCATCCGATCATTTCTCCTTTCATTCATTCATTCATTTCTTCCTCCATTAATCCTTTCTTTCCTAATTTGAGAACACCCATCTAACCATCCACCCTCCCCTACCCACCCACCCACCCACCCACCCAATCTCTATTCCACGTTTACATCTCATCCCTTCTTCCTTCCCTCCCTTCCCTCCCTCAGCACTAACAACTGTAACGAGTTAATTGCCGTGGTCCAAACTGCCCCCAAGATGACCATTACCTCTGCTGCTAACTAACCTGGGGAAGGGAGTGGGAATTGGTCCTGGAGTGATGGGGCCTGGGGTGATGGGGCCTGGGGTGATGGGGCCTGGGGTGATGGGGCCTGGGGTGATGGGGCCTGGGGTGATGGGGCCTGGGGTGATGGGGCCTGGGGTGATGGGGCCTGGGGTGGGCGTGGTTGTGTCCCTCCAGGCGCTAAAATCTAGTTGGTTGTACTGCGAGCATGGAAGGATTGGATTTCTGAAAGTTACGGTACAAGTTTAATAATATTCCTGGAAAAGCGAGATTAGCGTAAAGGGGCCAGGAAAAAATAAAAAAATAAAGAATTCTGGGACAGTACGAACAGGGGAAGAATGTGGAATGGATGAAATAAAAACCTTGAAATCGGAAGAATAATTTTTTTTCTATAAGAATTCAGTATTTGATTGAACCATAAGGAGCACAAAAGATACACTGCAAAAAATAAACTGGATTTGAGCAGAGAGAGAGAGAGAGAGAGAGAGAGAGAGAGAGAGAGAGAGAGAGAGAGAGAGAGAGACAGAGACAGACAGAAAACAGGTGATGAAGCAATTTACAGGAACCTCTCCAATCAATGTGGTATTGGAGGAGAAAGCGTGCAAGTCTATCTGTGGTGATGGCAGCACTTAGCACACTCAAAACACCGAGATGAGGCAGTTTTGGTGATGCGGAGAACAATATTACGAGTTGGTGAAGAGTTAGAAAGCAGTTTTGACCATGCGGTGGGTAAGATTACGAGTTGATGTGGCGTTTGAAAGATCGGGAAGTGAAGCGAAGTAATTTAAAGTTTCTAGCGTGGCGCCGCAGCAACTAAGACCGTAGACTGCATAAAAATATTACTTAAAGTTAAAAGGAAAGGTCGAAGTAAAAATAAAATGTTCAAATAGTTCAAATAAAAAAAAATAAATAAAACTATAAAATAAGCATTCTGGGATTTGAATGTACTTAATGGAAATTTTAAAAAATATGAGAAAAAAGTGAATGAATGAGGAAGGATGAGAGTGTGTTAAAAATATGAGAAAAAAGTGAATGAATGAGGAAGGATGAGAGTGTGAAGGAGCCGGGGCGTCAGTCAGGGGGCTGCGGCGAGGTACCCGAGGGCAATATCGGTACTCACTCAGTGTAGGAGGCGGCGAGGAACACGTGTGGCTGCAGGTGTGTGAGGCGCAGGTGGCTACACATGATGCCGGCCAGCGTCACCCTACCCAGACTGTCCAGCTGCTCTGAAAACACCAACACGCAAGATGGAAAGGACTGGAACCGTTGGTGGCAAGTCAACAGGGAGCTTGGGAGAGAAGATTAAAGCACACAAAGGTCTTACAGGTTGACTTGTGTTGCTCATATTACCTTATTATTGTTATTTTGCTTATTATTTTCGCTACACTATGTTACGTATTCAGAAACCTTTTGCTCTCTCACCAAAGATTATTTTCAAAGGGCAGAGATAATTAGCCGGGATCTCAAGAGTGTTTCTCCTGTTAATAATCTTGCTAATCTGTCACTAGAACCGTAAAAACACCCTTAGAAACTCGTACAACTTCAATTTGAGCCTTTTGAAAGTAGCGGAGGTGCCGGCAGATGAGTTTCAGAATATGATCAGCATCGGCCAGTCCGCCAGTGCGCCACACACTTACCTGGTGTGAAGGGGCGGGGCTGGTTGGGGTTCTGGTACCAATATCTATCGCCGTGTTTGACGTTGAAGAACTGCTGCGTCAGGAGGCAAGAGAAGGTGGGTCCTAGCAGGCTACCGGGGGCTGGGTTCTCCGCCAGGCCCGCGGGGAACAGGTCTATGTCCTCCACAAACCTGTAGAGGTGGCGGAAGCGAAGTGTTGAGGATATCTTGGACTTAGCTTTGCAGTAGACGATGAAAGAACAGGTCACACGGACAGCAAGATGGATTCCTTCAAGCCTTCCATTCCTTCAAGCCCTCCTGATGTTAGTTTAGGTTATGGGAGAGTTAGGTTATGGGAGAGCAGATAAAGGCTACAGATTAACACTTTCAAGTCCTCCGAAGGTTAGATTAGGTTAAATTATTTGTTAAGTTATGGTAGAACGTTATGGGAGAACTGATAAATGCAACAGGACAGCACTTTCAAGTCTCCCAAGAAGTTAGATTAGGTAAGTTACTAGAGAACCTGTCACAAGGGCACCAAGAGAACTTCCTTCATGCCCTCCAGAAGTTAAATTAGATAAGAGCAACACAACTTTCAAATCTTCTGTAAGTTAGAGTCAGAAAGCCCAGAAGGTGAACAGAAATCTTAAATATTCGTAAAGCTTCAGGGAATCTTGGTGATGCGGATGAAACCACGAACAATTTTATAAACAACCAGTCACCCTAACAATGCATTCAGCTGTTTACCTGTAGGTGGAAGCGAATACATCAATGTAGGGCGCGGGCATGATGGCAGCGAGGCCCCCGAAGGATGAGGGCACGCTGAGGCCACACGCCTGCCGCCACGTGACGTAGGCAGGCAGCCCGTGGTCACGCCCGCGCTGTGCAGACACGTGCAGGGAGACACACAGGGAGGTAGAGAGAAGAAAAGTAATGTTGGGTTACTTACAAATAGTTAAAGGCAAACACACACCTGTCACTCAGAACACATCTGCACAGCACACACCTGTCACTCAAAACACTCGTAATTATCAAAAACACATGCAGTTATCACCCACAATAAAGAAAAACCAGCCACTCAAAAAAAAAATCCGAAAACACAAACCACACCCAAACACACGCACTAAACCCATAAATACACACCACCACCACCACCACCACCACCACACCCCAAAGCACACACCTGTATATTGAAAGCCATCAGGTCGAAGCCAAGAGCGTCTCCTTGGTTGGCGAAGAGGAGATGGGTCAGCGAATTGACCAGGAAGGCGTCAATAGGGTCAGCATCAGTGCCCGCCTCGCCCCCCAGCAGGTCAGAAGGCCCCGTGTCTGGCTCCCTCAGCACGTGGGGATCCATGAAACTGCCGACCAGGGGCGCTTCACGACCCTGAGACCCCTGCAGGATGTCCTTCACGAGGGAATGTCCGAACCTGAAGGCGGCGGTGGCGAAGGAGTTGGCTACAGAGGCGTCCACTGTGCTGTCATAGGTGAGGTCGTGTCCAGGGGCGGAGAGGAGGTTGTAGCGTCGCACCTGATCATCCCCAAGCACCACAGGGAGAAACTCGTTGTAGGTGATCTGCTGCAGGAGCGCCCCCACGATCCTACGAGTCTCCTGAAGGGGTGAAGGGCAGTGACAGTGAGCATTTCGATAGGAATAGGGACAAGGGTGACAAGGAGAGTAAACAGTAATGGTGGTGGGAATGCCTTGCTGGTGAATTGGACATGGTGATCGTAAACTTAATAGTAGACTGAGAAAAAGAAAAGGTCACGTGAACATTAACACCCACACACACACACACACACACACACACACACACCTGGTAGAGCGTCTCGTCGTCCCAGTGAGGGTTGATCGCCGCTAGTTTGGACGCCGTCATCTGGTGCACCCGGAGCCACAGCGTGTGCATGGAGGTGAGGGCCGGCTGCTCGTTCACTCGCTCGTCTCCTGCAGCAGAGGCGCGATGGGGCATTATGGGGCACAGGGAGAGGGAATGGAACGGATGGAAAGAAGGTGGGAGAGTAAAGGAAATGATTAGAGAGAGACAGAGAGACAGAGACAGACAGAGAAACAGACAAAGATCCTTCATACAGTGCTATACACACACACACACACAACGCTCCCAACCTGCAATATAACACACGCTCGCCGTGGAATGCTGGCACTCCTCTTTGGGAAGGAAGGGCCTCGCTCCCTCCCTGGGCAGAGGGTTCGCGGAGTCGTCCAGCAGGCCGCCCACTCGTGTCCTCAGCTCCAGGGCCGCGGTGTCCGAGGAGCTGTAGACACCTGAACCGTCTATGTATGACGTCACCTGGTTCATCTGCTCACGAGGACCTGCAATAAGAGTGGCTCCGTTTTCTTTACGTTTTCTTTGATTCTTTCAGTAGTGACCCGTTTTTCTTTTTGTCAGCGGTTCCATTTTCTTTTCGTAATATTTTCCAGGATTTGTATATGGGTGACTAATGTGTATGATGTGACAAACGAGATGTTTGCCTAATAATAGGTTTAGTAGAAATACCATTAAATGATATCATAGGGAATTCAAGAGACTGAAAAAAAAAAAAAAAACCCGCTTTCTTTAGAACATTAAAGTAAAACAACTCTACTTCACACAACTCACCTTAGTATTCTTATTCTACTTTATATTGCTTTTAAGTATCTAACACCCTTATCACCCTTCCCTCCGTCTCCCTCCCTCTATCCCTCCAACACACCTTTCCTCCCTACCGCCATTCCTCTCCCCCATGTCACTCACCCACAAGACACTCTCTGCTAGCCACCAAGGACCTGACGAATCTCATGCACGTGCGGCCCTGGGCGGTGGAGAGCGGGTCCTGGGACACGTCAATAGGGCGGCAGTCGTTCCCCGGATCGTTGGGGCTGACCTCTGTCACGCCGTCCTCACAGCAGGTGATGGGCACCGTGTCCCCGTTCTCAACTCCTGCAGGTGACGTAAGGTTGTGCATAGGAAGAGAAATGGATAGAGAAGAGAAAGGGATGGGAATAGAGGAGGAAGAGGCAAAGGGAGGTTAAAGAGAGGGAAAAGAGATAGGAGAAGGGAAAAACAGAAAAGTACAGGGAGATTAAAGAGAGGATAAACATGAGGAAAAGATGAAGAGCAGGATGGAAAGGGCTTACTTAAGTGTCCCATTAAAATTTTCATTTTCTATTAGGCCTGAGTAATTTTCTTTGGTTATAAGAGGGTATACTCTTAAAATAAATCAGACAACGCATCCAAATCAAATAGAAAAACAACAGTAACACGAAAAAGAGAGAAAAAAAAAAAAAACTAAACAGACATACAATCACGGAAAACAGACAACTAACAACAAATACAGACAGACGGACAGACAGACAGACAAACAGACAGGCAGGCATCACGCACTGGTAGCCTCAGGGGTGTGCACCAGGTCGTGGTCGAGAAACTGCCCCCACTGCATCAGGAGGAGCGAGGGGCGCGGCTTGGTGGTTCCCCCTGGCAGCGACCCCAGACTGTTCAGCGACACACTCACAATACGAGGCGACGGCAGCTCCATCCCCGGCAGCCTGCCCTCTCCCCGCATCTCGTCCACACCTGCAGATACACACCTGTTATGTGGCCGTGCCCTCATAGCAGCCTTGTGAGGGGCAATGGATCTGCTGCTGTTTTTTGTCTTCCATTGTGTAATACCTGTGTGTGTGTGTGTGTGTGTGTGTGTGTGTGTGTGTGTGTGTGTGTGTGTGTGTGTGTGTGTGTGTGTGTGTGTGTGTGTGTTCCTTTCTTTCTTCCAAGCCCCATTAATCAGTTTGCTCTTTAGAATAATTACCATCACCATTTTCTCCTCCTCCTCCTCCTCCTCCTCCTCCTCCTCCTCCTCCTCCTCTACGCCAGCGCACACATCCACACCACGCCCACCACCACCACCACCACCATCACCACACTTCACACTCTGATTGCTTCACACGCCACTGCTTCACCCTTGTAGCGGTGTCCCTTCATTTACACACTGCCTCCATATCTTCCTTTGTTCTCTCTCCCTCTATCCCCCTTTCTTTCATATTTTCCTCCTTTCCACGTTTCCTTTCATTCTTAGTCTTCTTATCTTTCTCCTGTTCTTCTGTTGTTATCTTCCCTTTCCCCATTTCCTTCCTTTATCGCTCTTCTTAAATATTAACCATTCTTTTCCTATTTCTTCCTCTTCCTTTTACTCTTCCTAGTTATCCTTTTTTTCCTTCCTCCTTCGCGTATAATTCATCACCATTCTTCTTTAATTATTCCTCCTTTTGTATGCGCCATCTTTATTGCATCCCTTGTTTTACTTATCAATTATCTTTACTTCCTGTCTACCTTTCACTTTTTTTTTTATCGTTACATATTTCTTTTCCTGTTACCATTACTGTCTATCACGCCTGTTGCTTCCTCTTCGTTGTAAACACGTATCAAATTAACTTCCTATTGCTTTTAATATGTGTGAAAGGTGGAGGAAGTGGAGGAGGAGGAGGAAGAGGATGGAGGGAGAAGGAAAGAGAAGGAGTAGAAAGAAAATGATAAGGAGGAAGATGAAGAAGAGGAAGCAGCAAACGAAGATGAACAAAAGGAGAAGGAGGAAAGATCTGGAAGAGACAAAATGAAAACAATTAAAACAGTAGAAGAGACAAAAAATTAAGACAGAAAATGAAGATGAGGAAAAGGAGAAGGAGAAGAACGAGAAAAAAAAGATGAAGAAGAGACAGAAAACGAAGATGAGCAAGAGGAGGAAGAGGAGGAGGAGGGGGGAGGGGGGGCAAGGAGGTCGTGTCCCCATCTCTGTCACGACTCGCTCAGCTGGTCGTGTCACGCCGAGTCAGTTTTCCCAAGTAATTTTATGGACAGTTCTCCTCACAATACAAAGAGGAAGTCCACCTGTCCTCTCCCTCTCTCCCTTCTTCCTTCTTTCTTCCATTCTTCTCTCTCCTTCCTTCCATTGTTCCCCTTTATTTTTTTTCTCTCTACTTCCATCTGTCCTCTTCTTTCCCTTTATTCTTCTCTCTCCCTCTCTCCTTTCTTGTTCCCTTTTTCCTGTTTTTCTCTCTCTCCATTCTTCTCTCTCCTTTTTCCTACTCCTCGTGGTTCTGATGTTTCGGGGAAGGAGAGGAGAGAGGGAGAAAGTGGTAGAGGGAAAGAAGAGGAGAGAAAGAAACGTGATGGAAGAAAAGGAGAAAGGGACGAAAAAGGAGAGAAAGATAAAGATTAAGAAGATACAGAAGAGAACAAGGAGGAGAATAGGAAAGGAGAGAAAGTGACAAGATAAACAAAGAGGAGAAAAGTGAAAAGGAAAAGTAGGAAAATTTATAGGAGAAAAATTAGGAGAATGAAAGGAAAGGTAAATTTATAGAAGGAGGAGGAAAATGGTAGGAAAAGTTGTAGGAGGAGGAGGAGGAAGAGGAGGAGGAGGAAGAGGACAATGCACTCCCTGTTATTTCCTGTTTACTCTATGATCACTTTTTTTTAGTTCCTTATCCTTCCTTTCTTCCTATTTCTGTATCCCGGCCACTTCTATTTTCACCTCCATTTTTTTTTCTAGATAGTGCAGTTCATATTCTTCATTCCTCTTCTGCGGTCACACAAGCTTACTACACGCACTTCTGTTCCGTCTCCTCCTGTTCCGTCTCCTCCCTTTCATTCCTTCACTTCCTCTAGGCATCCTTCATTCCTTGCCTGCAGTCTTACAATCTTACCGTCTCTATCACACGCACTTATGTCTTTGTCCTTTCTCTTCCCTTTCATTCGCTACATCTCTTCACCAGTCAACCAATCACACTCTCTCTTCGTTACCCTCTATCACCTGGGTCAAAATAATAATGAAGAATAATCTCACTTCCCTTCCCGTCTTTCCTTCCCCTTTCCTCACTTTTCAAAACCCCAACTTTCCTTCCCTTCGGTTTCCCTCAGTCTTCCCTTCGGTTTCCCTTCGTCTGCGCCCTCTGCTGCAGTGCCAATACATTAATTTATCAACCCATCCACCCAGTCAGCCACACTTACCGTCCTCGTAGGCAGGGGAGAGGTACCTGACGAAGGGGATCCTGGCAGACCCCCACAGAGGATTGTTCAAGTTATTGCAGGTACCGTCAGCAGTTCTGTAGGGAGCGAAGGGGTCACACACAGGGGTACGGGGCTGGGAGGGATCATTTAGTCCCCGAGGCTCCCCAGAGAAGGCCGCCGCGAGGGGGCCTCCACCCACCTGACACTGGGGCACCACCGTACTCCTGCAGGTGTTCACGTCCTCCTGGGCATTGAGCTGCTCCAGGGACTCTTGGGCTCGTGCCACGCTGATGTTGAACCTGAAGGAGGGAGAAGGGCATGGTGAGCCTGTAGAAGTGAAGGAAGAGGGAAGAGATAACTACAGAAGGAAGAGGAGAGAATATGATAATGGCAATGAGAACATGTAGGAGGAAGGAAGAGCAAATGATGTGCCTGTAGAAGGGAAAGAGAGAGAGCATATAATAAGCCTGCAGAAGGGAGAGAAAGAGCAAATGATGAGCATAAGCCTGTAGAAGGGGGAAAGAGGACATGACGAGCCTGTAGCAGAGAGGTCGATACCCTACATAAGGGAGTGGCACGTGTAGGCCTAATGGCTTCTTGCACCAACCCTTATACATGTTGTTATCTTCTGTACCTGCGTCACCAAGCCACCTGCACCAGTACTCACGTGTCGACGTAGTACTTAGACGCCTCGAGCAGCGTCACACCCCTGCAGGAGGAGATACCCTTGGCGACGGGCTGAGTTTTCCTGAAGGTGAAGTGAAGCAGCCCTAACCTACTGGCTCCCGCCGCGCCGCCACCCACCCCAGGTCCCGCGGCAGCGAAACCTCTCAGACCACTGTCAAATGCGGCAACGGGGACTGAGAGAGAAAGAGAGAAATATTAATCCCTTGTATCAATGTTCTTTATAGGTGTGACATATACAAGCTTATCAATCTTCTCCCTCCATGTAAAAAGTTTCGATCCCTCTTTTTTTCTTTTATCAAAGGGATCGAGTTACGAAATTACGACCAGTGCTAACAAAAGACGAGGCTCAAAGGGCACACTTGGGCACACTTGGGCGAACATTAAACCACGTAAAAAAAAAAAAAAAAAAATACATCAATCTTTTTCTTTTAAGACTATAAAAAAAATGGCTTACAGAAAATTCCAGTTACTTAGACACAAAGCAAGAAACAACTGGACAAATACAGAACCACCGAAAACCACGTTGGAAAAAAAAAAAACATACACGAGGATCTTTTTCTAAATTAAGACTTTGGAAGAAAAAACACACAGTTGCAGTTACCAAGAACCTTCACGTCACAAGAGCAACTAGAACGCAACAAGAGAACAGAAGTCAATCCCCTTCACTCCTCCTGTTACGCTTCTCTTTCTTTTTTCTCTGCTGGTCTCCTGTTTTTAGAGTCACCACCTCACACATGCAGTTCATCACGAGGGTTTACAGTTCCCAATGCCGCTGAAGACGACACCGCCCATCATTACACGCCACGACTTGTTATGTAATGTTCTGTGTGGGGTCTGGCTTGTTCCACCTCCGTGTCCATCCCTTCCCTTGTCTTCATGTTTTGTGGATGTCTGGAAGTTTTGTCTTGCCTCTCCAAGTGTTACGATCTTGTTTTGGTCCCGTCTGGCAGCTAAACTATCAAATGGCCTCTATTTTCTTGCTTTCTTTTGTATTTCCTATGTTTTCCAATGTTTTCCTTGCTTTCTATACTCTCGTCCCGTGGTTCACATTCTTTCCTCGCTTCATACACAATACCCAACCACAAGACCCCGACCTCGACACACCTTACCCTATCCTACCCTTCCTCTGCCCTCTACCTGACCTCACCTGGCGCCTGCTCCTCCTGTAGCATCTGCTGCGCTATCAGTGACCCGGCCTGTAACGCAGCCTCGTAGTCGCCGGCTTGCGGTACGCGGTCCTGCTGCCCTGCTGCGAATCCGGCAGCTGAGAAAGGGACTGGTGCTGCGAAGGAAGCGGGTGCCCCTGCTGGTGCCCCTAGAGTCTGCACCAACACATCGCCGACCAGAGGCGCCTGCTGCACGAGTTCCGGGCCGCCGATATCCAGCAGGGCACCACGCAGAGGCCGGGAATTGGAAAGCACAGTGCCCGAGGTGGTGTGAAGGTGCGTGATGACCGCCGCCACCACCGCCACCACCACGCGTCTGGGAGGAGAGAGGGAGAGGAGAGGATAGGGTTAAGTACAGTAATGGTTGGAATACATGCGTGGAAAATGAGGAAGAGAAAGAAAGAGATAAGCCAAATAGGAAAAACACAAATGGCCCCCTTCCCCTCCTTTTAACCCCCCTCGGTCATCGGGTACCTCCATCCCTTCCCTGCCCTCTCTTTCCCCCCCACCAGATGACCGCCTGGCTGATTAAAGGTGCCCACCACGCCCTCAGGTGACCCAAGGTGTTTGTTTGGGGGACACGCGCACGCAAACACCCACTTAACACCAACTCGTCCACTCATCCACTCATTCCGCCCACATGCTTTACCGTCACATAGCCATCCACTCACCCACACACTCACTCCACTCACCCACTCACACGCTCTATTCTACCTTAGCCATCCACCCCAGCCACCCACGGTCTCTCACCTAGACGAATCCACAGCAAAACACCCACGCATCACCTTTTTTTAAGACATTCACCCATCTATCCACTCATCCACCCACACTCTTTATCCTCACTTAACATCCACTTAACCAACGTTTCCTGCTCACGTACTCTTACCTAAACAGTCACTAAACACCCACCTTGACACACACACACACACACACACACACACACACACACACACCCACTCTCCCTCACCTATATATCTCGCCACAGCTCACCCTGAAAGCAGGACGCAGGTGCATCCCTACAGACGTGTCACGCTCTGGCACTCAAGGGCGGCTCCTCGAGGTAGGGAGACTCGTGATAACGGTGACGTGACAACTCATACAGGTAACCATCAGTCGTCATCACCTGTGCGTCTGTCTGTCTGTCTGTTTGTGTGTGTGTGTGTGTGTGTGTGTGTGTGTGTGTGTGTGTGTGTGTGTGTGTTAAGGAGTTGTCTTCCAGTACCCTGTGGTTTTGTTTTCTCTTCATTCGTCTTTGTCTTAGCTTATTTGTGTCTGTATGTCTGTTTGTCCATCTTTTTTTTTGTTTATTTGTCTCAGCATGCTTCTATCGGTATTTACGTTCGTCTTTCTCTTCATCCGTCTTCGTCTTAGGCTGTTTGTGTTTGTTTTCTAATCTCTTTGTATCTTCTTTCTTTCCCTTCATCTTGGTCCTTCAGGTCTGTCTCTGTGTGTGTGTGTGTGTGTGTGTGTGTGTGTGTGTGTGTGTGTGTGTGTGTGTGTGTGTGTGTGTGTGTGTGTATCTATCTTCTTTCTCTTCATTTTTCTTCCGTGTCTATCACCTTTCCACCTGTGTCTACCACCTTTCTGAGTCTATCACCTTTCCACCTGTGTCTACCACCTTTCTGAGTCTATCACCTTTCCACCTGTGTCTACCACCTTTCTGAGTCTATCACCTTTCCACCTGTGTCTACCACCTTCCTGTGTCTATCACCTCTCCACCTCTATGTCTCTGCATCTTCTGCTTGTCATTCTCCATGCATCGTTCTCGCTTTCCTACATTTCTTTCCCGCTTTTCTCTCGTTTCTGCCTCTTATCACACACATCCATGCACATCTTTACCACTTTCTTCTGCCCGCTTAATTAATCGCTACCTCTCTCTCCCTCCCTTCCTTTCTCCCTCTCTCCCCCTTCATCAATAATAAGCATCACGCACCGGACTCGTGTTGTGGCGGTCATTACAGGCACAGTGAAAGCTCCTGAAGAGTTCATACAGGCCGGTACATGACTGGTTCCTCTCTCTCCTCTCTCTCTCTCTCTCTCTCTCTCTCTCTCCTTTCTTTCACACCCACACAGCACCAGTCCTGAAAAATCCTTGTGGCCTGATCGGAGTGTGAACCCTTGCCCTCTAAGTGAAAGGCAAACATGTTACCACTGTGCTATTAAGTTCGTTTGGTCTTCTCGAGTTTGTTGGGTTATGTTTATTTATATACGTAAATGTGTGGTTTTTATTTATTCATTAAGGGGACGAATTCCTGTTTTTTTTTTTTTTTTTTTCACTTCTTCGTTAGTCATATTGAGTTTCGAGTGTATTCCTGTTTTTTGTTGTTTTTTATTATCATTTTATTTTATTTTCGTATTTATTAGTTTTTATTATTATTTCTGAGCATCATTCTTTGACTGATTTATCACTTCATTCTTGTTATTCATTATTGCTTTTCATTATTATTATTATTTCTGGGTTTATTATGTGTAATATCATATTCGTACGTTTCTGGATTATGAACAGGATTATTTTCAGTATCGGTTTTCTTTTCATTGTATTACCCTATTCATTCCATCCATCCATCCATCCATCCATCCATCCATCCTTCTACCTTCGTTTTCATTCATTACTCTTCCGATTGCAACACAAACTTTCATTCTTTCGCTTATATTAGATTCTGCTCAACTATTTGGTGTTCATTCGCCCATTCACTCATTTATTCATTCATTCATCTATCTATCTATTCTTTTCATTCACCATTTTTTCAGTCAACACTAACTTTGATAAACTGCTCATTTTTTTCTTTATCTCTTCATTCATTCATTCGTTCTTTCCTTTACGCTCCATAAACTTTACTTATCTCCTGTTTTCTTTGCATCATTCATCATCCCCCCCTCTCTGTCATTTATCATCCTTCCCTATTCTTCCCTGCAACACTAGTAGCTTCCATTTTTTTTTCCGTTTTTATTTACCTTTCTTTGTTAAACACTAACTCAACTTCTTCATATTACAACACTTTACTTTTATTTCTTCTATCTTTTTTTATTCAAGTGTTCTTCCTTGCGCAACACAAACTCTTCTTCATAACCTGTTGTTCGTATTTCAACACCCTCAACATTTCAACACTAACATGTTTTTCCTTTTATTTTATTCACTTCCTTCCTTCCTTCCTTATGCAATACTGACTCACCTCGGTCTTCATTTTACAATACCAATATTTATTTTTACTCAGCTTGCTTTCTTTCGCAACAACTTCATAACCTTGTGCTCTTATTCTTCATATTTTAACACACCTTTCCTTTTGTTCATCTCTTCCTTCATCTTTCTTACGCAACACTGACTCACCTTCATAAGCCTGCCTCAAATTAGTCTTCATATTTCAACACTTAACTTCTATTTACCTTTGTTCAGATTCCTAACGTAACACTGTCTTGACTCATTCTTCTTATTACAACTTCTAACTCGTTCTTCAACTTCATAAGCCTCAAACTATTTCTTATATATCAACACTTAACTTCTATTTACATTACCTTATTTAGCTTCCTAATGTAACATTTAACTCGTAAATATTCTAACGTAACAATAACTAGACTCAAATATTAACTCTTCATAAGACTCAAACTATTTTTATATATCGACATTTAACTTCTATTTATCTTACTTTATTTAGCTTCCTAACGTAACACTTAACTCGTAAATACATAACACTAACTTAACTCGTAAATTTTAACTCATCAAAATACTGGAGCTTATGACTACTGCTTCTTCACATCACAACTTCGACTAACTGCTTCCTGTCACATCACAACTTCTTCGACTTGTAATCTAACTCCTTGCTATTACATCACAACTTCGACTAACTCCTTCCAGTCACATCAACTAACTCCTTCCCATCACGACTTCTATTTCTCTGCCCATTGATCTCTCACGCAAAACTTAAATACAAACATAATCAGGCGCCAGTCGTGAAGCCTCCTCCCCCTCGCCCCCTCAGCGTCTCCACCCCCTCGCAACACAAATGAGCAACACTAAATTAATACACCACCACCACCACCACCACTCCTGTACTCCTTTCAACAATGGCTACGTTACTCATGCTCATTTAACCCACCCACCCACTCACCCACAGTCCCTCCCGTCCCTCTCTCCCTCCTCCTAGCTCTCGTTCCCTTCCTCTCTCCTTTTCGTTCTCCATCTCCCTCGTTATTACTCTCCCCTTTAGTTCATATATTCGCTGGCTCTCTCTCACGTTCCCCACTTATGTTCTCAATTCCTTAGTCATGCAGTATATTACTCATTATTACTCAACAGATGTGCATTCGTGTCTCTGCCTCTTCCTGCCTCTCTCTCTCTCTCTCTCTCTCTCTCTCTAGCACGTGATGTCACTGCTCTGATAATGCGTTTGATGCGAGTACGATTGTGATGCAAGAAATTTCACGTTTTAATGCAAGTTATAACCCACACGTGCATATAAATTGTACTTCAGTTGTAAGAAAAGTTTAGACGCATTCAAATAATTAAACTTCTTAACAGCACATAGGTTCTAACAGCCACCCCAGTTAGCTTATCATTCACTCATAATACAAACTCAAAACACACACACATACACACACCACTAACTCAAAATGAACACAAATATATTGTCACAAGCCTTCAAACACTCGTTACAACATTAATTTAACAAACACTTAATATCACTAACATTTTAACACAGACATTAATATCCACCCACACACCCACTTCAACACACACCCACGCACCCACACACCCACACAGCCTGCCGTCACTCACCCCAGCGTCGCACCATTTCTTGTCACAGCCTTCCAGCCCATCTCACCACCCGAACCACACTGGAGCGCCTCACAGACCGCCCTCCGTCTCCGCCTCGGTACCGTCCCTCTCTCGGCTTCACTCCCGCCGCCACTCACTCACTGTCTTCCCCCTTGTTGCTCATTCATTACACGGGGCTTCATATATATATACGTACGAGCATTCTCTCTTTCTCTCTCTCTCTCTCTCTCTCTTTCTCTTTCTCTAATGTCTTGAAATTTACTAACAACCGGCCTCGTATTTTTTTTTTATTGTAGAATTTTGTTTTGTTTTGTTTTGCTTCATGTAATCGCTCTTGTTATTATAAAAGTTATGGTACTACTACTACTACTACTACTACTACTACTACTACTGCTACTAATGATAATTATTCTTCAGACAAATTACCTATTTATTGTATTCATGATAATTGATAATATTCAACTGGAGACGGCGATGACAATATGATTTACTGTTTTCATCAATAATTACTAAATGTATGTATAACTCATTCAGAGAGAGAGAGAGAGAGAGAGAGAGAGAGAGAGAGAGAGAAGCTGGCGCACGATGACGCTCCAAAAACGAAAGGAGAGAAGAATCAGGAGAGGGAAAAACAGAAAGAGAAACCGACTTTGAGACTTTCTGAAATACCTCGATACTCTTAAGCAGGTTCAACTCACGGGCAGGCTGGGAGACAAAAAATAAGACAGAGAATTCCAGAGTGCAAGTGAAAGGGATGAGAGTGAAGGTGGTGAACTCTTGCATTAGTGAGGTGAACAGGATAGAATTTACCAGTGAAAGGGGGGGAGAGAGTGAAGATACTGGCCAACTCTTGCATTAGTGAGGTGAACAGGACAGAGTTTACCAGTGAAAGGGGTGAGAGAGTGAAGATACTAGCCAACTCTTGCATTAGTGAGGTGGACAGGATAGAGTTTACCAGTGAAAGGGGTGAGAGAGTGAAGATACTGAATTTTTGCATTAGTGATTAATGGAGTAGACAAAATAGTATTGAAATAAGCTTAAAGTCTTGAACAGCGAGGCCAAGGTAAGGAGGGGGAGGGGTTGTCGCATAGTAAGCAGCTAAACAACCTTCATTAGAGACAAACGTGTTATTTGCTTGTTATTTGCTAGTTGTTCTTTGTTACCCTTTGTAAGCACGTTAATTGTGTGTGTGTGTGTGTGTGTGTGTGTGTTTTCAGGAGGCTTCGAATACTTAGTGCTTCGGATTCACACACGGTTCGAATGCATAGTCGAGTTCAGGCTAGTTGTACTGAAGCTTTGAAACTCGAGGTAATTAAGTTGTTAGGGTACTTTAGATAATTGCTGCTACGCCTGTTATTATTGTTGTTATTATTATTATTATTGTTATTATTATTATTATTATTATTATTATTATTATTATTATTATTATTATTATTATTATTATTATTATTATATAGCATTACTATTACTGTGTGTGTGTGTGTGTACCGTGTGACCCTTAGAATGAAGGCTTAAATATTTTCATTTTTCTCTACTTTCTTCTTCTTGTTTTACTTGTTATTTTTGCTGGCATTGTTTACTACTACTACTACTACTACTACTACTACTACTACTACTACTACTACTACTGCTACTACTACTACTACTACTACTTAAAACAGTAAAAAGAAGTAGCAGCAGCAGCAACAGTAGTAATAGTTGTAGAAGTAACAAAAACACCAAAACAAGAAAAAAAAGTAAATAAATAAACACACGAATCAATAAACAAACAAAAAAATACGAGAATAAAGAAAGAACAATAAAAATAACAGAAGAAAATCAAACATAACGTGTCACACGGTACACACACACACACACACACACACACACACACACATACACACAACCTCCCCACCCCATCCCACACAAACACACAAACACACACACACGCACGCAGGGAGGCAGAGAAGCAGGCAGGGAAAGTAAGGTAAACAAGCAACAACAACAACACACTCACCTAGTTTCAAAACGAACTTATTACGTCAACACGAGGCATCTTCCCTGAGCATTATAATCCCCCTTTAGCACTATCTTCCCTTCACCAAGCAACGCTCCACGCCTCCACGCACGACTTCAGCATTATTCAGGCCAGAAGGGAAAAGTGAGAGGAAGGAAAGAAGGAACGTAGCTAAATGGGATGTTTATAGTTTCACATGCTGTCTGGTAAGGTGATTAGAGAGCTGATTGGTGATTAGGGTACTGGATGGTGATTATGGCACTGGTTGGTGGGTAAGTGGACAGGTGCGGATGAGTAAGTGGGTGGATGAATGAATGGACTGATATGTTGGCGGTGGGTGTAGGGGAAGTAGACAGGTGGATCAGAATAACGCGGGTCACTCGTACTCAAGCAGACGGGAAGTTCCAGAGTCATTGAAGGAAATTATAAAAGATTGAGAAACTTAATTACAGGAGACCCAGTTCCCCTTGATCCTTACACTGATAACCCACATAGCCTTGTCTGTGGCTAAGAGATCAAGATTCACCTCACGCCACCAGTCACGACCTTCTGTCTTTGTAAATGTGTAATTGTCTTTCATATATACGAAACAGGAGGCACTGAACATGGCTACTCCCACTCACCAGCATAAAAGGCCCGTGGTGATTATAACTAACACTAACAGTACAATAACATGGGGGAGTCTCAGGTGCTCTTAACCAATAATAGATAAATAAACAAAATCTATAAATATTAATGTCTGTCACCAAAATTTTATCTCGTACTTTTCTTTAATTTCTCTAACTTTTCTTTCCTCTTCTGTACAAACTGTTTATTCTTCATCTTTCTATCAGTTCAGTTCAGTTCAGTTCAAGTGGCTCAGGCTGGTGGGAGGATGCGCTGATGAGTGAGTCAGTAGGTGGAGTGGTAAATAGAGTGGTGGCTTGATGGATGGGTAAATGGATGGGTGGATGGGTGGATGGGTGGTTGGAGTGATATAATGGAAAATAAATAAATCAATGAAGAAAGAAAGAAGGAAAGAGAAACTGATAGAAAACAGGAAGATAATGTAATAAGGAAAAGAAAAAATCAATAGAAGGACGAAGGAAAGAAAGAATGAACGAAAGAAAAAAGAGAACGATAGATATTAAGAAAAATAATGATAAATAGACAGATAACGCATTTATTGACCATTGAAGATACTCGGCAGATCTATAGAATAAAAAAAAAAAGCGAGCTAAATAAAAAAATAAATGAATAAACTTACAATATAGTTAGTCTTTTCATCGTTGTCAGGAAAAGTAGAAGAAAAAGAAGAAAAAGAAAGAAAAATAAGAAAAGAGGAAGTATTAGCAACATGTATTGATGTGCTATTTCTTTTCTTTCTTTTTTTTTATTTCATTCACATTGCCAAAAAAAATTACGAAAGTTATAAAAAAATAAATGAAAAAAATGATTGTAAAAAAAAAAGAAAAGTGGTTAATGTTGTCAGACAAAGATTTGAGAAATGAAAAGAGGAAAAGAAGCATAAAAAAGAAGCATAAAACACACACACACACACACACACACACACACACACACACACACACACACACACGCACTGAACATTTTTTTTTTATCTTTAATGCCCTTGGCCAGAATCCCTCTTGCATGCATATACCCCCCCGCCCCCCCTAAAAAAAAACAAAAAGAAAGTCTGTATAAGGTGAGAGAGAGAGAGAGAGAGAGAGAGAGAGAGATTACAACAACAACAACAACAGCAACAACAACAACAATAATAATAATAATAATAAGTAAACAAGTAGCCAGTGGTTCATTTTCGACATAAAAAGTCATAATGAAAAATAAGAATATAACGAAAAACAAGAAATGGCTGCGTTTTATTTTCCTGGAGTGTTTGAAGAGTGAAAAGGAGAGAAAACAAATAAATACGAGACCTTTTCTTTTCCTCCCTGACCTCTTTTCACCTCCTTTCACTTTTTTTTCTTTTTTTATCGTTTTTTTTTTTTTGTTAATTTTTATTTTTTTTTTTTTTCCTCGTAAGATAGTTTTCTTTCTTTCTTTCTTTTTTCCCCCTTGACTCTTTCCCCTCTTGCCCAATACGTGATCCTTTCTTCCCATTTTCTTCCTCTTTCCATCTTTTTTTTCCCTGAGTTTATTTATTTTTTTTTCTCTCTCTCTCTCTCTCTTTCTCTTTTTTTCTTAAGTCTTCCTCGCTTCCGCAAAAAAAAGAATAAATAAGTAAATAAATAACAAATAAACTACACAGACTAGGAAAATATTGAATAGTGAAGGAGAAGAGAGAGAGAGAGAGAGAGAGAGAGAGAGAGAGAGAGAGAGAGAGAGAGAGAGAGAGAGAGAGAGAGAGAAAGGAGGAGAGTGAATGAATGATGAGTAAACAGAACGATACGTGATGGAGTTATCAGAGAGAGAGAGAGAGAGAGAGAGAGAGAGAGAGAGAGAGAGAGAATGACAGTGAATGGAGAGTGTGATAAACATGAATTGTGAAAAAAAAAGAATGAATAATGAAAAATGAAGGTGAATAATGAACGAGGAATCCACCACAATGAATGTAAGAGTGTAAGAATGAAAAAAAAAAAACGCTCTCAATAAAAAAAAAAAAAAAAACTGCCGTGAGCTGGGATCGAACTTACAAACATTTGGCTGCGAGGCGAAGACTTTACCGATGAGCCACGAGGAGAAGAGGCTACGTCAGGAAGGAGGAGAGGGGACGGAGGAGTGGGGAGGAGAAGAGGAGGGGGATGGGAAGGAAAAAAAATACTTCCTTTCACTGCCCATTTCCTCCTCTTCCCTCATCTTCCTCCCCAAGCTACGAGTATAACGGAAATTGTGAGGGAGGGAGGGATGGAGGGAGGGAGAGAGGGAGAGATAGGCAAAACAGGAGACAGGGAGAGGGAGAGGAAGGAGACGAGGCGATGGACGGAAAGGAGGAAAGGAAGGAGAGAGGAAGAGAGGAGTCAAAAGAACAGAGGAGAAAGCCAAGGGAGGAGGGAAAGAAAGAAAGGCAGAGTGAAAGAAAGAGAAAGGGAGGAGGGAGAGAGCAGAAAGTAGAAGCAAGGAAAGAGAGAGGGAAAGAAGGAAAGAGAAAGGAAGAAGGGAGATGGAATAAAGACAAGAAGGGAGGGAAGGAAAGAGAAAGGGAAGGAGGAAGGAAAGGAAACAAAGAGGAACAGGAAAATAGATCTGTGTGTATGTGTGTATGTGTGTGTGTGTGTGTGTGTTATAACATTGCGCGTGTCACAATTCGCACTGCCTCACAACCTAACGCAGCACACTCCTAGTTCCGTGTTGCGTCACCTGCAGGTAATGACACCCACTACACAGGTGAAAGCACTCATCACCACACAGGTAACCTACTATTTCCATTACACCTGTGCTATTTTTTTATACTTATATAATGTCAGTGTTCTACTTTTTACCTGTCATTAATATATCGCGTCCTGTCGTTGTGTTTACCTGTGCTTCTGTTAATATGCCAGTGTTTACCTTCCTCTGTCATTATTGTATACAGTAGTGATTATCTCTACCTGTGTTGATTTTTCTGTTATTTTCACTATTTTTTTTTCTCCTGCATCATTGTTATTGTACTTCATGATACCAAAGCTTCTGTTTACTTAATGATTTTTTTTACTTCTTACTTCTAAATACAGTGTTTTTTTATTTATTACTCAAGGGTTGCTTAAGTTTCTTTTTCTTCACTGTTTTACTCAAAGCTTATTTATCATTTATATATTTGTTTGTTTTGTTCACTTTCTTATTGACTTTCCCCATGACAACAAAACCACAAACTTTACAGAAACATGCACAAGTTATTTTATTTTATTTCTTCATTCTTTCTTTATTTCTTCTTTTCTTTTTATATAGATAATCCTTTCTCATCTCTTTATTATTGCATTATTACCTTTTCCCACCAGCTAAGTTTTTTTTTTTTCATTTACTCCTCTTCACAACTTTCTAATCTGTTTATTTAAGCTTTCTTGCCTACTTTTTTTTTTTTTTTTGCTAGGTAGGGTTTTACACATCAATACTTCATGTTTTCAAAAGCTGCCTGCCGCTATCACCTCATTCCCACCCCCAGGTGAGGCCAGGTGAGGTCGCAGGTCAGGGTGGGTTAATTGGGCGAGTGGCGACGGTGAGGACAGGTAGAGTGAGAGGCAAGGAGAGCCAGGCAGATTGAGTCAAGGAGAGTCACAAGTAAATAGAGTGACGATACGTGATGAAATTATCGGAAAGTATCAGAGATAGAGAGAGAGAGAGAGAGAGAGAGAGAGAGAGAGAGAGAGAGAGAAAGAGAGACGAAATCAACAAAATATAGCCAAACTGATAGACAGGCAGAAAAGACAGGGACATATGCAAACAAAAAGAGAGAAAAAGAAAGCAAACAAACAAACAGAAAGACAAACAAACAGACAAAAGATGAGGGAAAAAGATACACACACACAAAAAAAAAACACAGATAAGAAAAAACACACACACACATACACACACACACGAGTCTCTGCTACACTAATGCACCCACTCACCCACTCATTCACTCACTCATTCACTCACTCCCTCAGTCAGTCAGGCAGTCATCGGCGCAAATGGTTCACTCTCCACCGCTCCTGTCAATAAATCCTTCGCTCCTCCCTGCTCCTCACCACCTCGCTGCTATTCCCCCCAAGGCCACGATGTGAGTTTCCCCACCCCTCGGAACTTGCTCGTCATCCCACCACGACCTTGTATTCAAATGTTCACGGGGTTACTCTTGAACAAAACCAACTGCAGGAGGAGGAGGAGGAGGAAGGGGAGGAGCAGTAAGAGGAGGTGGTTTAAATCTTGCGTCAGTCTTTGGTTTCTAAAAGTTTATGATCTATTGAGTGATGTGATGTGATAGGATGGGACTCTCTCTCTCTCTCTCTCTCTCTCTCTCTCTCTCTCTCTCTCTCTCTCTCTCTCTCTGTCAAGCACCAATCACCAGGCCTGCGCAACACTGACACACAAGATGCAGTGTTGGAATCGAACCACATCAAGGGGAATTAGAAACCTCCTTAAGTGGAATCAGATCCTCCTTATAAGGGATTCGAATCTCCTTAAGGGGGATCCGAAACTCCTTAAGTGGTATTTGATTCTCCTTCAACGGACCTGAACCCGAAATCATGAGTAATGTTGAAGAAAATGAAAGAAAATGAGAAGAAAGGAATGAAGAATAATGACAGGTTGAAAAAATATATTGAGGTCATTCATATACGTACACACACACACACACACACATATATTCTCTCTCTCTCTCTCTCTCTCTCTCTCTCTCATCTTCCTCCCGTTTCTTTGATTGGTTGCTCACGACGCCATCACGGACACATTCATGTAGCAATCTTCTTCATACGTTCTCCTGTTCGATTCAATTTTAGACCCTAGGAGGAGTGAAGGAGCAGAGGGCAGGTGGAGCAGCATTAGTGAAGGGTGGAGGTGACAGGTGGAGGTGGAGGTTGAAGATCATCGAAGGGACTAAGTTACTTGTACTGTACCACACACACACACACACATTCTCTCTCTCTCTCTCTCTCTCTCTCTCTCTCTCTCTCTCTCTCTCTCTCTCTCTCTCTCTCTCTCTCTCTCTCTCTCTCTTGCTTTCGTAATTTTATTTCTGCTTGATTTATTGCTTGTTATCATCTCTCTCTCTCTCTCTCTCTCTCTCTCTCTCTCTCTCTCTCTCTCTCTCTCTCTCTCTCTCTCTCTCTCTCTCTCTCTCTCTCTCATTTAACAACACCATTTTAAGCAAACCTAGACCACAAACCATTTTAAAATATGTGTGCATGTGTGTATGCGTGTGAGCCTGTGCGTGTATATGTGTGTGTGTGTGTGTGTGTGTGTGTGTGTCAGTGCATACCTGGTGACCTGCATGACAACACGTGGTCATCACCAAACCACAACAAGCACGAGGACTTGCGGTGATGACGTAATAACACCACTACTAACTTGAATGGCGGGAAGGAGAGCAAAGGAGGGAGGGAATGTTGATGGATGGGAAAGTTGAGAATAAGGCGTCACTTTCTCATCCGACACGCAAGTCATGGATACAAGGAAAGAGGTGAGAGGGAGAGTGAGTGTGGCTGGGTATTGTGGACGGGTGAGTGTGTGGAGGGAAGTGTAAGGGAGTAAGAGTGAGTGGTCATTTCCAGGGAAGAGATGAGTGCATAAAGGAAACAAGAGAGAGAGAGTGAGTGGTCATTTGTAAAGTGCGTGAGGAGGAATGAAAAGTAGAATATTGATATAAAAGTTTGAATCAATTGGTGAAGAGTGTTTTTTTTTTTTTAGTGTCTTAATTTCGCTTATAATTTAAATGTGGTTATCATCTACGCACCACTACTGAGAACTCAAAAGAACACTTCACAAATGTACAAAAGTCCCTTTATAAGTAAGAAACACATCCTTAAAATCAGATACAAAAAAAAAAAACTAAAACCGAATATTTTGTACAACTTTTTTTTTTTGGGGGGAAGGGAGAACACAGCACCCACATGAATAAATCTAAGAAAAACACAAATCTTCACATCAGAACAGACAAGGCACAATTCCCTTCCTCTCTGCACATCTCACACCGCAGAAATATGGAGATAGTACACATTAAACCCCTTTCTCTATTACACCTCTTTCCCCGTCACTCAGTCCCGTTAAGGTGCCTTTTGCAACACTCAGGAAATACGCCAGCCACACACACACACACATACACACACATACATACTAGGTCTCAAGGCTGATGTATGGCTAACCGCGACGAACAGGAAGACAGTAGGTAAGTAGGTAAGAATGACCGCAGTGTGTTTGAGATGAGGTCATTTATGTAAGTGTTGTGGTGGTGGTGGTGGTGGTGGTGGTGGTGATGTTGGTTGTGGTAGATGCTTTTATGTTCTATATTTAAGTGTTTAATTGTGATACATCTTGGTATTAAAATTTGTGTTTTTTTCATAAATGTTTAAATAGATATTGTTCACATATGATTAAGTGCATATTGATTAACTAATTGAAGACTAAATGCGCAAATAAGAGAGAGAGAGAGAGAGAGAGAGAGAGAGAGAGAGAGAGAGAGAGAGAGAGAGAGAGAGAGAGAGTGAGAGAGAGAGAGAGAGAGAAACTAACTTTACATTCTTTAAGTTGAAACCGTGATACAGTCCTTCTCACACACACTTTTCTCTCCTTACCTTGCAGACAGGACGCTGCGTGCCCTACAACACACACGCACACACACACAAGGCCTGCTATTACTGCTTATCACCTAACACCAAGGACAACACTCAAACTACACCACTAAACAATGTAACCTGCACTTAATAACACATCACGGAAGGCAATTGAGCTTAAAAAAAACCCTCAAGCCAGCCTCGCCCTGCCTCTCAGAACACATGTACACTCGCCCTTTAAGTTGTGCCCCGCTTCGTCACCAGTGCCCGTTTTCTGAGACACTTCTGCGCCGAACCTTCACGTTTTCAAAAGGCTCTAAGTGAAGTTTCATGAGTTTTTAGTTGTGTTTTACAGTTCTGGTGGCAGATTAACAAGATTTTTACGTGACTAATGGGAAAAACAGTCTTGAGAACCGGGGGTAATCATCTCTGTGGCCTTTGTAAATAGTTGTGGTGAGAGAGCAAAGCAATTCTGAATACCAAAGAGTCGTAACCTAACTCAGATTCGAGGGTTTGAACAGGACGTCGTGGGGAGAGAAGCGCGTGGGTAGAAGAGGGATCTGAGCTGGTTACGATTCATCACAGCGACGAAGCATGCCAACTTATGAAAGAGACTGTACATCAACACGGGACAGGTGGAGACAGGTATGTGTGTTGTGTACTTAACCACGTGTACACCTGATGGGTTCTTGCATCTTCCTTTGTGTTCTTATGATGTTCTATGCTCTTTTTTTTTCTGTTCTGTTCTACGTTTTCTGTTTAAGTGTTGAAGGATTGTGTTCGTATAAAAAAGATGTTAGCTATCACTGTAAATTTTGGTTTTACGAGTTAAATAAAGATCGGTTTTCGTCAGTCAGTTTTAATGCCGTTCCTTTCAAGAAATAGAAATTGATTAAGAGTGAAAAGAAAGGAATGGTAGGTCTCACTGTGATTGCCTTGAAATAAACAAACAGGTAAATAAAAATAAATAAAAAAATTATAAAAAAAAGTTCGTTCACAAAAAAAAAGAAAAAATAAATAGAAACCCCCATCTCTCTCTCTCTCTCTCTCTACGGATCACTCAGGTCACGCAAGAATCGGGCGGCGCCATCAAGTGCCTGTGTGTATGACCTTTTTACACCCACAATATGAAAGTTAATTTATATCCTGGAGCTTCACTTTCCAGTCTTGTCACTCACTCCTTACTTTCATTTTCTTGCATGTAGTGTAGGGAATGTTGATCTTGCTTTTATTTATTTATTTATTTATTTATTAGCATGTCCATTTTGTAAGTGACTGCTGATCTTAATAATGCTGGGGGCCATTTTCTATGTTTTCTCATTGTTACTTGGGTTAGTACTGCATATGTCGCTGCCGTGGAATGATTATTAATTATAACCACGCTAGGAATTTGAAATCACCTGCAGAAATACATTTTTATATTCTTCTTAGTTACTGTTAGAAATTGCACGTTTTCTATGATGCTCCTGGAGTTTTGCATAGGGGTGACTTATGTATTATTGCGTCACTGCACTAACTTGTAGGTACTTGTTAATAATAAATATTTACTCTAATTTGCTTAGTCATTAATACTTTCGTTATTGTTTGGTGTTTAATCTTTTATAATAATATACTACTACTACTACTACTACTACTGAATTCTCTGAGGAGTTTCTAATAAAAATCTATTTCACAATTTATGAACAACTGTTATTTCTTTTACGTTATTTCATTTTCAGCTTATCAATTTTTTTTTCTTTTGTTTCCTTTTCTTTTAAAATAATAAGGGGATCAGAATTTAAGCCAATATTGAAACCTCTCTCTCTCTCTCTCTCTCTCTCTCTCTCTCTCTCTCTCTCTCTCTCTCTCTCTCTCTCTCTCTCTCTCTCTCTCTCTCTCTCTCTCTCTCTCTCTTCCTTTGTGTGAGTGTGTGTTCAGTTAATAACAGTTGAATAGACACAAACCTGCTTCTTCCCTCCTCCTCTTCCTCCTCCCCTTCCTGTCATTAAACGCTTCATTCTCAATTACTTAGATCAAAATTACCACACATCTCTTCCTCCTCCTGTACTATCCTCTCTCACTAGTAGTTACTGTAGAATAGTCACCGAAACAGCCTAGTAAGGACCTCAAGATCTGCTGCTGTTTGGTCTTCCTTTGTATTCCTCTTCTTCCTGACAGCAACCAACCTCTACCCTCTAATTTAACGATGATTTTATTCTCTACGTTTTCTTATCTCTTTTCCTTCTTTTTTTCCCATTTTCTTTGTCATTTACTGGTTCATGTTTTGTACAGCGAATGTAAGAGGGAACAGGAATTGAAAGAAAACGGGAAGTGGACGAAGTGCAAGGCAGGGTCGAATATCAAGGATTTGGGTGTTGAAGTGTCTTGAAGAGAGAAGGAAGGAGAGACTGAAAGAAATAACAAAAATAAGAAAGAACGGAAAATAAAGATAAAGAAACAAGAAAAGAGAGAAAAAAAGAAAAGAAAAGAAAAAAAGAAGAAAGAAAGAAAAAAGAACAAAAGTAAGAAAGAAAGTAAAAGAAAAAAAAGAAAACGAAAGAGAGAAAGAAAGAAACGGAAAGAAAGCAAGAAAAGAGAAAAAAGAAAAGAAAAGGAGGAAGAGAGAAAAAGTGTAAAATCATGCAATTCCAAAAAGAAAAAAAGAAAAAAAGGAAGAACAATTAGTAACACGATACCAAAAATTTTCTCAGTTTTTCTTATAAGAGAGAGAGAGAGAGAGAGAGAGAGAGAGAGAGAGAGAGAGAGAGAGAGAGAGAGAGAGAGAGAGAGAGAGTTTCGCCACCTTCTCAACACCAAGAAAATGTAAGGTCGTCTTGTAGAAAAGGTTACGTCTTTCTTCCCTTGTGAGACTCCAGTGCGAAAATTTACTCTCCGCCTTCCGTGACTTCCCCTCCACGTTCATGAAATGGTATGGCGCGAACAACAATTAGTTTCGAGACGTCACCGACAGAAAGGAGTGAAGGTGAAGTTGAATTATTGCAGTAATAGTAGTAGTAGTAGTAGTTGTTGTTGTTCCCTCTCTAGTTACTCCATTAGCGCTAACCACCGTATGTATGTATGTATGTACGTATGTTAACCTACGTAAGCGCGTCTCTTCACGGTTCACGGCACGGCCCTACAACACGCCCTCATTTCACCGCCACTCACTTATACCCTTTACCACCACCACGCCCTCCCTCACCCGATTGTATCCATAGAGGGAGAGAGAGAGGGAGAGGGAGGGGAAGGAGAACCAGTATTGAGTATCGTGTAAGGTGTCTGCTATGGTCATGTGGCCTTTGTTGTGTTACTTTGATTTTACTTGTTCAGGAAGGTCTGTAAGTGTTGTGTTTACGTTTTCTCTACCAGTGAATGAGGAGAGGAGAAGGAAGAGGAGGAGGAATAACGAACGAAAGACAGAATGTAAAGAAAGTAAAAAAAATGAAAAAGGAAAAGGAGAATAACGAAGATACAGAGTTTATGAAGCTATCTACCCCATTAAAAAAAAATGTTTGAAAATGTATATAATGAAATGACAGGAAGAACAACGGATAGGGATGATAGGTAGAAATAGGTAGGTAGGCTTATTTTATACAAGGACTGCCATGTGTAGGCCTAATGACTTCCTGCAGCTTCCCTCGTTTTCTTATGTAACAAAAAATTGAGAGAATATAGAGGATAGACTTTTATAAACTATCAATTTCCATACAGTCTTATTCATGGCCTATCATTTTTGTTTTTGGGCATAAAGGAAGTGAACTGAATGATGTAGTGTTTTATTGTCGTCTCACTAATGGGTCTGATAGAAAAAGTGGTTTCTAGTAGGCCAAGAAAAAGGTTCTAGTAGGGTTTGGTTTAGTTCAATGGGTTTGTGTTGTTGTGTAGGCGTTTTGATGTGAAGTGTAATGTTGTTTGGTTCTTGACTGACTGACTGACTGAATGGATGAATAATTGAACCACACACACACACACACACACACACACACACACACACACACACACAAACACAGGTAGGTGTGTTTCATACAGGGACTGCCACGTGTAAGCCTGGTCGCTTCTTGCAGCTTCCCTTATTTCTTATGTTCTTCTTATGTTCTAAACACACACACCTTGGCAAAACAGTCTGACAACAAGTTTGAAATTACGTTACGTCTTGAAACTTCAATCTCGAAATTAGAGGAAAAGAAAGAGTGAATGTAAGGGTTTACTTTTTTTTATCAGTGTGGTGGGAAAAAATAAATAAATTCCATTAGAGCTTTAAACTTTATGAGTGAGAGGGATGAAGAATTGAAGGTAGTGGTTATAGTGGTTAACTCTTGTATCAGTAACGTGGGAAAATAAATATCCTGACAACTTTAGACTTTACTGGTGAAAGGAAGCGAAGGAATTAAAGAACTGATTAACTCTTGAATTGGGAGTTTCCAGGTGTGCGTGTGTGTGTATGTGTGTGTGCGCGTGTGTGTGTGTGGCAGTTTTTCCATCACTTCTCTCGCGAAATATCAAGTCATGGGGAGGAGGAAGAACGGAGAGAGATGGGGAGTTTTTAGTGAGTGAAGTGCTGAGTGGACAGAAGTGAAAACAGTCCAGAAGTCAATGAGTAAAAAAAAAAAAAAAAAAGGAAGAGGAAAAAGGACTATACATTTTTTTTTTTTTTTTTTTTTTAAGGTTATACTGCAAGTTAGTGTAGAAGTTAACTGAGTGAATGATTGGAGTTTGCGTTCAATTGTTACGTTATTATTTTTTTATTCTATCTTGATTGTGCAAGTCATAAGGAAGCAAAAAACAGAGTCAGAATGATTTTTAGTCGTGAATATTAGATGAGTGAACTGATTAAATAGAGAAGGTCACGGTTTTTCTTCTTCTTTTTCTTTTTTCTTTTTTTTTTACTCGTTCTATTTGTAACATGGCGTGAGAGACACATGCAAATTCAAGTCACAAAGAAGAAAACCAGAGCGAAGGGAAGCGTTTTTGGTGTCGGATTAGATAAGTGAACTGACTGAATAGAGAAGGTCATGTTTTTTTTTGTTTTTTTTTTTTTGTCTAGTTCCATTTACAACCTAACGAGACAAATGCATCTTAGAGTCACAAGAAGAAAAATATATAGAGTGCACTTTTAATGGTTCTTCTTGCAGCCTCCCCTGTGTTCTTGTGTTCTAAACGGATGGAAGTCAATGAAGTGGTGAACATATTAAGAGTGAAATGAAAAAAAAAGAAAAAAAAAAACGATTAATAAGAGTGGTTATTTTTTGTATTTACTGACTAAATTATCGGTGGATTCTTGTTTTTTTTTTCTTCTTTTTGTTTCTTTTTATTTTGTTCTTCTTTATCATAGTGAACCTTCTTAGTTTTCTTCTTCTTTTTCTTCTTCTTCTTCTTCTTCTTCTTCTTCTTCTTTTTATCACAGTGAACGTTCTTTTCTTTCTTTCTTTCTTTCTTTCTTTCTTTCTTTCTTTCTTTCTTCCTTCTTCTTCTTCTTATCACTTGTATCGTCCTTGACCAGAATCTCTCGAACGTAAAAAAAAATAAAATAAACAATAATAACAATAATAACAATGCTCCAGGCCACGATATCCTAAAATCTACAACAACATCAGAAACGAGGGAATGTTTTCAAGTTGGGGTTTTTCCAGGAATCGCTCTTTGGTGACGCGTAACGAAAGGAGATTAGGAGAAAGAAAAAAAAAGAAAAAAAGAAGAGAAAAAAAGAAAATAAAACACTAATTAAAGGTAACATATATATATTTTTTTTTATCTTATCCTTCTTCTCCTTCTCCTCCTCCTCCTCCCCTTCCTTTAAATTCTTGGAACCTTCACGCCAACTTGTTTTTGTTTTAGGTATTGACGTTTGAAATTACACATTTTTTTTTTTTTTTATGTTTGTTTGTGTGTCTATCTGTTTTTTAGCATTTTCTAGGAAGTTACCGGTGTCGAGCGTGTTAGAGGATAAGAGATTGCCTTGTGGTGGAGGGACGTGTTTGATGTGTTGGCGTTCAGGTGAGTGCAGGCAGGGTAGATAAGGTGTTGGTAGATAGATAGATAGAAGATAGAGATAGATAGATAGGATAGATAGGTAGATAGATAGATAGATAGATAGATAGATAGATAGATAAATAGAATAGATATGGGCTGAGTTAGTGTGTGTGTGTGTGTGTGTGTGTGTGTGTGTGTGTCCTTGTGATCCCCTGTGACTAATCTACCTGCCTCTCCTCTTCTTCCCTTTTCCTTTTTTTCTCTCTCTTTCTCTACCTCTCTTAAGTAAACCTGACCTACCCTAACATACGTAGCGGTGTGTGTGTGTGTGTGTGTGTGTGTGTGTGTGTGTGTGTGTGTGTGTGTGTGTGTGTGTGTGTGTGTGTGTCTCAGGGCGATTCCCAGAAATGTGTTGTTTTTGTGTGTGTACGTGTGTGGGGCGTGTGGGGTCTTAATAACATAACGACTAAGTGGATGGGTGGATGAATAACTGATTAACTGCCGGACTGACTGACTAGCTGACAGACTGGTTGGGCTAGGTTTTAGATTAAAATAGGTAAGGTTAAGTTAGGTTAGGTTAGGTCAAGTTACGAAGGGAAGGGGAGGAGAAGGAAGACGAAACATAACAAGATTTAAGAAAGAAAAATACATTGAAATCTTATGAGTGTCTTGGAGATGAAGGTTGCAGTCTTATGGCGGTTTAGAGTAAAGGGAGGGGAGTGAAGGGGCAGAGATGGGCACAGAGGAGCGGTGAAAGTTGAGCCAAAGGATACGAGAACCTGGCCCGCGTATCACCCTGGGGCACACCACGGGGCAGCTCAAGGGGCGGTAGGTGAGTGGCTGCGCTCTAGTGGCTGACTCTCGCCTCTGGGTTTAAAAATTGTCGCCTTCCTGCCATTTTTCATTCAACTGTTCTTTACTCCTTACTCCTTCAAGATGGCTTCCTTCCTTGCTTCATCCATGCTTTCCTCTCCTTCCTTCATTCTTTCCTTTCTTCCTTCTACTTTCTTACTTCATCTTAAGCATTTCTACGTTTTCTTTCGTTCCTTCACCTCTTTCATCTGTGTTTTTTATCTCTCCTCTCTTCCTTCATCTTCTCTTTCATTTGTTGTCTCTTCTCTTTTCTAATCTTTATCGTGTTCTCCTTCACCTAAATTATTCTTGCTCTTTTTTTCCCCTCCTCTTCCTCTCTTTTATCTTCTCCGTGTCTATCTGTAATAATATCCTCTCTCTCTCTCTCTCTCTCTCTCTCTCTCTCTCTCTCTCTCTCTCTCTCTCTCTCTCTCTCTCTCTCTCTCTCTCTCTCTCTCTCTCTCTCGTCCCTTTCACCTCCTGTCCCCTCCTCCTTTTTCCTTTCTTCATCATTACCAGACCTCCTCCTCCTCCTCCTCCTCCTCCTCCTCCTCCTCCTCCTCCTCCCTGTCATCGTATCTAAATAGACATCTTCTTCTTTCTTGTTTACTGCTAATCCTCCCCTCCCTTTGTTCCATACAGTACCTCCTCCTCCTCTTCCTCCTCCTCCTCCTCCTCTACCCTTTCTCCCTCACCCCCCGCTGGTTTTATCTTCTCTATCTATTCATCTCTCTTCCTTTGATATCTCTTTTAGTCCCCCCACTTCTCTTCATCATGGTATCCTGTTTCTCGTTTTCTATCTCTCTTTTTTTTTCTTGAGTTATTCTTGTGTACTTTTCATTTTTTTTCTTTTCTTTTTAATTTTTCTCTTTTCTTGTCTTATTTTTTGTGTTCTTCAGTTCTTTATCTCCTGAATTTATCACCTGTCTTCCTTTCTCTCTTTCTTCATCTCTCTCTCCTTCACAAGCATTCTTCCATACCCTCCCATAACACTCCCATACACTCCCATGCCCTTCCTACTCCGTCCCAGCCCCTCCCAGTCCCTCACCAGCCTTTGTTCTTTCCCTTCTGTCTCTCTGTCTGTCTGTCTCCCTCTGTGTCTGGTCCAACAGGTAGCGGTCAGCCAGTCAGCCGGGTGAGGTAGATTACAGGTAAGCGGTGGATAGTGAGGTGAATGCCCACAGCAAGGTCATGAAGGTAATGGGGGGGAGGGGGTGGCTTCTTGGAACTTGTATCTGTGTGTGCGTGTGTGTGTGCGTGCGTGTGGTGGGTGGCTGGGGAGTGACTGGGGTGAAGTGTGTGGGTGGTGTGGCTGTGTGGTGTTGGAGGTGGGGAGGAGGA
>NC_087187.1:2870000-2877500 GCF_035594125.1 Scylla paramamosain
CTATCTCCATTTACCTGTTCTCTTCCTCTCCCTCTCTCCCCCTCCCTCTCCCTGTCCCTTTTCCTCTCCTTCTCTCCTTCCTCTACCTCAGTTCGTCACACAGTTGCCAAGTTTTCATTCTTTCAAGCATGATATTTTTTTTTATCTTACAAAACCTCAACTTGTATAAGCTTCGATTTGGGTTTCGTAGAGAGAGAGAGAGAGAGAGAGAGAGAGAGAGAGAGAGAGAGAGAGAGAGAGAGAGAGAGAGAGAGAGAGAGAGAGAGAGAGACGCAATAAGCAGGGTGTGAGGCAGGTGTCATATTTAGCAGATATCAACAGGTAATCAGTGTATTAGAACATAACACAAGTCAATAAGCGGCTGGTGAAGGGAGTCATCAGGCGTACACGTGGCAGTCCCCTTTATGAACATACTTAACTGTTTCCACCTGTCTTCTAGTTTTCTTAGGTCCCTCATGACTCACCACTAACAACCTGGTTTCTGAGGGTATTTCCATTCATCTATCACTTTATTTGAAACCCAACTCCTCCTCGTCTCTTTCATTTTCCTCTCCTTGTTTTCTTCTCCTTCTTCTTCTGTCCAAAGTCTTCATCCTTCACCAAGTTTATATTTGTTCTGTTCTGTTCTGTTATGTTCTGTTTCTTTCATCTAACTTTTTTTTTTTCAAGGTTGAAGTCATTATTTCTTGTTTACGTTTTCTTTAGGCGTGTAATTGAGAGAGTACTGAGGAATTTTTTATAAAGAGGACGAGGGTAAAAGAAGTGTGTGTGTGTGTGTGTGTGTGTGTGTGTGTGTGTGTGTGTGTGTGTGTGTGTGTGTGTGTGTGTGTGTGTGTGTGTGTGTGTGTGTGTGTGTTATGGAGCAAAATACGTACAACTGAAATAACACTGAGGGAGAAATGCTTACCCTTGTGTCTCAGGAACTACATTTAAATAACGTAAAGTTTTGATTATTTGTTATTTGTTTAGTTAGGAAGTTTAGTAGTTAGTTAGTTAGCTGGTTCATGATTCAATGTTTTCCAGCGTAGATGTGTGTGTGTGTGTGTGTGTGTGTGTGTGTGTGTGTGTGTGTGTGTGTGTGTGTGTGTGTGTGTGTGTGTGTGTGTGTGTGTGTGTTTCAAGTGACAGTGCTTGATGTATTGCGTTTGAGATTTATATTGAAGTAAAGAGAGAGAGAGAGAGAGAGAGAGAGAGAGAGAGAGAGAGAGAGAGAGAGAGAGTGAGAGGAGAGAGGAGAGAGAGAGAGTAGAGAGGAAGAGACGAGAGAGAGAGAGAGAGAGAGAGAGAGAGAGAGAAAGGAGGAGGAAGCAGAGTTATCGATAAAAATGCAAGAAAAAAACAAGGAGAGGTGCCCAACATGGTGTCACTTAACATCTATAGGTCAGCAGTGCCTTGAGGGAGTGGAGGGCCGTGAGGATGGGCAGGACGAGAGGGAGGCAGGGCGAGAGGGAAGCAGGGGTGTGAGGGATGCAGGGTGTGAGGCACTGAGAGGTACGTTGAGGCAGGTCAGGGGAGTGGATTGTTAACCATAGAAAAAAAAAAAGAAAAAAAGAAGGACGAATGGTGCTAAAGATATGGGGAAAGGTCACACACACACACACACACATATACACACACACACACATGATGTTGGATATGAGTGATGGAGATGATGGAAGGAATGGAAGTGAGAAGGAAGAAAGTTGGTAAGAGTGACGAAAAATGAGCAATGATGGGTAAGATAAGTAAAGTAGAAGGAAATTTGACTGAAAAGCTGAAAAAAAAAAGAGAGAAAAAGGGAAAAAAAATTGCACGACTCTTCACTCACACTAAAATAACCCACATTGATAATATAACTATTTTACTCCACTCAAAAAAAAAAAAAAACATGGCTTCTTTTTTCACTCTACTCAATAAAATAATAAAAAAAAAAACATGGATAATTCTTTCACTTCCTTCAAAACACACGAATAATGTTGCACTCCTCCACAGGGATTTTTGATGAAGGTGCTTTTGTGCGGCAGTAAAGACGAGGAAAGACCCGGGAGATCCCACAAAACAGGACCCAACCAAGATCCAACAAAGTTCCCAGCAAGACCCAAGAGGAGCTTACAAAACCCAACAACACCTAATAAAACTGCACGAGACCTCAGCAGGACCCAGGAGGACGCCACAGAACCCAACAGCAAGACCCAGGAAGACCCCCACAAGACTCCAGCAAGACCCAAGGAAGACAAGAAGGGTCTGGGTGTGGCAGGTAAAGCGGCTTCCAAAGGTGACACGGCGGGAAAGGTCAAAACTTAAAAGCAGGTACGATTATAGGAAACCTTAGAGACTTGTGAAAAATAATGAGTTGGGAAAGCGAGGGAGGAAACGGTTGGGTATGGGGGGGGGGGTGAGGAAAAGATGAATGGGGAGAGGAAACTGAGGGAGGAATGAATGGGTTGTAGTAATGAGGGAGGAGGTTAATGGGTAATGGAAGGTAATGAAAATGATAGAGGAATTAAATAAGTGTAAAAGTGAAGGAGAAAGGAGAAGGAAGGGAAAAGGGAAGAGGTAAGAAATGGAGGATTGAACGCGTGTAGTTGTGAGTGAGGAGGTTAATGGGAAGGGGAAGTGGATGAATGGTGAATGGAGGAGAAGAGAGATGAAAGAACGAACGGGTGTGGCTGGGAAGAGGGAGGAAGGTAATGAGTGCAGGGAGTGAGGGAAACAAAGAAGTGGAGATTGATGGAGAAATTAATGGGGTGTTTTTTTATCACGAAATCACAAGAGGACTACCTGAACACCCTCATTGCACAAACTCCACGTAACAAAGGAACTAAATACCCAAGTGACGGAATATTAAGAGAAGCTTGGAAAGTGTGGCGTTTGAGGTGGCAGTCACGTAAGTTTACAATACCACTAGAACACCCAAATTATTTTTTTTCTTTGGTAACGGACAATAAAAAAAGGCTGACAAAAAGCCCCCACTGAGGGATGCCAATCTTGAAACCTCCCTCGTTAAATAGTTCAGGTCACAGGCAGGGGAAAATCACAAAGCAGGCAGGAAGTAAATGAAAGAACAAAGAAAACGTGAATTGGTGGGGAAGCGTGACATTAATCTCCTTCACTGATCCTGAGGGCAAGCAACGCACGAGAATGTAAATAAAGGAGAGAAGAAAACGTGAACTGGAAAGTAGACCAAAGAGAAAAGAAAACAATTGGTGGGAAGTGTAGTATCTCCATCAGCTGAGATCTTGAGGGAGAGAAGCGCACGACAATGTAAATAAAGGAGAGAAGAAAACGTGAATTGGTTACAAATGGACAACAACGTAAATAAACAAAGAAAACGTGGCGGAAGGTTAGAAAATGAATCTCTCCTTATCAAATGAATACATCTTGAGGTTACATTACACGTCTTGTTACTGCGAGCACAACAATGTATATGAAAGACCAAAAGATACGTGAATTGGTGAAAAGTATGATATTAGCCTCTCCTCACCCAGCCAGTAGGTCTTGAGGTGGGATGTGACTCTCCTTAGCAAGTTAAGCAGCGCCCGGAGATTGGGTGGAGTGAGGATGAAGACTGCAGGGGAGCGATGTGGGTTGGTTTGTATGATTCAATCTCAAAACTGTTATCTGATTATAGGGATATGTTCCTTGCTTAAAGAAGAACCACTGTACATGCGTAAAATGTTTTTTTGAGTTGTTAGGAGAGCTGCGTGGATAATAAACGTTTCATTTTCAAGTACAAATTTTCCTCAAATATTACAGATGATTAGATCTTAACAAGTACAAGAAGAATATTTATATAAGAAGTATATATCGATAGAAATATTGTGTTTAAGTCTTCGTTAAAAAAGCGAAAAATTCCCATTTAATTATTTTCATCTGATAATTAGGAAATGTTCTTTACTTAAAAAGGAACCATTAGATACAGGTAAAATAGTCTTTTGAGTTCATAGGAGTGTGCTACCAATAATAATCATATTTCACTTAAAAAACAAATAAATAAGACACTTAAAAACAAACTTTTTCGATTGATATATACTTTTACATAAAAAAAATAAGCAAGTAAATAAATAGATAAATAAATAAATAACATCACCCTATTTGATCTACTAACTAATTCTTTACGTTAAAATACAAGTTTTCTTATCAACTGGGTCGTGTGTTATTTTTTTCTTTCATAATTCAAGTGCTAGAATGCAAATGAAAGAGCAAAACATATATAAATAAATAAATAAATAAAAATATACATGAATTAGTGAGAAGCATGTATATTTAAAAATGTCAGAAGCATATATTTATCAAACTCCTTCTATCAGTTCACCAGCTGTTGGGGTTTTATTGCAGTGTGCACCATCGAGTCAGGTTGCGTTTGCTTCCAAAACTGTGTAACCGCTGTGGCTTGGAAAATGAAACGGAGGCCAAGGAGAACACGCAGGTCACTAATGAATGATAATAATGATAAGAATGATGATGATAATGATGATAACTCTCTTTATACACTAGGTAGTTCGTGATATTTAGTTGTTGTTGTTGTTGTTGTTGTTGTTGTTGTTTGTAGTGGTGGTGGTAGTGGTATTGTTTTTGTTGTTTTCTTATGTTGTTGTCGTTGTTGTTCTTGTTTTGTTGTGGGTTTTGGTGTTGTTTTTGTTGTTTTGTTGTTGTTGTTGTTGTCTTGTTGTCGCTGCTGTTTTGTTGTTGTCTTGCTTTTTCTTGTTGTTGTTGTTGCTGTTTCTGTTGTTGTTGTTGTTGTTGTTTTTACCATTAAACTTGTCTATCACGTTAAGCTTCCATTTATTTATTCATTTCCTCTATTTATTTCCCTTACTTTTTTACGAGCACTAGAAAGTTAAGACCCCATTACATACCTATTTATTTATTCATTCATTTATCTATTTACCTATTTTAACCTATTCTTTCATTCTTTTTTATGCAAGCACTAGAAAGTTGCACCCAAGCAGTCAGATGGTCGAAACAAGACAAAAAAAAAAAAAAAAAAGCAATTTCTCTTCATGACCTAACTCGTTATTGAGAGCAAATACCACGTTCTCTAATAAGTACGGCTGCGTCTGCGGTCAAACTGCACTTCAATGTAAACACGAGTTATCAAAAGAATGTGTCAATTGGTGGGGAAGTGCCTCCTTTTATCACACAAGTAGTTTTGACATGGCGTTGCAAAGGGAAGGTAGATAATTTTGCTTTCAACCACAATAATCACTTTTATTTAGAGGGTGTGGTATACTGATTTTTTATGTCCCCATCCTTCAATTATCAACGCAAGTCTGAGTGCAAGAGAATGTAGATTGTCGTTGCCATTGTTGTCATCTCAAGCTCGTGTTCTCCAATGTGTCAGAGTTCCACCTGCGTAAGTGTTAATAGGTGTTAGTGGAGGTTAATGGGGTTTTCATGGTTCCTCTGGTAGTTTAACATGGTTTGCACAGTTTAAATACATTGTAATGAAAGTTATTGGGGTTTTCAAGAGGCCTTTCATGGTTCCTCTGGTAGTTTAACATGGTTTGTGCAGTTTAAATAGATTGTAATGGAAGTTAATGGGGTTTTCAAGAGGCCTTTCATGGTTCCTCTAGTAGTTGTAAAGCTTCAGCATATTACACCCTTGAAAACCCCAATTCTTTCCATCAGACCTTGTTAAACACCTATGAAAACCCCAACACTTTTCATCAGAACCTTCAACACCCTTGAAAACCCCCTTATGAACCCCCACAAGAGCCTGTCCGGAGATTAGACACCCACCAAAACACTCAGCACACCTTCAACGTAGCTATCTCCCTCGGCCACACACGCTCCAGCTGGCTTATAAGAAGAAAATAGTGGTGAGAGACAGGCACTGGAACTCTGCGCTTGGGTGGCTGGGTCCCGTGCACTGTCATCATAGCGCCAACCCTGACCGCTCGCTGCTCCGACCACCAAGCGACGTGAGGGTAAAAAACAAGTCTCCCCGGTCGGTTCTGTTACGAATTCGCCACTTTTCACTTGGAGCGTAAGGTAAGTGGTATTGGCCCCTCGTGGGTTTTAAATGTGGGATTTTATCTAAAGGCATGAAAGACTGGGAGGAAGGAATGTTTGATTAATATGTCTTTGTTGTTTTAGTAGATGTCTGAACTCTTATTTTTTGTTTATTTTTTTGAGTAATGGAGAATTCGATTTAGTCAAGGCGCGAAAGAATACGAGAAAAGAATATTGATGTGCCGCTTAGCAAAACTTAGCAAAACAACAACAAAGGTGAGTCGGATAGTTTAGCCTTAAGTGTTTTGACAGTCATGTGTGGGTTTGTGGTGGTGGTGGTGAAACTGGACTGTGGCAATAAAAAATAATAATATTAATAATAATAATAATAACAGGCGGTTTTCAAGGCTGTTTGTAGATGCTAAGTAATGGTTTAGCAGGGAAAGGCTATTAAAGATCTCCAAGTGTGTTTGTAAATGCACGTAATAACTCAACAAGCTCTAGTGGATGTTGTTCAGGACTTTCACGGGTGTTTTCATGAATCCACTGATAGTTTAATAGGGTTTAATGGAAGGTAGTGGAGTTCTCAAGGGTGTTTTTGATGATCTTAGTGGTAGTCCAAAGTAGTAGTAGTAGTAGTTGTTATTGTTATTGTTGTTGTTGTTGTTGTTGTAGTAATAGTGCATTTTTCACTATAACTTAACCACAGCCACACACTCCCAGCATCAGTAGTTGTCTCGATAGTCTACAAGGGGTAGTCTGAAGCATAGTTAGTCAACAGTCCACACAGATGAAGTCAATATTTGCAGGTTTTTCACTGGCAACTAATCTTTCTCATCTTTGTTATTTTCTTTCCAGGTGAGAAGAGAGAAAACACCTGACTGATATTATTTATGCATCTCCTCCTCCTCCTCCTCCTTCTAATAAGTCGTCATACCTTCCCTACCTCCCACATTCCTCGCTATTAACAAACCGAGACAAAAAAAAAAAAAAAATCTGATGTAATACGAAAAAAAGAGAGAGAGAGAGAGAGAGAGAGAGAGAGAAGAGAGAGAGAGAGAGAGAGAGAGAGAGAGAGAGAGAGAGAGAGAGAGAGAGAGAGAGAGAGAAGGTTACGTATACTAGAGAGGAGGAGGGGGGAGGAAGAGGGAACGGTGGAGGAGGGAGAAAGAGGCAGGAGAGGGAGTCAGCTGTGTGAGAGAGAGCGGGTCTGTTTGGATCACCAGCCCCGTTCAGTTCAATTCTCCGCCTCCCCGCCTCGCAAACACACAGGCTCTCTCGATTAGCGCCACTAGAGGACTGCCCCACCCTGCCCCACCCACCCCAGTGCCTGTGAGTGCCTCGTGGACATAAAGACCAGTGGTAAAGCATCGAACAGGAACACGAAGGAAGGACATGAGGTTATAGAATTGTATGTTTGTGTAAGGTTTGTGAGCTTTTATAAATAGTAAAGAAAAAATGTGATCTATTAACCGCGTGGGGGAAAAAAAAAGGAACGCAAAGGAACACAAAGGAAGGAAGAGGGAGTTGTAATAGGATAATTCCTTTGTCCCTGTGAGTTTTTGA
>NC_087187.1:2882500-2930000 GCF_035594125.1 Scylla paramamosain
TTCTTCCCCCTCCTTGCCCCTGACTCACCCCTGCCTCACCTCTCCCCTGCCTCGCCTCTCCCCTGCCTCGCCCTTTGCCACGCCTACAGAATGAAGGAGGGAAGGAAGAAGTTGAAAGTGGTTGTCATGAAACAGATAGGAGAGGAGAAGGAAGAGGAGAGGAGAGAGATAAGGATAAAGAGATTTGTGATAATACTAAATAATGATGATAGAGAGAAGAGAGGGAAGAAAGGAAAGAACTAGCAGAAGAAGAGGAAGCTCTCTCTCTCTCTCTCTCTCTCGACGGGTGATTTATACAAAGAAACGCCCTTTACATCAGAGAGAGAGAGAGAGAGAGAGAGAGAGAGAGAGAGAGAGAGAGAGAGAGAGAAGGAGAGAGAGAGAGAGAGAGAGAGAGAGAGAGAGAGAAACAGGTCTTGCATAATGGCAACAGACAGAAACGGAGAAAGAGAAGGAAAAAAATAAAAGGAACAGAGAAAAAAAAATAGACAAAAAGGTGAGAATATTGACAGCTTAAGTGAAAAGGGAAAGAAATGTGACGTTTAACCTTCTCTTGACCCCAATCTAACCAAAGCAAACAGAGAGAGAGAGAGGTGGGGGGCGGAGGAAACCAATACTGTAAACACACAAGGACCACACCAAGACCCCTGAGGAACGACCCTACAGTAAACCCAATGGGGAAAAACTGAAGGGGAAAGAGAGAAGGGGGGTGTGGGAGAATTTCTCAAGACCTCAGCCTCTATTTGGTGAAGTGAAGGGGGACATGAAGTGAGATATTGAGACTTAAATATTGCACCATAACTTCTACTTAAATTACCTATACACCTGACTGTCCCTCCCTTACACCTGTCACAAGCTAAGATATAAGGTTCACATATCCACTATTTCTACGTATATACCTGTCTCTCCCTCTGTCTCTCTCATGCCTGTTACGAGTGGAGATGTGGGGCGTCTGTAAACCTGTCTGCCGTCTCTCGTGCCTCTCAGACTGTCAGGTGTTACGGCAGTGGTGTTTATATTTGTTTGGGTTGATAGGGTTTTCCTTGTCTTTAGTGGTGTGTGCTGGAGAGAGGAAGAGGGAGAGAAAGTGGATGGTTTATGATGAAAGTAAGAGGAAGATAATGAATGTTACGCAATAGACAGGTATAGCCAGGTTCAGACAGGTGCAGGGAGGAGATATGGGCTCTTTTTTAAGGGAGACACTATCTAAAACATCCCTAGAATAAAAAAAAATAAATAAATAGTTAATTAAAAAAAGGGAGCCACAACAGAAAGGTCTTTAAGTGAGAAACGCGAGGGAAAGTTTGGTGTTTGTGAAGGAATGGGTAAGACAAAGTTTAGTTTAGACACCCATTGAACTAAGAAAACGATGTGCAAGGAAGGTTTAAAGCGAGTCACGAGAGGGAAGGTGTTTATCATTGTAGGTGAAGGAATGGGAGAGTGAGGGAATTACTGTCCTCCTTTATAGACAGAAAGTTTAAATTAGACACCCATTGAGCTAAGAAAACGATGTACTAGGAAAACTTAACTCTTTCACTGCAACACGAAGCAATTAGCAGCACCAGAAGCAATGTGTGAAGTCTCCATAAGCACCTACAAGAAAGTTTGCAGTAAGAAAGAATACATTTTGCAATTTCTTCCCAGTTCGAAGATTGGATGTGGCTGTAGAACAAGTAAAGATGTCTCAGAGTGATCGGTAATTAGGGAAAGGTGTACCAAGTGTCAGTCAAAGGGTTAAGATGGAAAAAAAAATGGTAAAAAGTTGATGTTTATGATGAAAAGAAGAGGAAATAATGGAGTGAATAGCTGCGTTTCCTTGAGACAAACTTTAGATTAGCCATCCCTTAAATCAAGAAAACGATGTGCAAGGATTTTAAGATGAACGAGAGGGAAAGTTTGGTGTTTTATCATTGTAAGTGAGGGAATGTCTGAGTGAGTGGTTGTTTCCTTGTAGACAGAACCTTTAGATAAGACACCCATTGAACTAAGAAAACGTATACAAGGAAGGTTTTATATTGAAGAACGGGAGAGGGAGTGGTGTTTATGAGAGACTGAACGAGTGAGTGAGTGATTGATTTAAAAGTGAATGTTGTTTCTTGATAAGCAGAAACTAAGATCAGACATTCCTTAATATAAAAAAAATGCAATAAAATGAGAGAAAAAAATAAATATGTGCAAGAAAGACCGTAAAATGGAGAATGAGAGAGAGTCTGGAATGTGTCAGTACAGATGAGTGGATAAGTGAGTGAGGGGCTGCTTCCCTCTCTCTCTCTCTCCTTTGACCAGTCTTCCCTTTCACATAAAAAAAAAAAAAGCTACATACAGACTACTGGTTGATATATTGATTGCAACTAAGTGGTTCGGTGGTTCGAAGCTCGGTACGCAGGATGCATCCCGCGTGTTCGAATCCTGTGTCATAATGGTGATGATGTTGCTGTCACTGTCAGCTCCTCTCAGCAAGTGTCACGTGGCGCCGCGGAGCAATACGAGACAATAACACGACCATCATGAAACAGGATTCGAACACATGACCTGCATCCTGCGTGTGGAGCTTCAAACCATTGAACCAGCTTAATCACTTAGCCATTAATAATACATTATCTTGTGGTTCATGTTTTTTTTTACTTTTTTTTTTTATGTGAAGGGAGGACTGGTCAAGAGAGAGAGAGAGAGAGAGAGACTGTGTAATTATTTTCAAAGATTTATAATCAGAAAAGTGTTTGTGTTCCTTATTCTTTGTGATTTATTATTATTATTATTATTATTATTATTATTATTATTATTATTATTATTGTTGTTGTTATTGTTATTATGGAATGCAGTAATTCAAGTACAACTATTATCAAATCATCTTGTTCTTGATTATATGAGCAAGAATGATTTTATGTAATCACTAAACAGTAAAGCTATGGTCAATAAACAACAACTACTACTAGTACTACTAAATCTCAAATATTACTTATCTTCTGATCAATTAAAAGATAAAAAAAAGAACAAAATATATAACAATACTAATGTGTGTGTGTGTGTGTGTGTGTGTGCGTGCGGTGACCATACCCTCAGCGCGGGGTTTCAATTACCGGTGGCTGGCTGGCTAAGAGCAACAGCGCCGCATCTAAACAGCCACAGCGAGAGGGAGAGCATCTCGAGTAACCCTTTCAGTTGTGAGGCCCGTGGCTGTCCTTGGCGGAGAGAGAGAGAGAGAGAGAGAGAGAGAGAGAGAGAGAGAGAGAGAGAGAGAGAGAGAGAGAGAGAGAGAGTGTGTTCCTGGCCTATGAATCATCTAATTAAACTTATCCATACACAAACATTTATTAATTCTCGGAGGAAAAGTAAACAATGAAGTGACTATCATCATCATCATCAGCACCAGACAACACGAGAGGCAAGCCCCGATAAGCCAGCCAACCAGTTTTCGCTGCCACGCCCCCGCCGAATATTACTGGAATGTTTACGAAAATAGTAACCATCTACTCACTATTGCCATGTTGAGCCTCGGCCAGTGCTGTAGTAGTAGTAGTAGTAGTAGTAGTAGTAGTAGTAGTAGTAGTAGTAGTAGTAGTAGTAGTAGTAGCAGGGGGTAGCAGTAGTAATAAGGACGAACACAACACACCACGCAAATAAACTCGCGGACATGATAAGGACCAAGTCATACTCAGGACAGCATTTCGTTACTTCAGTAAATAACCTATAAAAAACTTATTTCCAGAGCTATAGCTAACTGATAAAATAAAGACACTATTTACGCAACATTTTATCAGTCAGAGTACGATGTAACAGCGAGGATACAATGATAAGTACTGTCCTTTGAACAAGATGTAGTTTCAATGTTTCGTACCTGGGGAGAAAACGTACTTATTATGTTTTCCTTTCCCCTTATGAGAATTACTGGTGGATGGTATTTAGCCTGATAAAGGAGTGTGAAATAGGCTCTTACTTATTTGCAACAGGACGAGGCATAAATCATGTTTGTTTCTCTTTTCCATTGTTTAAAACTTCTCTTGAAAGCAACAGGCAAATAACACCAGAACTTATTGCTATAGTGCTCTCTCTCTCTCTCTCTCTCTGTTCCTGCCCTACGTATAGAAGTTATCCCAAAATATAATTTATATCCTCCCAACAAGAGTCGTATATCACAACACTTTCCATATACCACAGCTACGCAGTTTTCATTTAATACTTTAACTAAAAAGTATTCTTTATTCTGCAGTATAGCTCAGTCAAGTAGCGTAGCCTAGTGAAAGCCTACTGTTATAATGAAAATAATTTCTTTACTTGTTATCCGTAATTGTATGTATTGTATTAACTTGATTTGTATTTTGTAACTTACTGTATTTGTATTACCTTATTTTCCTCGTTTTTCATTGCATTAACTTAATGAAGACTGGGAACAAAACCTGAACTCTTGTATTCCACAGGCAATGAGTGGCAAGACTCCCGCGTCCCCGCCAGCCGCCCCGTGCACCGCCAAGCAGCCCCGCGCCGCCAACCCAGCCCCCGCCAGCGAGACAGATGCCAGGGATGACGCGGGGGGAGGCAGCGGCGCCCGTGACGAGGAAAAAGGCAAGCAGCAGGCGGGAGACGGGAAAGGAGCTGATGACCTACAAGCAGAGGATGTTGAGGCGTGAGTATTTGTAGTAGTAGTAGTAGTAGTAGTAGTAGTAGTAGTAGTAGTAGTGGTTGTAGTAGCAGTAGTAGTAATAGTAGTAGTAGTAGTAGTAGTAGTGGTGGTAGTAGCAGTAGTAGTCGTGTTCTTATATATTTATTTGACCCTATTTTATGTATTTATTTATCTATTTGGCGTTTCCCTCACAAGCTGCTTGGACACCACTAAGCAACTGTTAATGAAATACGTAATATATTCTCATGCTTTCAGTTATTCTCCCTAAAATACTGCTGCTGAAATCACGTTCCTTTATTCTGAAGTTCCCTGCTCGTCTCCTTCTTTTACTATTAGACCGTGACTAAATAATTATGTTCCATGTTTCTAGTTAGTCTCTTCAAAACTTCCTAGTTACTGCTACTGAAGATGCGTTCCTGTGTTCGTCCCTGCCCTCCTCCTCACCTAACGTAACCACTGCAGGGGGTGTTTGGCGCGCCTGAGTGGCTGCCTCACCTTAGGACTCGAGGACTTCTTTGAACGGCACGGGCGTCGTGTGGCCTCCTCCCCGCGCCTGGTGGTTGTCTCCTGTCTGGTCCTCACCGCCCTCTGCTCCGCCGGCCTCCTCACCTTCACCAAAGAGAACAGGCCCTACAGGTTATGGCTGCCGCAGGAATCGGAGTTCATCAAGGTGAGAATATTGATTGATTGATTGACTGATTGATTAATTGATTGACTGATTGATTAATTGATTGACTAGTGGTTAGGTGCCGCAGCTGCAGGGTCATATATCGCCAAGGTAGCATGTCGCACGTTCTTCTTGCGTGCGGAGGGATGGGTACTCACAGCTCAGGTATTAGGGGCCGCAAATACCTCCGCCTTATACGGGCAAGGCGTGTGGCGGGAATGAGGGGTGGTGTTCTAAGGGCCGGGCCGCCGCGTTCCTGCCGCCGAGCTCTGCTGTAAAAACACGCTATTACCAGAGTTGTCTCGACGCGGTAAAGCACGCTCGCTGTGGGAGGAGAGAGGAAAGAGAGTTTCTGTAGTGTGTGAGTTCTGTTGACACCTAACACACACACACACACACACACACACACAGGCGGGCAGTGACAGTGATAGGTGCACATGTGTTGCAGGTGATGGACTGGCAGGTGCACAACTTCCCCACGGACTACCGGCGCCACCTGGCGGTGTGGGAGGCAGACAACGTCTTGAAGGCGGACGTGGTGAAGGAGATGTGGCGCCTCCACTCCCGCGTGTCCTCCCTCGCGGTGGGTCCCAACCGCACCTCCTGGAGCGACCTGTGTGCTCGCGTGCCCACCATGCCAGGCCTGGAAGATGCCCTGCCAGACTACGATTACGAGGACTTCGATTATGGCGTGCTGGGCGGCAGGCGGCGGCGGCGACGGCGGCGGCAGGCGTCAGCGATGGTGACGCCCGTGTCCCAGGAGGACCTGAGCCTCAGCCTGCCCCGCGAGCAGTACTGCGACAGCCTGGCGACCCTGCCCAAGGTGTGCTTGGAGACGGGGCTGCTGGAGGTGTGGGGCCACCGCGAGGAGGCCATCATGGCCCTCACGGACGAACAGGTGATCGCTGACCTCAACGCGGCGCACATCAGCCAGGTGTTCGGTTACCAGGTCAACTTCACCCGCTACCTGGGCAGCGTGACCCGCGACGCCGAGGGCCGCATCGTGGGTGCCGGCGCCGCCCTGCAGGTGTGGGTGAGCGCGCTGGATCCCGTCGCGGTGGAGGAGGGGAAGGTGGTGGTGGACCACGGCAGCGGCGAGGTGGTGGACGCGGTGGGGTACGCGTGGGAGCAGACCTGGGTGGAGACCGTGCTGAACACCTCCGCGCGCCTCCCCCAGGGCGTGCGGGTGTTCGCGCAGGCCGCCAGCAGCTTCGGCAAGGTGAGCGACGACAACATCTGGGGCGACGTGAAGTGGCTGGTGGTGGGCATGGTGGCCATGTCCATCTTCGTGAACGGCACGCTGGGCCGAAGGAACCTGGTGCAGCAGCGGCCGCTCCTCGCCTTCATGGGCATGATGAGCGTGATGCAGTCTGTGGGCATCTCCTACGGCCTGTGCTCCCTGCTGGGGGTGCCTTACTGCACCGTCAACTCCATCCTGCCCATCCTGCTGCTGGGCCTCGGCGTGGACGACATGTTCGTCATCATGGCGGCGTGGGAGGCGGGGGCGGGTCAGGATCTCAAGGTGCGCGCGGGACACGCCATGCGTCACGCCGGCGTCGCCATCACCGTCACCTCCCTCACGGACGTGACGGCCTTCGCAGTGGGCGCCACCACGGCGCTGCCGGCGCTGCGCTCCTTCTGCCTGTACGCCTCGATGGGCATCCTGGCGGTGTTCGTGATGCAGTCCACCTTCTTTGTGGCGTGGCTGGTGATGGACGAGCGGCGCCTGCAGCAACACCGCAACGGCCTAGTGTGGTGCGTGACCCACCGCGACTGGTCCCCCAACGCCTGCAGCCAGTGGGACCTCATGCCCTCCGCCTTCAGGCAGTGGTGCCGCCTGCTGCTCAGCACGCCCTTCCGCGTACTGGTGCTGCTCTTCACGGGGGCCCTGCTGGCCTGCTCCGTGTGGGCCGCCACCAACCTGCAGCGAGAGTTTGACCCCACCTGGTTCATCCCCACCTCGTCCTACCTGCACAACACCTTCCGCGCCACCACGCGTCACTTCCCCGAGACCGGCCAGGAGGGATACATCTACTTCTCCAACGTGACGCTGCCGGAGGAGCTGCCGGAGCTGAACCGCCTGGTGGACGCGCTGGTGGAGAGCCACGTGGTGACGGAGGTGAACGCATGGTTTACCACTCTCAGGGAGTACATGGCGCTACAGTCTAAGTTTAACAACACCACACTTACTTACGCCATCCTGCAGGACACCCTCTCACTCTTCCTGCAGTCTTCCTCCGGCGCCTCCTACCGCCAGGACTTTGCCATCGACGGGGCGCTGGACTGCCGCCGCCCCGCCCCGCCCATCATCTCCTTCAGGATCGGCATCACGCACCGCCCCGCCACCTCCCCAGCGGCGCAGGAGGCGGCGCTGCACACCATCAGGACCCTGCTGGACGAGGTGCCCGTGGGCAGCTTCCGGGCAGCGTGGGCGCAGGCGTACGGCGTGTGGGAGACCAACGAGGTGGTGGGCGAGGAGCTGCTGCGTAACGTGCTGTCCGCAGGCGCCACGGTGGGCGTGGTGACGCTGGTGTTGCTGGCATCCCTGCCCGCCGCCCTGCTGGTGCTGTTCGCCGTGGCCGCCACTGTGGTGGGCGTGGGCGGCATCATGTGGATGTGGGGCCTCACCATCGACACAGTGTCCTGCATCGCCATCGTGCTCTCCATCGGCCTCAGCGTGGACTACGCCGCCCACGTGGCCCACGCCTTCCTGGCGGCAAGGGAGGTGAGCAGCCGCAGGGCGCGAGCGCGGGAAGCTGTACTGAACGTGGGCGGCGCGGTGCTACTGGGTGGCCTGTCCACTATCCTGTCCTTCGTGGTGCTGGTCGCCTCCACCTCCCACGTGTTCATCACCTTCTTCAAGGTGTTCACGGCGGCCAGCGTACTCGGCCTCTACTACGGCCTCGTCTTCCTCCCCGTCGTGTTGTCCTTCATCGGGCCCAAAGCCTATCCCGCCCCGCCCCTCCCCGAGAAGCTTCCTCCCCAGCACTACTCCAACGACGCCTTCACCCCGGACGCGCCCCGCAACCCCGCGTAGTGCCTGTGACGCCGCCAGCGAACTCTCCTCTTGGTATGTCAGGACGAGGCTACGGGGCGGACACACGCACGCACGCACGCACACACACACACACACACACACACACACACACACACACACACACACACACACACACACACACACACCATGGGCAGGTGCCCCAGTGCCTCACCTGTCACCCCTCCACCCTGATTTCTTCTCTTATTACCTCGCGAACACCTCAAAGGGCATGCTACACTCACCAAACCCTGACAGCCGTGGCGGCGCGCCTCGACAAGCACTCCGCGCCCTCCACCCCGAGGTTCTGAGCATCTCGTCCCCGCAAGAAATCAGGATTGCCGGTTCAACACACCATCATGCCCCATCACACAACTGCGGAGCGTGAGAGGACTGGGAACCCCTTCTTTGAATTTCTTCCCCCTGCAATGCGAGGTCTTGCCACCTCCCTTGTAGCGCGGATGTCAGCTTGATATGTATGTAGATAGATGTAGTGTATACAGATAGCGAGGCTAGTGTGTGATACTTACATAGCAGCTGTGTACCCCCCCTCCTCCTCGCAGTCTTCCTTATTACCCGTGTTTTGCGTCTAGCGTCGTCCTAGTGAGTAAGTCAGCAAGTACAAATAGTCAATAAACTGCAGAAGTAGTCCACTCATTCCTGGTGTTTCATTCAGTCTACCTAACCTGCACCCTGCAACACCAAACACCAAATAACTTTTCACATACTAATAATAAATAAATAAACTAAATATAAAAAATGACGCTAGGCAATGCAAACATCAGTGAGTGAGAGAATGGCAAGCAATAAGCTGTACATCAAAGGTCGATTAGCACTGTGGGGAAGGTAAGGCCGCGTGACAGCCAGGTGGATGCTCAGGTGTGTTTGAAGAAAGTGGCGGAGTTGAGTAAGTTGAAGGAATGAAATAACACCGTCAATATTCAATACAAACATGGAACAATAATGAAAGAAAGAAAGAAAGATATATATATATATATATATATATATATATATATATATATATATATATATATATATATATATATATATATATATATATATATTACTCTCACGCCGGGATGACGGAGAGATGTCGCTTGTTTTGTCGATCTTTTACATTTATTATGGTTTGTTTTATCTATCTCTTCATCTATAACATCTTTCTAGTACCTTCTGCATTTACCATAGTTTGCCATACAAAGAACGAAAGAACGGAAAACTTTAGGGTGCTTTCATTAAAAAAAAAAAAAAAACTCTAGGGGGTGACTCGTGAAGACTTTAATTATAAGGCCACTGCGACGCACTTGACATATGAAATATTTTTACGGAATGGGGGTGGATAACGATAGTATTTTTAACCTACAAGGAACAAACATTTTTCAACACGGGTAACAGGCCAGTATGTACCATTGGCTGCTGTGTACCACTGGCTGCTATGTACCATCCATGGCTGCTATGTACCTGGCTGCTATGAACCATCAGTTATGTACCATTATTATCGTAAACAAAATACAGATAAATTAACAACTTATGGAAAAGGAAGAGAGAGAGAGAGAGAGAGAGAGAGAGAGAGAGAGAGAGAGAGAGAGAGAGAGAGAGAGAGAGAGAGAGAGAGAGAGAGAGAGAGAGAGAGAGAGAGAGAGAGAGAGAGAGAGAGAGAGAGAGAGAGAGAAAATCTATGATAGCCTACAAGAAATTAACTAAACACCAAACAATGGACAACTTAGCAACTCCAATGGACCTACTCATTATTTGCTTTTGAAACTCCAGTGGACTTTCTATTTTCTTTGAAACTCCATTGGACCTGCACCTGCAGTTATCCTTCTGGTACTGCACACAAAGCACCCTAAATACAACAAAACTCACCCAAACCACACTTAAAACACCCCTAAATATAACAAAACTCATCCAATCACACCTAAGACATGCTTAACATCCAAACACACTCAAAATACCTCTTAACACCCAAATGTACCCATAAAACTCACCCAGAAACACACAAAACACATATTATTCATCCAAAAACATGCTCAAAACACCCCACATCACCTCAAAATATCAATAAAACTCACTCAAACACACCTATATCATGCTCAAAACATCCAAGACACTCAAAACACCCTGATATACACACAAAACTCATCCAACACAACCGAAATACACTAAAAACATCCAAAACACACCCAAAACACCCCACAACACCCTAGAATACCAATAAAACTCACCCAAAACACACTCAAAGCATCCAAAATACACTCAAAACACCTCAAACTACCCACAAAATTCACTCAAACACTCAAAACAGCCAAAACACACCCAAAACATCCCAAAACTCATTCAAACACACCAAAAAACATCCCACAACAGGATACGCCCAAACCACACTAAGACGCACCCAGAACACCCCACACAAACTCAAATAAAAGACCCGACACACATCCAAACTCACCCGAAACACTTGAAACACCCTAAATAAACTCAAAACAAACTCACAACACCTCAATATGTCACCAAACACAACCACAGCACTCCACAATATACTCAAAACACTTTACAAGACTAAATACACGTAAAATACACCTAAAAACATCCTAAGCCACACTTTAAACACCCTAAATTCACAGAAAACACAGATATAATAGCAAATATACATCCTAAACACACTTAAACATTCACAAAACACTCCACAACACTCCTAAATACATCCAAAACACACTTAAAACAACCAAAACACATGAAATATTACAGAGAAAAAGCAGGGCAGGAAGAAAAACTAAGCTAAACATGGTCTTCTTGGTATTTACCTGCTATGCCCCCTCCTCCTTCTCCTCCATTTCTCCTTACTACTTCCTCCTCCTCCTCCATTTATTTATTTTTCTCCTTCTATTAGTACTACCGCACCCAGAACACCCCACACAAACTCAAATAAAAGACCCGACACACATCCAAACTCACCTGAAACACTTGAAACACCCTAAATAAACTCATAACAAACTCACAACACCTCAATATGCCCCCAAACACACCCAAAACACTCCACAATATACTCAAAACACTTTACAAGACTAAATACACGTAAAATACACCTAAAAACACCCTAAGCCACACTTTAAACACCCTAAATTCACAGAAAACACAGATATAATAGCAAATATACATCCTAAACACACTTAAACATTCATAAAACACTCCACAACACTCCTAAATACATCCAAAACACACTTAAAACACCCAAAACACATGAAATATTACAGAGAAAAAGCAGGGCAGGAAGGAAAACTAAGCTAAACATGGTCTTCTTGGTATTTACCTGTTATGCCCCCTCCTCCTTCTCCTCCATTTCACCTTACTACTTCCTCCTCCTCCTCTATTTTTCTCCTTATACTACTACTACCTACATACCTGAGCTTGGAAACACTTGGAAAAACACTGGAAATTACGGTAAATACTGACGAGGAGACACTGTATCCGAGCGAGTCCCAGGACCACTGATGACGTCACAGGCGGTGGCTGCCAGCGCCCCGCTGGCTGACGTACGTAACATATTTCATTTCAAAATTGACCCCTAGAAAAAACGAAGCTAGACTCAAATGCATTATATATTCTGACTTGACAATTACTTTAACTAATATTCACAATATCAAAACACCACCAGCCTGCGCAGTTGTAAAGAAATATTAATATGAAATATGTAAAAAGTGTTGAATCTTTGACACCATTAAAATCATTGAAAAGTCCACCCAATTCATTTTACACCAATGAAAAAACACTTTAAAAAATCTGAACTGTTTTTCTAAAGAATGCAAAGTTAGTTACAAGCTAAGATATTCAAATAAAAAATCCAAAAAATGACAAAATCACCACTTTTAACGGCATCAAAAGCTATTTTAGATTCCACACACTTAGCTCATCAGAAACGCAAAACACTTTAAATATCACAAACGATTTTTTGAAGGAACAAAACCTTCATTACAGCCTCAAATAAAAGAGCCAAAAAACCGGGTTGGGTAAATTTCACCGTAAAAACAGTCCTATATTTATGCAAACCCAGCAAATTCACCACATTTACTTAACTGAGGCAAGAAACGCACTTCAAAAGCAACGAAATATTTTTATAAATCATAAAAACTTACTATAGAAGCCAAATAAAGTCATTCAGAAAAATTCAAAAAAATATTGGAACCCAACAAGTTGGCCCAGGCAGCAGTCCATCATGGCGGCCCTCGGCGGAGACCTTAGTGGGGTAGCCAGCGGCCATGTTGCCTTAATTATTCGTTCATGAGACCAAAAGTAGGCAATGGTGGATTTATCTGACCAGCGAATATGAAGGCCAGACATGTGGTTCCATCTTATGATATGTTTGGCTTACAGTAAATGAGAGACGAAGCAAATAATGGCTGAAAACACTGATGTCCTGCCTCTACCTCAGCAGACAGCTTGTTTACAAATTAACGAATCTTTCATTATTTGCCTAAATCTCCAAGTTTCCAGACTCAGATGTCAACAAACTCTAAAAATAAGTCAACAACCTTAAAACATGCCTAAAAAAGACGAATAATAAAACCTAAATAAACGAGACACTACAGGGAGGAGGAGGATGTAGTGAAGGCAGGAAGACTGACTGAGGTGAGGCTGGCACCACTGGACTCACCTTACGTATTCGTGCCTCTCTGGTGCTGCTTGGCGGTGCTCGGTACAGGGAAAAGCTGCCGGGAATACAGAAACACTGGTTAAAAGAGCGTGTGGGGCAAGATTAACCAGTGTTGACCAAAACAATGTAGCCAGCCAGCCAGCCACCCGCTCTCCCTCCCCAGCGCCATGTATCACTGCTCCAACCACACTCACTATTACACAAACTAACACTCACTAAAGGTGACATGTTATCATATAATATGTCATATAATATCCTCACTTCCTCACTTCCCTTTCCCCACTCCACACCCACTACGACTACGTGATTATGAAGTAAAATTTCACTCACTGCTGCACCGTGTCACCGCAGCAAACACGAACGAGCGCAGGATAGGCTCAACTAAAATGCTTCTCTCTCTCTCTCTCTCTCTCTCTCTCTCTCTCTCTCTCTCTCTCTCTCTCTCTCTCCTCACGACTGTTTCTCAAAGCCAAAATGATAATTACCAGGGTTTTCAAGAGTGTTTCTCCTGTTAATAATATAGAAATGTTGTAGATCTGTCACTAGAACTGTAAAAACACCCTTAAAAAACTATTACTTCAATGACAGCCTTTTAAAAGTAAGTTTCTCCTGTTAGTAATGTAAAAAACTATGTTAATCTGTCACTAGAACTGTAAGATAGCTAGGCAGGGGAGCGAGACATAGGGACACACATCTCTCCTTTATTGGGCTCGGCCCGGAACAGGATACACTCTTGGCGACAAGCAGTGCTTGGCTTGCCGCCGGGAAAACATCGTACACCACATACAAATAATAATATATCCAATAAGAACCGTAAAAACACCCTTGAAAACCCGTGTAACTAATGAGAGAGAGAGAGAGAGAGAGAGAGAGAGAGAGAGAGAAAACCGATGCATTTTTTAACTTGTGTGCTGAACTCATGGATCATGCTGAGGACTAAGCCTGTATTAAATCAGTGTATGCTGAATTCTATTAATTGTATTAGTTGACAATACAGTTTTATTTTTATTTTTTCATTTTTTTCGTGTTTTATATTTTAATGTAATTTTATTACTTTTTTCTTACAATATTAATTTTTATCTCCCTACTTGGTAGCTGGTATGTAGCAGCCTTGTTTGGTACATATAAGCCAAAGCAGTGGTTCACAGGAGCCGGTACATAATAGCCGACGGTACATAGCAGCTAGCATTCTCAACACGCATTTCGTCGAAGTGAGCACTAAATCACAAATACATATAGATAAATAAATAACACGTTTTCTCAATTACATAAGATTATCAGTAGAAATTAAAATGACTTTTAATGTATCAAAATTTAGTTATGAGTGCAGAGAGCCTTGGTAAGTCTCGTCAATGCCTAATAAAATATTGCAGCAGGGGAAGGTGCGCGCAGGAAACAAAATCGCATCATTGTTTACCTTGAGAACGTTGTGGCGGCGGCGAGTGAGAGAGGTAAGGAATAGGCGCTGCTGCTTACTACTGCATCCTTACCCTCAGAGCTGCCCCACGCCCCGGACAGCAGGTAGGGAGTGTCTGAAGGGCGTGAGGTGAGGGAAGGTGAGATGAGTGTTCTAAGGTGAGGGAGGGAGAGATGAGAGTATTCTGAGGTGAGGGAGAGTGGCGGGGTTCTAAGGTGCAGTAATCAACTTTTGGAACACACTACCATATAACACACAGGTGCGGTCACAGAGGTATTTAAAAACATACGAAAAGCACAAAACGCGTGAATATTGAGACAGGTAGACGAAATATTAGCCTTAGCCTGTGTTATTTTCAATTTAAAGACTATACTGCTTTATCTTAGTATATTAGTTTATTAAGACGAAAATACCAAAATTATGAAGATCTAGTACTAAAGGATAAAAGTTTAAACACAACACAGTAAGAACAACACAAATAATGACAGTTCGGGTTCTAATTAACCTATATAACTTGACAGGTGTGACGCGTCACCCCAGTCAGGATGAGGTCACGAGAGCGGCAGCGGAGCAGGTCAGGATCAAGACAGAGGCACCGAAACGGGTCACTGGTGAGAGATAAGAATGAATCACACTCCAGAAGCAAGGTCAGGAAGAGATCGCGGTCACGGGAGAGGATGAAGAGGTCAAGATCGAGGGACAGAAGGTCAAAATCACGAGATAAGGTCAGGAGGAGATCAAGATCGAGAGACAGGAGGTCAGTTTCGAGAGAGAAGATCAGGAGGTCCAAATCAAGAGATAGGGACAGGAAAAGGTCAGAGTCTGGGACCGATGAAGAGGAGAGTGATGAGTCTGGGTCGCCAGAAAGGTCAGACTCGAGTCCAGTGGAAAGTGAGGAGAGCAGGTCACCCTCAAGGGAGAGAAGAGACAAGAAGACAAGAGCAGAGGAAAGCAGGGAGAAGGTGAGGAAGAAAGAGAAGTCACACTCGAGGGAGAGGAGAGAGAGACGGTCACACTCGAGGGAAAGGAGAGGGAAGAGGTCGCACTCAAGGGAGAGAAGAGAGAGAGAGCGGAGAGACAGAAGGTCACACTCGAGGGAAAGACGAGAGAAGCGTTCGCCGGTGAGAGAGAGAAGGGAGAGGAGATCACCGTCGCAGGAGAGAAGGGAGAGAAGAGAGTGGAAATCCCCATCAAGAGAAAGAAGAGAGAGAAGAGAAAGATCACACTCCAGGGAAAGGAGAGAGAGGAGATTACACTTGGAGAGAAGGCAACAGTCCCCTTCAAAAGACAGAGAAACAACCCACACGAGAGAACTAAGGCAGGTGATGTCAAGAGGGGGAGGCAGATCACACTCAAGAGGGAGGGGCCGGCCACTCTCACACTCCCCCGAGGACACCCGCAGGCACCAGGGAGGCAGGGGGAGATCCTCATCGGGGGAGAGAGGCACCAAACGTGACAAGGAAACCAAGAAAAAGAAGGAGAAGAAGAAAAAGAAGAAACACAAGAAGGAGAAGTACTCGTCCTCGTCTTCCTCCTCGCTGTCATCCTCTGAGAGTGATGACGGGGTGGGAGGGGAGATGTCCTTCATGGAGCGCCTGCAGGAGGAGCGGGCGAGGGCTTTGGAGGACAAGCTGGCCCTCAAGAAACAAAGGAAGCTGCTGGAGACGCCAGCAGAGAAAAGGTTAAGGAGGCTGCAGAAAAAGGTGATTATTACAAGTCATATTGCAGGCCTTTATACTTTGTTCTGCATATTATTGCAAGTTGTATTTGAGTGCTTGATATTTCTTTGTTCTGCTGATTGTTCCCATTAGAGGTCCTCACATTTCCTTGTTCTACTTTTCTTTGGTGCCTCATTCTCTTCAGGGATTCGGTTGGATAATATTGACACTTTTTTGAGATAGGGAAGATGTGTGTGGAAGAATATAAAGAGCAGTGAAGTATGTTTGTAGAGATGCTAACAGTGTATGCAAGAGAACATGATATTGAAGGATGTTTGTAAAGTTAGGAAGAGTGTTTATGAAAGAATACGAACAGTTATGAAGTATACAAAGGTAAATGATAAAAGAATATAACTCAGGATGGTAAGTATGAAGAGTCAGACTGTTTAAAATATCTACAGTAGCATATCAACATTACCTCTTCACTCCTTGTTCCTCTTCCACATCCAGACACTAACCTCACCTTTTTAATCCTTGTTATTCCTCCTCCACCAGGCCATTGTAGACATCTAGAGTAGCATATTAATCTCACCTCTACTTGTTCCTCCTCATCTGCCACTCAGGAAGCCAAGGAGAGGAAGAGGAAGGAGAAGATGGGTTGGGACAGCGAGTACCTTCACTTCACCAACGCTGACAACCCCTATGGCGACAACAACCTTCTTGACACCTTTGTATGGAAGAAGAAGCTGGAGAAGGAGGGACTTACTGACCTCACCAGGTAAAGAAGTGACGTGTAGGTTCTCCAACAGGTATCTTGGGGTAACAGAGCTCAGTGCTGCAAATAGAAGTCCATTCCTACAGATTTCCTTTACCTCACCTTTATTTAAACTTGTAAAAAAGAAAGTTGGTTACCCCTTACTCTCTTCCCTGCACTGTTTTTCCCAGAGAGGACATCAAAACTCAGTCACTCCTTACATTTACCTTATAGAGAACAAAAAGACTCATTCACTTTCCACACTTACTCACCCCTTACACTCTTCCCATTGAGAGGACACACAGACTCACCCATTACACTTTTCTCAGAGGATATAAAAGCTTCATCACTTTTACACTGTCTCATCTTTTACTCACTCATACACTCATTCCCCAGAGAGGACATACAAACTTTCATTCATACCCTTTGCAGTCACTCCCTACACCTACTCCCATACTCACCCATACACTTATCCACCAGGGAGGACATAGAGAAGAGGAGCCGCGCCAAGATGGATGAGAACCGGATGGAGCTGGAGAAGGTGAAGAAGAGGCGGCAGGAACGGGAGCTGGAGAGGCAGGAGAGGGAGAAGATGATGGAGTTGGAGCAAAGGCAGAGGGAGGCAGCTCAGTTCTCTCAGTTCTCAAGACAGGAGGACCAGTTTCAGCTTGAGCAGGCCAGGTGAGGGTGTGTGTGTGTGTGTGTGTGTGTGTGTGTGTGTGTGTGTGTGTGTGTTTATTTTTCTCCTGTGTTTTGGTTTTATGTTTCCCTCCTGGTGTTTATTATTGTTATTTTCATTGTTATTTTCTCTTTTCCTGCTGTGGTACATTTTATTTTTGTTATTTTATTTATTTATTTATTTTTATTTTTTTGCTGTGGTTGACTTTAATCCTTGTTTTCTCACTATATTTCACTTTTCCTGCTTTTTTTTTCACTGCAGTTGATGTTTTCCAGCTTTTTTTCATTGCAGTATATTTTTTCCTGTTGTTTTGCCACTAAGATAGACTGACAGACTTTATTTTTCCATTTTTTTCCCCAGGTAGGATAAACTTGATTTTTTGCCACCAACACACTTTATTTCCTCTCCTTTTCTTTCTTTTTAAACTGGGACACTTTATTTCCTTTTTATCACAACTATCATCACCATCACCACCACCTATATCCCTTCCTTTTCCTTTTTTATACTGGTACACTTCATTTCCCTTTTACCATCACTATCACCATCACCATCATTCCAGGTTGCGGTCACAGATTCGTATCCAGGATGGGCGAGCCAAGCCAATCGACCTCCTGGCGCAGTATGTGAGCTCTGAGGGAGACGTCAGTGCTGTGGACATGCATGAGCCCTATACGCACCTCACGGGCCTCACGCTGGTTGACCTGGAGGACCTGCTGGAGGACATCAGGGTGTACATGCAGTTGGAGAAGGAGGTGAGGTGCTGGTGGTGCTGGTGGTGGTGGTGGTGGTGGAAATGAGAAGTTTGTTTTTCTAAGAGTCATGTTTGTTTGTTTTTAAGGTTGTGGTGGATGATAACGAGAAAGGGTCTTACAGGACGGATTTGTTAATTTTAGTTGAATGTGAAGAATCTCAGTAATTTTTGCTTTATCAGTCTTATGAAGCATTTTTTGTTTTGTTTTTGTTTTTTTTATGTTATTTCTTGTGCTTGTGTGTGCCTGTGCCCTTTGCAGTGAGGTATTCAAGCCCAGTAAATTTCATGCTTATAAATTGAATGGGTCATTGAACTGCTTTATATTAAGACCCCCATGAAAACCAAAAACTCAACATGTGTATGATAAAATTTTCTTGTGTTTTCATTTAAGATTTACCTTTATTTCACTGTCATCCCTAATCTCCCTGGGCAGGACATCAATCAGAGCTACTGGAACGACCTGATCACCATCGTGCAGGACGAGCTGCGGCGTCTCAGACAGCGGGACGTGGCCTCCATCGACCTCTCGGCCCACCACCGGCAGGGCATCCACGCCGCTGTGGCCTCGGACGTGTCCAGCGTATTCGTCAACAAGTCTGTGGCCGAACTGAACCAGCTGCAGCGGAACATTGAGATGAAACTGGCCGGCCCCACCACCGGACTGGACATCGGCTACTGGGAGTCACTTCTCTCGCAGCTCAGAGGTGAGGCGTGGGAGGTGTGGAGGGGCTGGTGTGCTGGAGAGACTGGCCTGGGGGAAGAAATGGATTAAAAGCCCTCTCATAATGCTATTCCCAAAAGAAACTTGAGTAGAGCTGTAGAACTGAAAGAGGCTGTACTGGACTGAAAGAAATAGACAAAAAGCTCTCATAATGCTGTTCTCAAAAGACACTTGAGTAGGATTGAAAGTGGCCAACCTGGAGTAAAGATAGGAAGCCTTTCACAATGCCATTCACTAAAGAAATAAGTAGAACTGAAAGAGGCTGACCTGGGCTAAGAAATAGATAAGAAGTTCACTCACAATGCCATTCCCTAAAGACATAAGTAGAACAACTGAAAGAGGCTGATTTATTTTCTTAAGGTGTCTTGAAACTCCTCCTATGAGGTCATAGGAGGAAAGACAGAAAGGTGAAGAGAGTTCCAGGATTAACAGTAAGAGATGAAAGGCTGAAGATGCTGGTCAGCTCTTCCTTTAGTGTGTGGGAGGCTGTGATGACATTTGGTGTTGTGAGACGCTGAGAATTTTGACAAATGAATAATTAACTTAAACATCACCAGCTAGTCATTTACATACTTTCTGGACTTAATATTTACATTCACAATATACTCACAACACACAACTCACATATTTCGAGGTACGCTTTACAAGGAACACCAGGAACATTTACTTTGTACCTATACTTAAACTTATCCTTTGCTTCAGCCCACCAGGCCCGGGCAAGACTGAGGGAGAGACACAGAGACAACCTGCGAAAGAAACTGGAGATGCTCAAGGCAGAACAGGGCGTCAAGGAGGAGGATGAAGAAGAGGAGGAAGATGAAGAGGAGGAGGAGGAGGAGCAGCAACAGGAAGAGCCCCAGCGAATGGAAAGGGTGGAGGAGCGGCCTGTTGTGACAGTGAAGGAAGAAGTAGAGAAGGAGGAAGAGGAGAGGTAAGTCTGGGAGAGAGAGAGAGAGAGAGAGAGAGAGAGAGAGAGAGAGAGAGAGAGAGAGAGAGAGAGAGAGAGAGAGAGAGAGAGAGAGAGAGAGAGAGAGAGAGAGAGAGAGAGAGTAAAAGTCAGTGTTGAAGATTTAACCATGGGAAAGTAGTGCAAACTGAGAATCTTAACCTGTTCTTTTATTGTACAACCATTCTCACTACTACTACTACTAATACTAATACTAATACTATAAACACAGAACACTCACATGATCTTCCTCTGCAGAAGGCAAGAAAAGAGAAGACAAGAGGCCATAGAAGAAGACAAGAGTAGCACCAGCGAAGAGGAGATCAAGAAAGAAGAAACAGATGAGGATGAAGAAGAAGAGAAAAAGGAAGAAGGAGAGGAGCAGGGGGGGGGAGGGGGAGGGGGAGGAATGGGACTCTGAGTGTGAAGGGGACAGTGCCATACAAGCGTCCCTGGCATTGTATGTATCTGGCCGTTACTCTCCTCGTCTGATGGCACTGAACAAGTTGGAGCCAGGCACAGTAGTGGTGGATGAGGCAGAGGACACACAGCGGCTGGCCTGGGCACGGCAGAGGGTGGTGGGGGCAGGCCAGGCAGTGGAGAGTGTGCTGACGGCAGAAGAGAAGGTTATGCAGAGGGAGGCACAGCGGGCGATGACCAGGTATGTGTTGGGTGTTTGTGGTGGTGGGTTGAGTTTGTTTGTGTTGTGGTGTAGTGTGTCTAAGTGTGTGTGTGTGTGTGTGTGTGTGTGTGTGTGTGTGTGTGTGTGTGCAAAATTACCTTGTTTTTTTTCCAGCAATACATGCACTAAGCAGAAATTATATACCTTATTTATTCTTCCATGTCTTATATTTTCATTGTCTTTTGCCCTTTACAAATTATAAAGATTACCACCTTTACTGGGAAACCAAGTCGCAGATTACCGACTGATATTATTGCCATACTACAGAACAATTTCACAGGTTTCACTTCAGTGAATAATGCAAATGTTTACTGTATTGTAAGATAAAAAAAAAATAATCCCATCACAGTTATGTAAGTGAGAGAATGGAAATAATATACTGTACCCTTTTTAAAAATTGAATAGTTCACATCAAAATTCAACTCCCTTTTACTTCACTTTCCATTCTCTCCTTTCATCACCATTACTGTTCTGTATTTCACCAACCCAGCCATTGCCTCTTAATCAAAATTACTGAGTGTGGGCCAGTCACCTCTACTCTTATTCTTCACTTCCACCTTCCTGTTTCATCACCATTCCTTACATAAGTTTCTCAAGGTAAAATTCATCACCTTTCATTGTTTCATCACACTGTTTTACCCAAGTTTCTCAAAGCTGAATCAGTCACCTTTCATCTCAGTTTCATCATCCATCTTTGTCCTCTTCCATCACCCATCCTTGCTTGAGATCCTCTAAGGAAAAAGCATTACCTTTCACCTTTCCTTCCACTCTTCCCTCCCTGTTTCATCATTCTCCCCTTCTCTGCAGCATTGAGAAAGCCCTTCCTTACTTAATTTTTTTCAAAGCAAATTGCATCATCTTTCTCCTCTTTTCCACTGTGCATCACCTTTCATCTTTCTTTTCGCTGTCTTGTTACCACTCTTCTCTTCCCCACCACAGCAAAGACACCCTTCCATACCTAAGTTTCTTGAGCAGAATGCACCTTTCACCTTTCCTTCTCTCTGCTCCCTGTCACATCACCACTCCTCTCTCCCCCATGGCAGTGAGGAGGCTCAGTTCAGCGTGGAGGCGCGGCTCGACCCACAGCACTTCCTCTGGTCCGACAAGTACAGGCCACGTAAGCCTCGCTACTTCAACCGTGTGCATACCGGCTTTGAGTGGAACAAGTACAACCAGACACACTACGACATGGACAACCCTCCGCCCAAGATCGTCCAGGGGTACAAGTTCAATATATTCTACCCTGACCTCATTGACAAGTCCAAGACGCCGCAGTACGAACTCATCCCCTGCAGTGACAACCGGGACTTTGCACTGCTCAAGTTCACCGCCGGGCCACCCTACGAGGCCATTGCGTTCAAGATTGTGAACCGCGAGTGGGAGTACTCCTACAAGAGGGGCTTCCGTTGCCAGTTCCACAATAATATCTTCCAGCTGTGGTTCCATTTCAAGCGTTATCGGTACAGGAGGTAGTCTGAGGCAAGGGGAGGTTGAAGGGCAGGGAGCAATAGGTATAGTTACAGTACAGTTTGCTTACAGTGGGGTTTGGGAAGGAATAGGGAAAGAAGGAAGGGGTAAGGAGTATTTTCAAGGAATATTACTGGAGGGTTGAGGGGAGGGTCAAAGGGCAGGACTTTAAGGCTAGTTTACAGATTTGCAAAGGGAGAAAGGAGAGAAACAAGGGGTGATGGGGATGTTTTCAAGCAGTATTCATAAAGAAGGTCGTTATAAGACTGCGGGGACAAGGGAAGGATGATTGATTGTAACAGAGAGAGCAAAGGAGATTAAAGTGATGAAAATGGGAAGAAAGGGAATGTGTAGTGAATGAAAGAAGTTAAATAAATAATGAGGCCGAAGATATAAGAAAGTAAGATTCAGGTGTGGAAGAAAGAATGTGTAGTGAATGCAATAAGTTAAAGAATGTGCAGCAAATGAAAAAAAAGTTAAACAAGCAGTGAGGGTACAAATAGAAGAAAAGCAAAATTTGGCTGTGGAGGAAAGAGAATGCATAGTAAATTGAACAAGAACTGAATAATTGAATAGGAATGAAAGAGGAAGCAGAAAAGGTAATGATGCATGCAAGGAAACTGAGACTTTGTGTGGCATGCAAGACACAAGCCAGGATCCCAGCAGCTGTGAGAGTGTAATGGGTTATCAGAAGCGGCTGTGGTGTACAGAGAAGAGGCAGTGAAAGTAATGAAACTGTACCACATTTGGCATTTACAGGAAAGGTGAAGGATTGAAATATGCACTTGTGGGGGCTGGAGGATCAAATGCAGCATCTTAACCTGTTTACTGCTTGATAAATTTTCTCATAATTCCCTTTAAACTTGGTCAGCATCTTAACTCATTCATCTCACAAATTTTCCCATAATCCCATAAAACCTCACCAGCATCTTAAACTTATTGTTGCCTCACTAATTTTCCCATAATTCCTGTAAAACCTGGGCACCTTAACTCATTCACTGCCCCTTTTCTCAGAATCCTTTAACCCTTTCACTGATATGCAACAACTTAACATTAACCCTTTCATTACAAGACATTTTCCCCATAATCCCTTGGCATTTTCTAAACATTTTTATAATACAGTATATTAGTTTCATAGCATGGAAAATAGAAAACAAACTTCTTATTCTTTCAGTTCTTCATAATTATGCCAATGCTAATTTTGCTCCTATACTGCTCTCAACATTACCGAAAGATGACAAAAGCAGTGAAATGATTAAGAACACTGTACAAAACACTAAGGCACCTACAAGAAAAAATATGATTAAAAGAGTAGATTTTCCTATTTCTCGCCAATATAAAGTTCAGCGAAGGCCGTGGAACGAAAGGAAGTGTTTCAGAGATGTGTGTGATGCAATAACAGTGTGTCAAATAGCACTGGGAGTCAAAACTGATGCTTTTTATACTGCAGCCTCAGACCTGTAGCCCAGAAAACTAAATTATGCTGTTCTCTATACTTCAGCTAACTTAGAGTATGTTTCCTTCCATCCTTCTTTCAGTTTTTCCTTCCTTCTTTGTTTCTGTACTTTATTCCTTTTTTTCCTTCCATCTTTCTTTTTTTTGTCTTCCTTCTTCCTTTATGTATTTCCTTTCTTTATTCCTTCTTTTCCTTCCATCCTTTTTTCCTTCCTTTCTTTCCTTTATTCCTTGTTTTCTCTTTTCCATCCATCCTTCTCTTCTTTCTCTTTTTCTTCCATCCTTTTTTTCTTTTCCCTTCTTCCTTCCTCTCCTTTATTCCTTCTTTTTTCCTTCCCTCTTCCTTTCTCTCTCTCCCCTTTATTCCTCCTACAAGCAATTCCTTTCATGGTGGCATAAGAGCTGGCAACAGTGTACCATAGTTTGCAATGACCTACCAAAGCAGTGGAGAGTGAAGGTAATTTGTCTGCAGAGAAAAGTGAAATGACTGGAGTAGTATAATTTTTATGAGTGGCAGTGGGGTTGGTGCAAGACAGTTAGTTACCTGCAGTGAAATGGGGAGGCAGACTGCTGGAGTACATAAGAGAAAGGGGGCAAGAGAATGGGAGGGTCAGTGCTTGAAGTAAGGAATGAAGGTACAGGAAAAAGAGAAAGGGAAATAAAAAGTTTGTTGTAACTACTGCTTAGGGGTATTCACTGTATATGTGAGAGGTTGATTGATAAAAAGAAGGAAAAATATAAGGAAATCCAACTATGTATATTGTAACAGGGATGTGGATAAAGAAAAGAGATGAAAGTATGTTATAACAAGTGTTTGGGATATTAAGATGTGAGAGATAGACTGATAGAAAGAATGAAAAAAAATAAGTAAATCTAACAATGTACCTTATAATTTAGTGATTCATGGTGACATAAGCTATTTAGTATGTGTGTGTGTAAGTGTGTGTGTGTGTGTGTGTGTGTGTGTGTGTGTGTGTGTGTGTGTGTGTGTGTGAGGTAACAGGCAGTGTCCACTTAAACCCATCAGCATCAATGTGCAGTGATAGGTGAGAGGGGAGGGTACTGGAGTGAGGGCCTGTGCTTCCCTTGCCTCTCTCAACAGGCCGGCCAAGGAAGTGTCTGTGTAAAAAATATATGATTAGTACACTGTAAAGTTGTCATATTTTTTAAATGAACTATAATGTGTGTAATGTATCGTCTTTATTGTCCCACTGAGAAATGATGAATTTGTTTTTTATTTACGTTATAGTGAAGATATTTGAATTCTTACACTGCAAGTCGCCTGTCAAAAAGAAAAAAAAAAAGAAGGTTCTAAAAAATAAATTATGAAAACTCTAAAATGAAGGTTGTAAAGAATAAATGCCAATAAAAAAACATGACAAATAAAAAAGAAAAGTAAAGTTCTAGAGAATTAATGCCAATAAGAGTTAAAACACTTATAAAGAAAATAAAAATACAACAAAAAGGAAACTTGTAAAAAATAAACAAAAAATAGTATTAATCAAAGCCTAAAAATCTAAAATAAAATAAAATAGAATAGAGTAAAATATAAGTAAAATAAACAAAAAATAGTATTAATCAAAGCCTAAAAATCTAAAATAAAATAGAATAGAATAGAGTAAAATATAAGTAAAATAAACAAAATAATAGTACATGTAATAAAAACGGCAACAAAAAAATTATAAAGATTAAACGCTAACACAAAATTGACACTAAAAGAAGAAGAGGCAGAAGAAAAAAATAAATAATGATAATAAATAGCAGTGATGGAGGAGCAGGAGCGTTGGGTACAGAGACAGGTGTGGGCCAAGGTCAGCTTAAGTGGCCTTGGTGTGAACAGGCAGAGACAGGCAGGCAGGCAGGCATATAGCAGGTGGGCACGGGGCAAGGAAAGCAGTGAGGCAAGGTAGCAGTCTTCAGAGAGAGAGAGGCGGAGGGATGCTTATTCAGAAACGCCTCATTTTCAAAGGCCACGGAGATGAATAGCTGGGTTTTCAAATGTTTCTCCTGATAATAATGTAGAAATCTTATTAATCTGTCACAACCATAAAGAAAAAAAATATATCCTTAAAACTCCGTGTCGCTCCAACTAGAGCCTTGTGTAGTGGAGATGCGGCGCAGAAGTGTTGCAGAATGTGGCCCGGAGACCTGTCAGAAGGAGCGTGCGTCTGCAAGCGTCATGCGGCCTGGGGAGAAGGGACAGATTCAAGGCCATGCACTAATCCACACTACCTCCACTGACCGTGTCTCAAACCCGTCGACGCCTTATTGAGACTTCTTTTAACAGGAAAGAAGGAATAAAGTTAAGCATGAAGGAAGGAAAGGAGAAAAGAATGAATAAAGGAAAAAAAAGGAAGAAGGGAGGAAAAATAAAAGAAAAGGAATAAAGGAAATAAAAAGAGGAAAGTGAAAAAGGAAGGAAAAAAAGATGAAAGGAAACATGTTCTAGTCTAGCTGGTTATAAAGGCTATGAAGGACATTTCCATTATTCTAGCGGTAGTTCCTTGTACTGCTGTAGTGACTGGAGGCTTTGAAGGCGTTTCCATGATTCCAGTGGTGGTTTAACAAGACCCAGCAGCACCAAAAAATGACAAAAAGACAACGAGAATAACTCAAAATTTCTGTAGCCTTTGAAAATAGAATAAGGGCACAAAGTCTTTAGAAACGACACGGAATACGAACTTATTCAATGGTTCTTGCTGTTTGCGTAGGTGTGTGTGTGTGTGTGTGTGTGTGTGTGTGTGTGTGTGTGTGGTGTGTGTGTACCTCGCGATCAGTGCCAAGGGCGGGATGAGGCAAAGAGGTGATGAAAGGAGGGGCGCGGGCTGGATGGTGCAGAAGTAGAGGGAGGTAGGGATGGGTAACGAGGGGGGAATGGCGCGGGGAGAGCAAGGCTAGAAATGCAATAATACTTTGAATAGAAGAATAATACTGGGTTCACTATTAAAAAACCTGAGTAATGGCGACTGGAGGCGAGGCAGTGTGCGTGTGTGTGTGTGTTTCTCTGCGCAACACTCCACACACAGTCAAGGGCAGGGTATTGTTTCATCACACACGCCATGCAACACTACACAACACTATATACATGAACTACCTCCCGCCCACCTTTTTTTCCGCTCTCCCGCTCTCTCTCCTCACTCTATCAGACACATTCTGCACCGCCTCTCCTCTCGCCTTCCTCCTGCTTTTTTCTTCAGTTCACTGCTCCCTGGAATCAATCTACCAGCAACTCTCCTTCTGTAACATCGCTATTTTTGTTCCATGACGTTCGCTGTTTTGTGCAACCTGTCTTTTCATTTCTTTCCTCCTTTCCTTTGCCTTCACTTCTTTTCTCTCTCTTTTTTTTTAATCTTCCCCTTCTTGTTCCATCTCTGTGTTCCTTCTCTCAGAATTGTCTGTTTTCTCTGTTTAATCTTATTTCTCTCATTTTTCCTCTTTCCTCTCAGATTCTTCTGTTTACTCCGTTTCTTAAGCCTTTTTTTTCTCTCTCTCGTCTTCTTCATTCCTCTATCTTTCCTTTCTTCCTCAACTTCTTTTCTTTCCTCTGAGAATCTTCCATTATTTTCCTTTATTTGCTCTTCCTCCGCCATCCTCTCCATTTTCCTTTTTTTTTTGTTCCTTTCACCTCTTCACCCTTGTTTACTTCTTTCTCCTTCCTCTTCCTCTCACAATGCTGCCTTTACTTCCCTTTATTTGCTAACCCTTCCTCTCCCTCCTCTCCTTCCTTCAATCGATCTTTCCAATTCTTTCCTACTCTCCTTTTCCTTCCTTTCAAAACCCTCTCTTATTTCCCTCTATTTCTTAAGCCTTATCCTTCCCTGTCTCTGCACTACAACAGTATCTCTCTCCCTTCCCTTCCCTTCACCTCATATCATACTCATCATTTCCCCACAGGCCGCGAAGGGAGATCCAGCTGCATCTAGCCACTGGTTCTGTCGGCAAAACAAGGTCAGGTGGCGGACAAATGGTCCATTGTGAAGGTCCTTTATGGAGGTCTTTTTATGGTATACTCGTAGCTCATACCATTAGTTAAGTAGCGCTACCATCAGGTCCTGCTGGAGAAATCTTGCTTTACATACCTCGCAGCTTGCTTGGTACATTGCGCAACTCAAAGTGAATTGTGTACGCCGTGCGGTTTGTTTACCTTAGTGCGCATGCGTGGTGTGATTGCAAGCTGCGTGTGACTGACTACCCTGCATTCTTAATTTAAACGTTTTGTTCTCTCATTAGCACTGTTTTTAAAGGCCACGGAGATGATTATTTGGGTTCTCGAGAGTGTTTTTCCTATCGGTGATAGCTTTAAGAGAAGATTAGACAAGTTTATGGATGGGGATAACAGATGAAAATAGGTAGGAGTGTTTCATACAGGGACTGCCACGTGTAAGCCTGGTCGCTTCTTGCAGCTTCCCTTATTTCTTATGTTCTTATGATGCAGAAGCCTTGTTAAATTATCACTAGAAGCATGAAAACGCTCTTGAAAACCTTATCAGCTTTCACTGGAGCCTGATAAATGTAGATAAAACGACAACAAAACGTTTCAGAATGCTGTTTTCTTTGCATTCTTGTTAAACTATCACTAAAAACAATAAAATACTTATGAAAACCCCCATTAAATTAGTTATGTAGCTTAGAAACGACAAAATTAATCTCTTACTTCCTTTCGTTGTGAGTCCGTACGAGCAACTTAAGTGTTCTGCATGACACCAAATGATGACCGTGGCAGAGGAAGGCGAGGAAAAGAGGGAAGGGGATAAAAGGAAAAGAAATATGGAAGGAAAAGAGAAAGGAAGGAAAAGGGAAAGGAAGGAAAAATAGGAAAGAAGGACGGAAGGAAAAGAGAAAGGAAGCAATAAAGGCAAGAAAGGAAAGAGAAAAGGAGGAATATAGGAAAGAAGGACGGAAAAGAGAAAAAAAATAAAACTTAGGAAAGAAAGAAAAAAAGTAATAAAGGAAAGAAAAGAAAAAGCAAAAACAAAACGTAATACAAACAAGGAACTAATATTTATACACACATACACACACACACACACACACACACACACGACGAAGACACGCGTTAGATTCTCACACACGTGCAGAACCAGATAAACGAGAGAGAGAGAGAGAGAGAGAGAGAGAGAGAGAGAGAGAGAGAGAGAGAGAGAGAGAGAGAGAGAGGTGAACACAAACACACACGTACGCAAAACCAGATTGCGACGGAAGGAAAGAAGTTACTGTTTATTTTTCCTTCTTTTTTTAAACGATTCATTTCATTAGTATGTTTAAGAGGCGCGTGGAAGCTAGGTACGTTCGCAGCCCCGAGATGTGTGAGGTATAAGATGTGGGAGGACACGAGAGGAAGAAAATTAGAGAGGAGAACTGAATAGGCTTGTACGTGGCGCGGGGAGGCAGAGGGCGAAGTGAGGCAGGCAGTAGGCTAGAAGTGGGGTAGATTATCTTAGCTTTGACTGGACTACGGCAGTTTTGTAAGGCTCAGAATAGATGATGAAGTAGGAAGAGGATGAGGAGAATTAGAATTAGACGAAGAACAACAACAATAACAATGGTTTCAATAAGAATAACAATAAGGAGAAGAAGGAGGATAGGAAGAACAAGGACAAGAACTACAAGAATTAGAAAGGAAGAAGACTTATAGAAATGCTCACTGGTATTATAGAACAAAAAATAAATAAACAAATAATAATAATAATAATAATAATAATAATAATAATAATAATAATAATAATAATAATAATAATAATGAAGTAACGCAAAGAGAAGAAAGTATACGCAAGGAGAAAGTACAGAAAAAAAGGAGTAATAATATGTGGTAAGATATAAAAATTAGTAAAAACTTGTATTGCAGAAGAGAGAGAGAGAGAGAGAGAGAGAGAGAGAGAGAGATGCACGTGCGGTGACACGCCAAACGCAACCAGGCACAAGAACCAAACACGAAAAGGGCACAAAGATTAAAAAAAAAAAAAAAAAAAAAAAAAAAGAAACATAATACAATAACTTCCTAATGCTGGAAGTGATAAGGTGAAAATTCCAGAGAGAGAGAGAGAGAGAGAGAGAGAGAGAGAGAGAGAGAGAGAGAGAGAGAGTTTGTGTGGCGTGCGATTACATATGCAGGGACTGTCAACTGACGAGTGAGAGGAGGGTGAGAGGAGGGAGAGGAGGTAAAACTTGCAAATACTGGCTGTATTGGGGAGACTACGAGGCGACTCACACTCCTAACCTTCGTGTGTGTGTGTGTGTGTGTGTGTGTGTGAGGGTTTGGTGAAAGTAGAGAAGAGTACAAAAACCTTTACTGCTGGTGGTGGTGGTGGTGGTGAGTGCAGGTGTGGTGGTGATGATGGTGGTGATGGTGAGAGTAGGGAAGGAATGCAGCCAAGGGTGTGGTATAGTAGTAGTAGTAGTAGTAGTAGTAGTAGTAGTAGTAGTAGTAGTAGTAGTAGTAGTAGTAGTAGTAGTAGAAGAAGTAGTAGTAGTAGTAGTAGTAGTAGTAGTAGTAGTTTAGCTCAATATCTTTCACGATTTATATTCACAATGACAATAATAATAATAGTGATTTAATTCAATATCTTCAAGTTTTAATATTCACTGGATATTTTAGACGTTCCTAGCAGTACAGTCTAAACACGTGTAAAATTTATACTCAGGATGAAATTACAACAAATACGTGTGCTAGATTTACGGGTCAGATCAATTTACCCTCAACTACTTCACAACTCCCTCCACGCTAACATACCAAGCTGACATCACTCCCGAGGGCTAGACTAGGGTAACTTAGCAGGGTGACCACGAGGGTAACTTAGCAGGGTGACCATGAGGGTAATTTATCAGGGTGACCCCGAAGGTAACTTACTAGGGTGACAATACGAGGGTAACTTGGCAGGGTGACAATTTTCAAGAGCTAGACAAGAGGTTAAGTTAGCAGGGTGACATCATCTTTACAGGCCAGACTACAGGTTAACTTAGCAGGCTGACATCCTTCTCAATGGCCTAAACAATAATAGAATAACTTTGCAGATGGCATCATTCCCAAGGGCACAGACTCGGTTAGGTTAGCTGGGTGACGTGTTCAACGGGCCGGGCGGCGAGATGGACGAGGACCGACAAACCGTATACACACACACACACACACACAGTCATGGTCAAAAGTCAACACGCAACACTCACTTCCTCTGTTTACCGCTTCGTTTTCCTGGAATCTCACGTCCTCTCATCTGCTAAGAATTCACGCATTTTCAAGTTTTTAAGAAAGTCAGTAGCTCAGGGGAGTAAGAACTGAGGGCAAAGAGCAAAATGGAAATTATGGAAGTTTACGTAAATTCTAGCAGCAGTATACACATACTTCGAACATCCCTTGGCATGTAGGCATCTTGTTTTAGTTAAATAGGAAGAGAAGGCAGCATGATCACACGTTTGAAAGTATCATCTCAACATTTAGTATCAGGAAAGTTGGAGATGGTTATGAAAGGAAGAAAAATGGCTGGAAGAGGGTTAACACACACACACACACACACACACACACACACACACCGAAAAATCTTGCAAAGGGTGACTAAATCCGCCTCTCCTACACACACACACACACACACACACACACACACTAAAACATCTTGCAAAGGCTGACTCAGTCCGCCCTTCCTTTTACGTTTTATCTTCTACATTAGCAATTTCTTACACAGTAGGCAGCAGTAATTTGGAACCCGTCCTCAACACGTGTCTGGTGCTAGTGACACACACAAAGACATGCACAGAGAGAGAGAGAGAGAGAGAGAGAGAGAGAGAGAGAGAGAGAGAGTGCAGAGAGCGGTGACTCTACGGGCTCACTGCGTAGGACGGTTTCTCGCGGCAATGCAGCAGCTGGGACGTGATGGCGTAGTGCAAGGTGGTAGTCCTGCTCTATTTATCACGTGTGAGTAATGGAAGGATCATGGCCTTCACGTTACATTACGACAGTAAGGACTCTGGGCAAGGACAACACAGGAAGAAAAAATATTAGATTACATGAAAATACGAGAGGTGTTTTGAAATTCTGACTTTCCAGTGACAATAACTCGTTTGAAGTGTTTTTAGGGATGTGTACCTTTTGAAGACAAGAACGACTGTCAATGCTGTTTGTGAAAATAAATGAATAAATAAATGAATAGATAAAATAGATAAAAAATACAATCTATTGGTGTGAAGAGGACATGGAAAGATAATTAAAGGCGTAAAGAGTCAGTTATTTTCTCTTTTTATTCATTTATTATTTTTTTTTTAAGGTAGGTATTTATTCTCCAATTAGATCCGTCACGCCGCTTAATAAACAACGGATAAAAGGAAGCTGTAATGTGTACCGAAACTACGGAATAATTTTTGAAGTATGAAGAACCAATGGTATAATTTTCAAGTCTAGCTAGGTACTTATTTTCCAGCTCGATTCATCATGTCACCTTATAAATAATGGAAAGATAGTGATTAATAAAACAACAACAATAAAAATCTAATGGTGTGCAGAGGATGGTGAATGATTTTAGTGGAGAGCTAATGGTAAGGTCGAGTCTGGCTAGGTACTTATTTTCCAGTTCCATTTCGTCATGTCACTCCGTAAATATTGGAAAGCCGGCGGTGATGGTGGTTGTGGTGGTGGTGACGGCGTGGAAGGGAGGAGTGGAGGACAAGGATGGTAGTGCCGGGAGGTAGAGTGATAAATGATTACAACAGAGTGAAGAGATTTTAAAAGATGAATAGACAAAAAGGAAAAATGTGAAATGTTGACAAAAGATGAACAAACAATAGGAAAAAAAAAAGAGGCGGTAGATTTTTTTTTTTCTTTCTTCTTCTTTATTTATTTATTACTTTATATTTTTTGCCTGTTTGTTTCTTTAATATTCTTGTTTTTTTCTCTTTATTAGTTTATTTCCTCCTTCTTTATTTTATTTACATATTTCTTTACTTTTCAATCTTCTTTCTTTTTCTTTCTTTTCTTTATTATTATTATTATTATTATTATTATTATTATTATTATTATTATTTCACACTGACGTCTTTATTCCTCTTCCGTTTTCTACGCATCAGAAGAGGAAAAGTGACCGTTCAACTAGTGTCTACGCAGCTTTACCCTTCCCTTCCCTTCCCTTTTCTTCCCCTTCCCTTCTCCCCCTCTCCGTCCTTCCCACTCAAATCCTTCCTTTCAACCCTCTCCTCCTCCTCCTCCTCCTCCTCCTCCTCCTCCTCCTCCTAACTTTCACATCCTATCACACTTTCACACACCTCATATTATTCCCTCCTTTTCTTATCTCTCTCTCGCTCTCTCTCTCTCTCTCTCTCTCTCTCTCTCTCTCTCTCTCTCTCTCTCTCTCTCTCTGGACGTGAATTTATCTATTACTTCTTTATTTATTCTTTTTTTTTATTGATTTATGTTATTGTTTGTATATTTGGGGTACTCTTGTTGTTGTTGTTGTTGCTGTTGTTGTTTATTCTACATTAACTATTATTGTCTATTCTAATTTATCCTATTCGTATTTTTTTTTAGTTTATTTATGTTATGTCCTATTTATCATTCTCTTTATTTTGTGTTCATTCTACATAAATTTCTTTTATTTCCCTTTTCTTCTCTTGATAAACTTTTACATTTCTTCTTCGTGGAATAATAATGTGATAATGAAAATATAAAACAGCCTCTCTCTCTCTCTCTCTCTCTCTCTCTCTCTCTCTCTCTCTCTCTCTCTCTCTCTCTCTCTCTCTCTCTCTCTCTCTCTCTCTGTCGCCGTTCACTTATCTTTCAAACGTTGCAACTTTTTCCCTTCTTTTATCTATGCAACCAAGTCTCCCTTTAAAACTTTTCCCTCAGGTGAGTCTGCTATATTAATTAACACCTGCCTGCCTTACCTACGCTTTACTTTCACCTGTCCACTTTTATCTCTTCTTTAATGACTCGTATTTTCCGTGACCTTTTCCTATTTACGTCAGTCTATTCAATCGAGATTCAAAGCACTCGTTTTCTTTTGTAATGTTGGTGTGTTTGGGTTTTGGGTACGATAGTTTGTGGTGATGTACGATGTTTCCTGATTTTGGGAGGATTTGGCGTTGTGCGATGTTTATTTTTAACGTAACGAGATGAGACTTGTGTTGTAATGGTTTGGTGTTTTGGTTTGGCACGATGGTTTGTTGTTACAGAAGTATTTGGCGTTGGACACTCTCTAGGTAAAACAAACAAACAAACAAACTTATGTACTCACTTCCAATGTGTAACCGTCTCTCAATTTTGAATCCTCTAATCAGCTGACAATATCCAAACAGATCAAAAGACTCTAGATAGGAAAGGTAATCTTCTATGTTCACTTTGTCCTATGTCTCAGATCTTAAGTTCTCTAATCTATCGACAATATCCTCGTGAAAGCTGACAACTCATAGACTCTTAACAAATCACAAGATTCAACGCAGACAAACCCTAACCTCTTACATTCAATTCCACTGTCTTACGCGTCTTCAGTCAAATCTCAGGTTCTTTATTAAAATCTGTTGACAATATCCTTATAAAAATTTGACAATTCTTACATACTTAACATACTAAAAAAAACACACTTTATTGATTGATATATACTTTATTTATATCAGTATTAATATTCTTCTGCATTTCATGACTCAACATTCTGTAATTTTGAAGGAGCATATTCAATCGCAAAAAAAAAAAAAATTCGAGGTTCTTTACAAGTCCGAAACCTTCATTCAAAAAAGTGCAAAAAAAAAAAAAATAAATAAATAAATCTCAAAATTTTTATCTGATTATGCGAATACGTTACTTACTTAAAGAAGAACCATTGTACGTATGTAAACTATTGAGTTCTTAGGAGTGGCGCGTAGATAATAACCATATTTCACTTTTTTAAAACAAATTATGCAACAAAAGAAGTACGAGAGCGCAGGAAGTTTCTCGCCTTGACATCAACACAAAGGCGAGTGGCGGTGATAAGAGACAGGGTTCAATAAAGGGGTCACAAGGGAGGGTCTGTGATCGTGAATCCTTTAATCCTGGTGCAGTAAATGACTTCCTGCCGAGTAGTGATGGTGAAATGATGAAATAATGGTGACTTCGATGTTCAGCTTCTATTTTGGTCTTCTTCTTTCTTTCCATATTAGTTTATTTGTATTTATTGGTTTGCTTTTATTTACTTTATTTTTTGTTGGAGGAGAAGAAGAAGGAGAAGAAGAAGAAGAAGAAAACTCACAAATTAGGAAAGATGATGATGACGAGAAGAGGACGAACAATTATAAAAAAGAAAAGAAAAACAAGAACAACAAAAACAACAAGAACAAGAAAAGAAAAAAGAAAAAAAAAGACGAAACTAACTAAACAACAATTTCACAGAAGAAAAAAATCCCAAATAACGAAAAATTAAAGAGAAAAACAAAATAAATACAACAAATAAAACAAATGAATAACGCAACACTGAGATGGAAAAAGATACATCACTGATTATGTAAGAGAGAGAGAGAGAGAGAGAGAGAGAGAGAGAGAGAGAGAGAGAGAGAGAGAGAGAGAGAGAGAGAGATCAGCACGACTCCTGACCTTTCGCGCCGCTAGGTCGGGCGAGGTTCTCTGAATACCACGAGCTGCCTACCTATAAGATTTCGTGTCCACGTGACCTTCGCTAGCGGGGCAACTCACTCTCTCTCTCTCTCTCTCTCTCTCTCTCTCTCTCTCGTTTTCCTCCATATGTTTTTCTCCATATGTTTTTCTTCATATGTTTTTCTTTATCTATTTTTCTTTTCTTCCTCTGTTTCATCATCACCATCATCATCATCTTGTTGTTGTTGTTGTTGTTATTTTTTTTCTTATTTTTCTTTTTCTTTTACATCATCATCTTCATGTTGTTGTTGTTGTTGTTGTTGTTGTTGTTGTTGTTGTTGTTGTTACTGCTGCACCTGTTGATGTTGCCGTTTTCTGCTAATTTTGTCTCCTTCTTCTTCTTCACCTTCTTCACAATCAACATCATAAAAATCAAGGCACATTTAAACATTACACCACCACCACCACCACCACCACCACCACCACAGGCTTCAGTTCCCTACCTAGCCTCTTGCATCCCTTGTTGGGGGTTCCAGTCTTTCGTAATGCGGGCGGGTGTGGGCGGCGCTACGTCACAACAACACTGCAGGAAACTATAAAGAGGGAGTTGGTTTACCTTACTCAGCTGACGTGTAGTAGTTTGTCTTGTTTCTCTTCTTTTGTTTTGTGTTTGTGTTTCTCTTGTTTGACTTCCTATCATTTCTATTTCTGTTTATTTATTTATTTATTTTTTTTCGTGGCAACTTTCACTTCCTTCGTTGTATTGTTATTCCTTTTTTTTTTCATCTTTAACTTCCTCATGTTCTTCTAATGTTTTTATTCTTTGTCTTCTTCTTCTTCTTCATAATCATCTTCTTTTACTTCTTCATTTTTTTTAATACTTTTGTTCTTTGTTCTGTTTTATCATCATCACCATCATCATCATCATCATATTATTATTATTATTATTATTATTTATTTTTTTTTTCTTCTTAGTCTTATTTCCCTCTAATTCTTCCTCTATATTTGACGAAGAGAATGAGAAGAAAACTCTCTCTCTCTCTCTCTCTCTCTCTCTCTGAACAAACCTACAATAACAACTTCACTATCTATTATGTAATCCACCTTATCTATTACGTTGTCACCTCTTCTTACGCCACACTGACAGTACAAACAACTCGAAGCTCTATTACACCACTCCTAGCGCCTCAGAAACTCCGGAAAATAACACAATAACAGACGGATGTATGTAATAAACTGACACAACAAAATAACTGCTTGGATTCGAACTAACTGAAGCCTCGTTGATTCGTTACGCCTTCGTCAGTAAGAACACGCAACGCTATGCTCGTCTGTTTACATTTTCGGCACCTTGGCGTTGGTTTAAGTTCGTTTGGTTCGTTCTAGAAGCCGTTATGGGATTGCATTACGTCTTTCTCCCCCCCTCCCTTCCATCCCCCGTATCAGTTTCTCATTTTCATCCTGGTTTTAATAATTCATTTGTTTGTTTGTTTGTTTATTCATTTGTGTTTTTTTCTCCTTCCTTTTTTTTCTGAGTTTCTCTTTCTTGTTTTTTTTTTCGTCTTTCCTTCTGCCTTTGTTTGATTTTTTCGACTGTTTTTTCTTTCTTGCTTTTCGTCTCGTCTTCTTCCTTGTTTTTCTCTTTTTTTTTTTTTTTGTCTCCTTCCCTTCTTCTTTTCCATTTTTATAGAACTGTTATGAGAGAGAGAGAGAGAGAGAGAGAGAGAGAGAGAGAGAGAGAGAGAGAGAGAGAGAGAGAGAGAGAGAGAGAGAGAGAGAGAAACCGAAGAGAAGATTTATGGATGCGGTGAGCGAAGGTATGGTTTTCTAATGGGTGTGACTGAGGAAGGCGAAGAAGAAGGTAGTAAAAAAAAGAATAAGAAAAAAACTGAAGACGAAAAAAGGAAAAGAAGAAAAAGAAAAAAAGAAAAAGATAAAAGAAAAAAAAGAAGTGGAGGAGGAGTAGATAATGTCAATAAAAACGAAAAAAAAGACGCAAAAAAGTCGAGATAACCAGCAATACTGACGCAAGCCCCTCTATCACGCAGAAGGAAACACAGTAATACACAGCCAGATAATATACACATGGATACTTATCGACCGCAAAAAGAAAATAGAAAAAATACTGGTTACACTCAGATATAACACCAAAAAAAAAAAAAAGGTATGAAATTGATAAACTTAAAAAAAAAAAAACACACACACAAACATAACACTTAAAAAACACACATTAATTAAAAAAAAAAAAACTAAAAAATAAAAGAAAACAAAAAAAAAACGAAAATAAAACACACACACACACACACACACACACACACACACACACACAAGCCGCCGTCACGCTAAACACTACCACACTCCAGTCACACAAGACAGCACACCACGTCATGTACACCACAAAACATCATGCAGTGTACTTACGTGTTCCCGAGGCGTGGCGAGGCTTGGGGGTGGTGGTGCGGGGCCGTCTACCTGGCTGGGTGAGCGGGGCGGGGCAGGGGGTGGACAGGGTAGACTAAGCAGGGTAGGGAGGTGGAAGGCGAGTGAAGGGCGGTGGTTGAGAAGCAGTGTAGTGAAGATTAGCGTTCTTTGTATCCTACAACTGTGACTTTTGTGGTTTTCAGAGAGAGAGAGAGAGAGAGAGAGAGAGAGAGAGAGAGAGGGGGGAGGGGGAGAGGAAAGTCACTTCACTGTCTCTAGAGAAGGGAGGGATACCACGCCAGCTGGAGGGAAGACAGGAGAGAGAGGAGCGGGGCAGCGTGCGTGGCGTTTTGCAGTGTTTTGCCAGTGTTTCGATGTTTCTGAACCTTGGACGCGCTTCAGTCATCTGTAAACACCGATGATTGTTATACGTGATTGTTATATTATAAAAGATGGTTATATAAAATGTAGTGAACTTACACGACGCATGAAGAGAAATGGTGACTGAGAAGGCATGAGGACTGAGGAAAGAAGAACAGAGAGGTAAGCAGAAGACAGCGAGAGAAGGATAAGCAGATGTATTAACAATTACCAAGATTACAAGATATTGGAGCCTGATGACAAGACACAAGGGAAGATTACCAAGATCCACAACAACCAGACGCAGAAGTTATCACGTGACGTAGAGAAAGAGAAGTAGAGGACAGCGAGAGGCGTACACGGACAGATAACAGAGATACAGAAGCAATTACCAAGATGACAAGAAGATAACGCAAACTGATGGACAAGAAACAAAAGATTAACGACATCAGCAACCAAACACGGAAGTTATCACGTGATTAGCAGAAAGAGTAAGGGAAAGAGGCGGAAACGGAAAGATACACAAAAGCAATAACCAAGATTACTAAAAGATTAACGTAAGCTGATGAACTAAAGACAAGAAAAGTTCCGTGTGATTAGTAACAGTCTCACCTTCCCCAAGTTAACATAATCTTACTTAACATAATATAATCTTACCTAACCCTGACCTGACCTAAGTCTTAATTAACCTAACCATACCTAAATTAACCTTAAAACTCTTTACCCAACAATACCCAACGAAACCAAACCTTACCCAACCTAACCTTGCCCAACCAAACCTAATCTAACCAAACCCATTCTAACCTAACCTAACCTAACCCAACCAAACCTTGCCCAACCCAACCTAATCTAACCTAACCTAACCTAACCTAACCCAACCAAACCTTGCCCAACCCAACCCAACCTAACCTAACCCTAACCTAACCTAACCTTACCCAACCTAACCTTGCCCAACCAAACCTAACCTAACCTAACCTAACCTAACCTAACCTAACCTAACCTTACCCAACCAAACTTTGCCCAACCCAACCCAACCCAACCCAACCTAACCTAACCTAACCTAACCTAACCTACCTAACCAAACAAACGCTGGATACGAAAAAACAAACAGAGAGGAGACGTGGAATGTAACTCAGCGGTGCATCAAATGTGTCTTGTCCTCCGCCATGCAGTAAGACGGAAGAGAGAACACAAAGGATTACAAAGGAAGAACAAACAACAGCAGACCAGTTGCCTCTTACGCGGCTGTTTGTGGGGACTGCTTTCCAACGTAGAGTGAGAGAGACAGGATACACGAACAGGGAGACGTGGAGAGAAGCGGAGAGTAGGAGAGGAAAGAATAAATGGGAGGACATAGAAAAGGGAGAGAAATGGAGAAGAAAGTTTACGAAAGGGGAGGGCAAAAGAGAAGAGGAATTGAAAGAGAAAAGAACTGAAAAAAAGGAGAATGGAGAGCAAGGGAGAGAAGAGATGAGAGAGAGAGAAGAAAACAGAAGAGAAGAGAAGAGAGAGAAGGAGAGGAGAGAGGAGAGGAAAAACGTGCTTTATCTTTCCTGCTTTGGATTGTGTAAGTGGACGAGAGAGAGAGAGAGAGAGAGAGAGAGAGAGAGAGAGAGAGAGAGAGAGAGAGAGAGAGAGAGAGGAGAGAGAGGGGGGGGGGGAGGTTAATGACTGATAGTTCTCATATATCATTTTGTTACCATGTCATCTTTCCGTTTTCTTTGTAACTATGTCAAACTCTCTCTCTCTCTCTCTCTCTCTCTCTCTCTCTCTCTCTCTCTCTCTCTCTCTCTACAAAAACTACACTATGGGTTTCCTCGGCCTTGACCTAACACCTCTCTCTCTCTCTCTCTCTCTCTCTCTCTCTCTCTCTCTCTCTCTCATCTCTCTTCTCTCTCTCTCCCTCCTCTCTCTCTCTCTCTCTCTCTCTCTTCCTCAGCATCACACACACACACACACACACACACACACACACACACACACACACACACACACACACACTGCAGATTATCGTTCAGTCACTCCTACAAGAAAAAAAGGAAAAGAAAAGAAAAGAAAAAAGAAAACATCTGACAGTTATCTTGTATCGGAGTCCCTATCTATCTCTCTCTCTCTCTCTCTCTCTCTCTCTCTCTCTCTCTCTCTCTCTCTCTCTCTCTCTCTCTCTCTCTCCTTCATTTATTATTATTATTATTATTATTATTATTATTATTATTATTATTATTATTATTGTGAGAGAGAGAGAGGGAGAGTGAGTGTGGAGGGGACCTTTAAATAGTTAGAGTTGTAATAAGACACGGAAGTTTAGAGGCATAGTTAAGTCCAATTTACTACACTTACTGAGCCTCTATGTGTTCCTCTCCTTGTTTGTTTTTTGGTTTATTTATCTATTTATTAAGTTATTTATTCATTTATTCTTATTTTATTTAACTACTTATTTATTTATCTTCAGTCTCTATATCAGTTTCAGTCTTGTGGTTCACGTATTTTGTTATAAGCTGACCTACAAGCCACGCCCACATTCCTCCTCCTCCTCCTCCTGATTGGCTGAAAATGTTTGCCACTTCAAGATTCATAACATATTTTCAAAGGCATTTTCAGTCATGTTATCAATCAGCCTTGCCTTGCGTCGATTCTGGAAGATATCAGAAAGAAATTTGAGTTTTGATTTCGTTTTCCTATACACTTCTTTCTAAATCGGTGCAAGGCAAGGCTAACTGACTGTTATGATGACTGAAACATCGAAAAAAAAAAATCTTAAGAATAATAATTAACTGCATACATCAATAATCTATACATCTATTTTACTCGTTAGAAACTCTGAACAAGAACATGAAATTCATATGTCTACGTAAATGCATTCAAATATTCAAACAAAACATAAATTAAATATCGAAAACAAGCAAAAAAAAACAATAAAAATCTTAAGAATAATAATTAACTGCATATATCAATAATCTATACAACTCTTTCACTCGTTATAAACTCTGAAAAGAACGTGCAATTCATATAGTTACATAACTGCATTCAAATATTCAAACAAAACTGAAATTATCGTACGTAACGTCACTCCCTGCGTATCGATTTACAGAAAAATGATTGAAGTCAGAAAGAACTGTCTTATTTATAGTTTTGCTCACGACCACAGTTCCTTTTTTTTTTTTATGGTAAATGCTAATGTTGAAGGTACGAGAGTTGCTCATAAGGTCAGCGAGCTCTCAGTGACCTTAGCCTGATAATGTGGGGTTGTCGACCTCGCAAAGGCCACCCGATGCTCACTTGTCTGCCTCTTGACCCTGCATGCTTAGCGATCACTTCTTGTTGCGCCGCCTCTTGCTCTGATTCACTCACAAATAAGATTGAAATTATCATCTATTTACATCTAGTTTTTATTCATCTGTCTATTTATTTATCTGTTTACGTGTTTAAATATCTGTGTATTTGTTTATCTATGTATATGTATCTCTATCTATCTGTTTTATTTATCTGTCTATCTATTTACGTATTTATCTATCTATCTATATATCTATCTATTTACATACCTACCTATCTATCTATCTATCTATCTATCTATCTATCTATCTATCTATTCACCCTTATAATTTATCATGAGAGAAAAAATGGAAAGCTTTTAATACATGAAAATACACATGCGCACTGACAACATTCATACATTCATACATTCATACATAACAATACATGCACATACACACGCATGCATACAAAAATAAATAAGAATAAATAAATAAAAGCAAACCAAAGAATTATTCCTGTAATGTAAAAAAAAAAAAAAAAAACTAAAAAGAAAAATTAAACAAGTTTCCCTTTCGACTTTCTCCATGCAAAAGAGGAAAAACGGAAGCAATTAGTGAATCTTGCAATAAAAAAAACTGATTAATATGACCAATGGGAAAGTAAATGGCGAACTATCAATTAATGTGACGCGTTCGATAATAGCAATGTTAATCGTATCTGGTTTTTGTCAGTCTGGCCTCGAGATTTGGGTCAGACAGAAAGAAAATGGGGAAAAGGGGAGGAAAAAGGAAGAGATGGCTGGCAGTCTACTTCTACATATAGTACACCCTGGTATAAATGTGAAGACTAACACTGAATTGTCTGCAAAAGGAAAACTACATCACTCGAAGGACAAAGAAGAAAAAAAAAGATAGAAAAGAGAGAAAGAGGAAAAAAATGGATAGATGTAGGTGCAGAAACAAAAATGCGGTGAAGTGGCTCAGATAAGAGAGAGAGAGAGAGAGAGAGAGAGAGAGAGAGAGAGAGAGAGAGAGAGAGAGAGAGAGAGACTAAGTAAGTGGTGTGCGTGAGTTTTACCACCTGAACACACACACACACACACACACACACACACACACAAAGTGCACGGATATAGCCTAGCCGGTGTACCTGTCAGCTTCACCCCGGCGCTTGTAGCTTCACCCTGCCTCTGTTCACCACCCCACCCCTCTCCACCTCTCCCCTCCTCGCCTCACGTCCCTTTCACCTTCCTCCCACACCTCCATCACTCAACACACACACAGGACCGCATTCTGAAACATCTATGCGCCGTTTCTCTACATTCAAAAGGCTTTACTTGAACTGACACGGGTTTGCAAGGGTGTTTTTACGGTTCTAAGGACAGATTATCAAGATTTCTACATTTCTGACAGGAGAAACGACCCTTGAAAACCCAGCTAATTATCTCTGTGGCGTTTGAAAATAGTCGTGGTGAGTGAGCACAGCGTTTCAGAATGCTACGGTCAGGAATGCCACAGCTGGGTACGATATTGGACAGTGCTGAGTTCAAAGGAGACAGCGACCAACTTTTGAGAACTTCAGATAACGACGTCTGTCTTCCTTTGGGTGTGGAAATAAAACGTACGCCCCCGGGTGGGCTCGAACCACCAACCCTTTCGGTTAACAGCCGAACGCGCTAACCGATTGTGCCACGGAGGCTTGAGAGATTAGCCAAAGTGTGCAATTGAAATCTCAACGGTACGCCATGAACTTTATTTTGGTCCAGTTAGCATGTAGGTACACGGCGATTGAGGGAAACACAAGGAAAGAAAACAATGAATAGAAGAGAGGAGAGAGAGAAAAAAAAAAAAGACAGAAGAGTGGGAGATCAAGGAATGGAAGAGAAGGGAGGCACGGAGACAAGAGAGGGACGCGAATGTAGAAGCTACACAGATTAGGTCACTCGCGAGACACACGGGCCGCACCACGCAGCTGAGCTGACTTTTTTCAAGCCTCCGTGGCACAATCGGTTAGCGCGTTCGGCTGTTAACCGAAAGGTTGGTGGTTCGAGCCCACCCGGGGGGCGTCCTTCTTTTATTAACAGTTTATCGGTATCCAATAATGAGCGTCACGAAACTTGGCGGGGGAGGGAGAACCGTGCGGCCCGTATTCTGAGACGCTCTGCTCGCCCGCCATAACTTTCAAGGCCACCAAGATGCCTGACCGGATCCTTACGACTGTTTTCTCCCGTTAATAATGCAAAAATTTCGATCATGTGTCACTAGAACCGTAAAAACACCCATAAAAACCTGTACAACACATTAAAAAGACCCATATTCTGAAACACACTGCCCTCTCATCAGGAATATTTTCAAAGCCCACGGAGATGATCAGCCGGGTTCTCAAGAATGTTTCTCCCGTTAACAATGTAGAAATCTTGTTAATTTGTCTCTAGAATCGTAAAAACAGCCTTTGAAACCCGTGGAACTTCAACTACAGCCTTTTTAGATACATAGAGAAGCGGCGCAGAGGTGTTTCAGAATAAGGGTCTGTGAAGGATGGTGAGGAGGATGAGGGGAAGAAAGTGACAGCGCCGCGGTGACTCATCTGATTCAGGGACCTCACGCCTCCCACTTTCCCTCCTCAACCCCCCCCTTCCCGCCCCCGCCACCCACTTCCCCCTTCCCCCATTTCCCCATTCCCCCCATTCCTTGCCTCCTCCCATCCATATCAGCTCAATTTTGTCCGCGTGTTCCTGTGTTTAGGTGTGTGTGTGTATGTGTGTGTTCCTCTGATACGTAAAGAAAATATACTTGTACAAACACAGGCGCTCTCTCTCTCTCTCTCTCTCTCTCTCTCCTCTCTCTCTCTCTCCTCTCTCTCTCCTCTCTCTCTCTCTCTCAGTGACAAGAAATTATGACAAAGCCACAAAACCAAACTAGCGGATTAATTTTTCCGCAATCGTCCTTGTCCTATACAAACACACACACACACACACACACACACACACACACACACACACACACACACACACTTAAAGACTTTGGAAATCTTTAAACATGACATAAATTAACGTGAAACTCGTCTTAGGAATCTGACCTTAATGTATGACTCAAAATGACACGTCTCTCTCTCTCTCTCTCTCTCTCTCTCTCTCTCCTCTCTCTCTCTCTCCTCTCTCTCTCTCTCTCTCTCTCTCTCTCTCTCTCTCTCTCTCTCAAAGACCACAGATATTATTACTCCTGTTTTCATAAGTGTTTTGCGATTAAATTTGCAGATACCGTCTTAAACTATCATTAGAATCATGGAAAACACTCTTGGGAATCCTGACACTTCCACAAAACCGTGTAAAACTGTAGAATCCTCGTTAAACTCTACCTAGAATCATGAAAACTCTTCAAAACCTCAATAACTCCCACTAAAGTTTGTGAAGAGTTTAGAATCTTTTTTTTAATTACCACTGCAATAATAAAAAAAATAAAAAAACACTAGAGAACCCAATAGCTTCCACCAGAGTTTATTTAGAGTAGTCCTCGTTAAACTATCATTAGAACTATAAACACTCCCTTAAAAACATAAAATAACTTCCACTAGTTTGTTGAAAGAGTAGAACCCTCATTTAACCGTCACTAGACACATGAAAATCCCTTTAAAAACCCCAATAACCTGTTGAAATAATCGAACCCAAGGTAAACCATCACAAGAACCACGAAAACTCCCTTAAAAACCCAAAGAACCTCCGCTAGAACCTGATGAGCTAAAAATAATCGAGATGAAACAGTGAAACATTTGAACGAACCCCACAGACACGCTCTCCAACCACCCACCCTCCCCCTCTGTCTCCCGTTTAATGGCCTTATAAATTGGCCTGCTGATGAACTTTAATATAATTCTGTGAGCCAATGACCTCCACACGCCTGACCTTTGCTTGCCCTCTTGGCGGAGACAGAATAACCACTGACCTTATCGTTCCCCGGGACTCACTGTTTCGCCACTGCTTCGAACGCGTTTTTTCTTGATTCGAGCCGAGCAGAGTGACGCTTGACTTTACCGTAACAGATCAGCCCCAGTTTCTCGTATCCTTCATCTTCCCCTCCCGTTACCTGAAATAGTAATGATAGTAATAGTTTTTTTTTTTTATTATTTACTGGTGGCTGAGATGGAAATAGTAGTATTGTTTCGTATTGGTGGCTGTAGTAGTAGTAGTAATAGTAGTAGTGATAATATGCTTTTTGGTAGCTGAAATAGTAGTAGTGATAGTAATAGCGTTGTTTCTTCTTGGTGGCTGTTATAGTAGTAGTAGTAGTAGTAGTAGTAGTAGTAGTAGTAGTAGTAGTAGTAGTAGTAGTAGTAGTAGTAGTAGTAGTAGTAGTAGTAGTAGTAGTAGTAGTAATTCTTCGTCTTGGTTACGAAAATAATAAAGATAATAGTAATAATTGTTAGTTTTTTTTTTTTTCATGACGTGAGGATGCAAATGAAAAGGAGGAGGAGGAGGAGGAGGAGGAGGAAAAGGAGGAGGGGGAGGAGGAGGAGGATGGGGGGAAGAAGAAAAAGAGTAGGATTGGGACATTAAGAAGACAGACGCACAGACACACAGCCACAAGAATTAGATCAAAGAAAGTTATCACACACACACACACACACACACACACACACACACACACACACACACACACACACACACACACACACACACACACACACACACACACACACACCAATAACAAAACCCAATAAAACACTCCGGTACAAAGCCATCAACTTTTTTATTCTTTATTCTCATACCTATCTCTCTCTCTCTCTCTCTCTCCTCTCTCTCTCTCTCTGCTTCACGTTACCGAGGACAGAGACTCAAGCAGAGAAGTGTGACGTGACAAAGCAGACTAGCGTGACAGAGAGACGTGTGTTTAAGGGGCTGAAGTGTTCGAGAGCGTTACTAAACCCTCGTAGCTTCGTGGATGTTTATAAAAGCATCAAGAACGAGAGGGAAGCTGCAGGAAGCCACCAGGCCTACACGTGGCAGGCCCTGTGTTCAATGTTTTATCTGTTTTCATCTGTTGGAGAAGGAAGTGGTGGTGGTGGTGGTGGTGGTGGTGGTGGTGGAGGAGGAGGAGGAGGAGTAAGAAAAGGAAGAAAAAGGAGAAGAGGAAGGAAAGAAGCAGAAGAAGAAGAAGAAAAAAAAGAAGAAGAAGAAGAAGAAGAAGAAGAAGAAGAAGAAGAAGAAGAAGAAGAAGAAGAAGAAGATGATGATGATGATGATGATGATGATGGTGAAGGCTACAGCAGTCCCTGTACAAAACACGTCCATTTCCTCCTATCAGAAGAAAAAGAACAACAACAACAAAAAGACCAAAAAAAAAGAAGAAAAGACACAAGAACAACAACAACAACAACAACAACAACAACAACAATAACAACAACAATGCCAATCCCTGTACAAAACACACCTACTTCCCTTTGTGCTGTACAACCACCTGACATTCCCATCCATACGCTTATCTTATCAATTAAATCTCCTTACTGACTCAGGGCTACCAACCTTCCGATTAGAGTCCATTCCATTGACCCCACCCCTGTTGCATAACCTGTGTCTTCCTACCAGTGCATCCTTCCCTTGACGTGACGCGAGAAAGAACCACGTAATCTGCGTAACGGAGGCGAGACAGGAAGCATAACAAGTGCTGCAGAGTGACGCTGTTTTGTGACGGAGTGTTGGCCAGTCTAGCGGGGTCTGGCTATGTTGGGGTTACAATTCTTTTAATGGTTAGTCTGGTGTGTCTTTTTTTTTTTTTTTTTTTTTTAATTGTTGGCTGTTTTCATGTGTTCTGTCTTGTTCTACGGCATCTCTAATCATTATAATGGGTTGAAATTGTGTTATTCATTATATTAAACTTTTTTCTATTTTTCTTTTCTTTTTTTTTTTTCATTTTCGTTGGTTAGCTTGGTTTTTAGTTAGTTAATGAGCTGGATGTTCTCATGGGTTTTCATTTGGTATTTATAAACTACTACTACTACTACTACTACTACTACTACTACTACTACAAACCGTTATCTATATTTTTCCCTTCAACTTTTCTTCTTTTTCTCTTGGGGAACGTGACTTAAGCACCAACAGAGAGAGAGAGAGAGAGAGAGAGAGAGAGAGAGACAGAGAGAGAGAGAGAGAGAGAGAGAGAGAGAGAGTGGAGATAATTAAAATCTTACTTTTATGGATACTCTTCTTTTATAAGCAAAGTTTTATGCGGCCTCTCTCTCTCTCTCTCTCTCTCCTCTCTCTCTCCTCTCTCTCTCTCTCTCTCTCTCTCTCTCTCTCTCTCTCTCTGCCATCCCTTCCTGCAATATTTTCCCTTTCCTTCTCTCTACATTCTCTTTTTTCCCTGAAGTAAGAAATTATTGAACTATTGAACCTTATAAGGAAAATCAGTAAGCGAGTCAGTCAC
>NC_087187.1:2947500-2950000 GCF_035594125.1 Scylla paramamosain
ATTTTCTTCGCGTAGATATTCCAAACATATTCTTTCTTTACCCCTTCCTTTCTTACGTGTGTTTAAGAAGGTTTCACTCATTTCTTGTAGTGTTGTGAAGTGTTACATATTGCGGTGAGTGTTAGTTAAGCATCTTATCATTAATTTAGTGGAGTTCTTGCCATTTAACGTGTTCGACTAAAGAATATAGGAAAATTAGGGAAATTGCAAGACATCAGGCCTACAAGTGGCAGTCCCTGAATGAAATGTGCTTGTCTGTTTCCTGTCATCCCCACACGTAACCTTGTCTAATCTCCTGAAGCTCCGTAATGACTCAGCACGAAGGGCTTTTAGAAGACTGCACAGATTCGTCTTCTTGTCACCTTGTCACCAACGCGCTACCCCATCAAAGGAACGTTAGCTTTTATTTATTTATTCTCGTTTCGTTTTTTGTTTTGTTTTTAAAGAAATGTTAGTTTTTTTTTTTATATTTATCTACTTTCATTTCATTTTGTTTTGTTTTTAAAGAAATGTTAGTTTTTTTATATTTATCTACTTTCATTTCATTTTGTTTTGTTTTTAAAGAAATGTTAGTTTTTTAAAATTTTTTTACTTTCATTTCATTTTGTTTTGTTTTTAAAGAAATGTTAGTTTTTTTTTATATTTATCTACTTTCATTTCATTTTGTTTTGTTTTTTAAAAGAAATGTTAGTTTTTATCTATTTACTTTCATTTCATTTTGTTCTGCTTACGACGGCAGACTTGGCACACGACCAGCGCGTCACCTGGGGGTAGCACAACACTCACACTATTACTAGCTCGAGGTCCGGAGGTGATGTGCGCGAGTCACGATACACTATGACATGCAGACAACATTACTGTATCGTCTGTGGCTTCACCGGTACATTTGGTGATGGTAAACACTGTCCTTGGCATTGCAGGGTAGAATGATTTGTTTTATACGCGTTTTGACTGTATTTTTCAAGTGACCAAGTTGTTATTATTACTTTTTATTTATTTATTTATTTTATTCTATTTTTTTTTTTTTTCTTGACATCTGACCGTTTTCTATTTCCACAACGATTTTAAAAAGGACTGTGTTATTAAGCCAAGCACAGCAGTGTATTCTGACGCGCCTTACTCTTTCATCAAGACTGATTCCAAAGGCCGCGGAGATGATGAGTCAGGAGGGCAGAATCCTTATTAAACTACCACGACAAGGCCTCGAAAAAACTTAATAAATGCCAGAACAGTCTGTTAAACGTGGCTGATCCTTGTTAAACTATCACTAAAATTATGAATATACTTTGAAAACCACAGTAATTCTTAGCCACCACTAGCATCGTGAACCCACCCTTGCAATTCTCAATACCTTCCACCAGATGCTAGTAAAGGTGTAGTTTTCTTGTTCGTCTATCAATAAAATCATGAATGCATCTTGAACACCCCAATGAATTCCACTACAGCCTTTGCTAAACTCCCACGGTCATGAAAACGCCCTTTAAAAATCCTAATGACTTGCACTACAGCCTATTAATTATGTGTAATCCTTTGTTCAAACCATCAGGGTCATGTGAACGCCCGTGAAAACACTAATGACTCTCCCCTATTGCCTGTTAAAGATGCAGAGTTCTCGACAAACAATCAGTCATAAAAAAAAGAATACTTGAAAACCCCCCAACGGACTTTCAATAGTGTGTTTGTATATTTAAATTGTATGACGTCTTTTCTCAGCTTACTTTCCCAAGCTGCAGTGAAGTGGGAAGCTGCTGTGGTCTGCTAAAGCGTTTTCATTGGATATTCTAGGGATGCGTTTAAGGATTCTGCGCTTTGAATAGAGTGTGTTTCTTATGGTTCCAGAGACAGTTTAACAAGAATTCTGCAGTTTAACAAGCTGTAGTGGAAGTTATCATAGTTTTCAAGGGTGTTTTCGTGATTTCAGAGACAGTTTAACAAGAATTCTGCAGTTTAACAGGCTGTAGTGGAAGTTATCATAGTTTTCAAGGGTGTTTTCGTGACTCCAGAGACATTTTAAGAAAATATTGGATCTTAAACAGACTGGAGTGGAAATTATTGGATATTATTGAGTGTTTTCATGATTCCAGTGATGGCTTAACCAAACAGCCGTGATAACCTGACCAATCATCGCTGTGGCCTTTGCAAATAGTTTCAGTGATAGAAGGCAGCGTTTCACTACACTGGCCGTGGTAACTGAGGCCACTTCTGTCATCCACCACTACGCATGAAAATACCAAGGAGCTAGCCAAGAAGTTATTACCGAACCGTGTGTGTGTGTGTGTGTGTGTGTGTGTGTGTGTGTGTGTGTGTATGTGTGTGTGTGTTTTCTTTCTTCTTCGGGGTATTTAAGGTGAAAAAAAGGAAGAAAAGAAAAGGGAAAAGGGAGAAAACAAGTGGTGATCATAAATTTGCGCCACAAGATGAGTGTCCTTGAGGCGAAGGGAGAGGAGTGGGAGGAAACTGGGAAGCTAAATCAACCGGAAACTAAAACAACGAAAAAAAA
>NC_087187.1:2955000-2967500 GCF_035594125.1 Scylla paramamosain
TTCAAGCTTTGCCGAGGCCGCCGCAACTGAGGGTGGCCTGGCCGTGCTGGGAATGTTCCTGGCGGTGAGTATTTAATGGCTGTCTGTCTGTTTGGCTGTCTGGATGGATAGCTGAGTGTTTGTTTGGCTATTTGTTTGTCTGTCTGTCTGTTTGTCTATCAGTCTATATGTTTGCATGTGTGTGTGTGTCTGTGTGTGTATTTATCCATCTATCTGTTTGTTTGTCTGTTTGTGTGCCTGTTTGTCTCTATCTTTCTGTCTGCCTATCTGTCTGCTTGTATCTATCTGTCTGTCTATCTCTCTATCTCTGTCTGTTTATCTGTCTATCTATCTATCTATCCGTCTATTTATCCATCTATATATCTGTCTGTCTGTCAGTTTCCCTGTCTGTCTGTCTATTTATCTTCCTATTTATCAATTTATCTGTCTGTCTTCCTACCTGTCTGTCAATATATTACTCTTCCTGTCAGTCTATCAATCCATCTCTCTCTCCCTTCGTCAGGTTGGACAGGAGCACCCAGAGATGTCGAAGATCTGTTAGCCTGCTTCCCTTCATCAGCCACAAGGGCCAGGCCATCACCGTGACCGACACTGTGCACCCTGAGACCTTCCTACCCAGTGAGTGATCCGGGGCAGGGTGGGACTTGGGCTGGGTTGGGTTAAGTTAGGTTTGGTTAGGTTAGGTTAGGTTAGGTTTGGTTAGGTTTGGTTAGGTTAGGTTAGGTTTGGTTAGGTTAAGTTAGGTTTGGTTTGGTTAAGTTAGGTTTGGTTAGGTTAGGTTTGGTTAGGTTAGGTTGGGTTTGGTTAGGTTAGGTTGGGTTTGATTAGGTTTGGTGAGGTTTGGTTAGGTTAAGTTAGGTTTGGTTAGGTTAGGTTAAGTTAGGTTTGGTTAGGTTAGGTTTGGTTAGGTTGGGTTGGGTTAGGTTAGGTTTGGTTAGGTTAAGTTAGGTTTGGTTAGGTTAAGTTAGGTTTTGGTTAAGTTAGGTTTGGTTAGGTTGGGTTTGGTTAGGTTAAATTGGGTTGGTTAGTAAGTTAGGCAAGGTTAAGTTAGGTTAGGTGAGGTTTGGCTTAGTTACGTTAGGTTAGTTAAGATTCGTATTCTTAGTCGCCTTGTTCACAGATCGGGACTGTTTTCAAAGGCCACTCGTGTGATGCTACCCCACATAACAACAGCAACACTAGAAAAACCACAAGAACTCCCCTTAAGAGCGTATCTCCTGTTAACACTGTAGCAACCTTGTTAATCTGCCACTAGAACCTTAAAAACACCTTTAGAAACCCGTGTAACTTCAACTAGAGCCTTTGGAAAGTAGTGGAGGTAGCAGGAAGGAAGAGCGAGGTGTCTATTAATGTCCCCCCTTTCTCGTGTCCACAGAAAACGGGTCATACTACACTTACAGCGGCTCTCTCACCACGCCTCCTTGCTACGAGTCTGTAACGTGGATTGTATTTGAGCAGCCCATCCAGGTGTCTGAGGCCCAGCTGGACGCCTTCAGGTGAGAGAGAGAGAGAGAGAGAGAGAGAGAGAGAGAGAGAGAGAGAGAGAGAGTATTGTCGTTGTTGTTCCTTAATTCTGCTTGTTTTAATTTTTTTTTTTTTCCTTTCTCTCTCTCTTTTTCTTTTATGTCAATATTGTGTTTGTTTATTTGTGTGTTGGTGTCGTCATCATAATATCTGTCTGTCCTGTCTATCTGTCTGTCTGTCTGTTTATCTGTTTATCTATCTATCTATCTGTCTACATCACTCAATTTATCTCTATTATTTCAACCTCTATCTGTTTCTCTTTATATATATCCATCGATCTATGTGTTTATTTACTTATTTATCTATCTATCTATCTATCTATCTATCTATCTATGTAAACTAGCTTAACCTAACTCTAACTACCTTCACACCCACTAACTCATCCACCCCCCTATCCACCCATTACCCCCCCATCCACCACTCAACCCCCCTACCCCCCTTCTACTTTCCCTCCCCACCTATCACTCCTACCGATTTTCAACCCATTAATCACCTCTTCTCCCTCACCTCCCTCACTGACCCTCCCTTTCACCCCTTCAGGAGACTCAAGTCGTACCACCCCTGTGAGGACTGCCCCCAGGACGAGCTGCAGGGCGCCCTCGTGGAGAACTACCGCCCGCCATGCCCCCTGTGTGATCGGGTTGTCAGGAAGTTTAGCGACAAGCTGGAGGAAGAGTAAAAGAGGAGGAAGAGGAGGAGGAAGAGACACCAGGCAGGGATAGGAGGAGGAGGAGGAGGAGGAGGAGGAGGAGGAGGAGGACGGTTTGTTATCTTATGGTTATGTAACAGAAATATATAGGAAATAATGAAAGAAGAAAGGAAGAATGAGAAATAGAAAATAGTGAAAGAGGAAAGGAAGAATGAAGCAAAACTATAAAAAGAAGAAAGAAGAGAAAAGAAAAAAAAAAAGAATATAGAAACAAAGAGAACACAGAATAAAAAAAAACAAGTGAAAAAGGAGGAAAAAATAGAGGGAAGAGAAAAAAGAAAACGACTAAACGAATGAAGGAGAGAAGGAGAGAAGGAGAGGAGAGAAAAAAAAAATCTATATTCATCAGGCAGAAGGAGAGAAATGTTGTTTGTGTATATGCCCGGAGAGAAGGATGGAGGGATGGAGGAAAGATACCTTGTCATTCCCTCCATGCCCCCCTCCCTCCCTCCTCCTTCCTCCCTCCCTCCCTCCTGCCTACGTCAAACTCTCTCCCTGTTTGCGTTGTTGTTGTTGTTGTTTGGCGATGTTTGTTACCGTTGTGTGTGTGTGTGTGTGTGTGTGTGTGTGTGTGTGTGTGTGTGTGTGTGTGTGTGTGTGTGTGTTAGCAAGAGTAATAATCAAAATATTAAATAATGCTAATAATGTTATTTTCGGAAAAGAAAGTGATGAAGAAGGAAGTTAGAGAGAAAAGACGAAAGAGGAAGAAAAGAAAAAGAAGAAGAAGAAGAAGAAGAAGAAGAAGAAGAACACTAAAGAAAAGAATGGGAAAAAAAAAACAAGACAAGAAAACTATAAAGAAAAAATAAGAGGCAGAAAAATAAAAACACGAAAAAGACAAAGAAGAAGAAGAAGAAGAAGAAGAAGAAGAAGAAGAAGAAGAAAACAACAAACTAAGAAAACAACAACAAACAAGAAAAAAAATATATAAAAAGAAGGAAAGAAGCAAAAAATAACAAAATAACAAAACAAACAAAAGGAGAAATCGAAACAAGAAAAGAAAAATAAACAAGAAAAAAAGAACAAGATGAAGACAACAGACGAATCGTAATAGACAGTAAGAGTGATTTAGTTAAAGACAATCAGGTAGAAGGCTTACCTGTTGGAAGGAAGCTGCTATACCTGTAGGATGTACCTTAATTAGTGCTTCCGTAGCCCGCACACCTGCCACCACACCTGTGAAGATGCCACCACACCTCAGTTAATTAAGTCAGGTAGTGTCAAAGGTGATCATGTGTTAGCTACTTGTTGTATACCTGTCTTCCCGTGTGTGTGTGTGTGTGTGTGTGTGTGTGTGTGTGTGTGTGTGTGTGTGTGTGTGTGTGTGTGTAGCATCAAACCAAACACTTGCATCGATTTATCTATTGTTTATTGAAGAAAACGTGAAAAAACAGATCTTTTCTTTATTATTTTTTTTATTTTGTTTTTTAGTCAGGAATTTTATGTATTGCGTTCAGAAATGCGTGAAAACCAACACTTTTCTTTTTTGTGTGTGTGTTTTTTTTTTGTCTCGTATCAGAAAATTGAAAAAGAAAAGCAGTATATTTATCCATCAACTTCATAGTTTATACAAAAAAAAAAAAAAAAAATGAAAACCAAACATTTCTGCACCAATAATTTCATGACTCGTGTTAAAAGAAATGAAACAATACGAAAAGCCTTGACAGTTTCGTGACACGTTTGAAAATGCGCGAGAAATGAAAAAAAAATTATCACTTTCATCAAGAACTTCACGGCTCATTGAAAAAGAGAGAGAAAAAAGAAACTTGAGAACGAGACTTTTTCCAGGAACTTCACTACAAACCAAACCAAACAAAACCTGAAAACAACACTTTCCTTCCAGAAACTTCACCACAAACAAAGCAAAGAAAACATTAATAATTCAATAATTCAAAGACAAACAAAAAAAAAACAAACAAACAAACAAACAAACAACATTTACCAAACTAGAGTAACAAATTCATTCTTAAATTCAAATCATACAATCAGACCTTCACCATCACAGTAATAAGTAACACCAAATAATTAGCATCACAGCAATAACACCCAATAATTAGCACAGGTAACACCAACAGTTATCACCACAAGCAAGACGAAGAATAACTATTTATAGCACAGGTAACAAAACACACAATTATTAGTATAGGTAACAAAAAACACAATTAATATTAGCATAGGTAAGAATAATTAGCACAGGTAACACAAAGGATAAGTAGCACAGGTAACACAGAAAACACATCATTATTAGCACAGGTGAGATGAAAAATAAATAATAATTAGTACAGACAATTATAATTACAGGTAACAGACAATTCACAGGAAAAGAGACAATTAGCGTAACTTCCTGTGCCACTTAGCAGATGAAGGGAGAGAGAGATACCGTTTGATAAAAGGAAAATTACGAAGGTTGATAATTCTATGCATATTTATCAAGCTTATTATTATTATTGTGGAGGTGTCTTGTTGAATAATGATAATAATGATGATAATAATAGTTGCAGTTGATTTAGTTATTAGTCATAGTGTAATAGTGATAGTGTAGTCAAGTACTCCTTAAGCCTCGGGACATAGTGCAGTCTGTCTGTCTGTCTGTCTGTCTGTCTGTCTGTCTGTGTGGGTGTGTCTGTGATAATCATAAACCATACCAAGCTTCCAGGAATGATGATAATGATGATGATAAACGAAGCTTTCTGTTTTGTTTTGTTTTTGTTTTTTTCTTTCTATACTTTACGAAAAAAAAAATGAACCCACAAACTGTTGACTCGTATCGCCGCATCAGACTTGTTAAATCTCGTCAAAACGTTTGTTCCTGTTAAACTCAAAACGAAACGGAAAAAAAATACAAAAAATCTGATCAACAAATATATATATATATATATACATATGTACAGAAATTACGTATAGAGGAAATTAAACCATACATGATAATAAAATATAAACTGAACATAATGTACAGAAACCAGGTGTAAAAAAACATATATTTTTCATAATGATTCGTTCAGGAGTCAGCCAGGTGGAGGTGAGGCACAGGTAATAGCAGGTGAGGGTGACTGGCAGGTGTGAGCTTAGCGTAAGTAGGTGATTTTACTGCTGCACACACACCTGCTCTCTCTCTCTCACCTGTCCTGCCTCTCACCTCTCCCTCTGTCTCTCTCCCATCGAATGTCTGTTTGTGTGTACGTTCGTATGTGTGTATAAAGGATAGCCCGTGTATGTTTGTTTGACTTTCCTGCTTTTTAAATTATTATTATTGTTATTATTATTATTATTATTATTATTATTATTATTATTATTATTATTATTATTATTATTATTACAGTTTCATCTCTGTATAATGATTTCTGGTGCGGCAAATCACTGTTTTCTTTTTTTTCTTTTTTTCTTGCTTTTTTCACCAGTTTGTCCTCTCTCTCTCTCTCTCTCTCTCTCTCTCTCTCTCTCTCTCTCTCTCTCTCTCTCTCTCTCTCTCTCTCTCTCTCTCTATCTCTCTCTCTCTCTCTCATGGCCGGTCTTCACACACGCACACTTACGCACGCACAAAAGAACAAGAAATTAAAAAAAAAAAAAATAAATGAAAATAAATACATAAGAAAAAACGCGCAAATAAACAAACGAACAAAAATGAAAATAAAAAAGAACAAAACAGCAGCAAAAAACACCACCACCACCACAATAACAAGTCAAGGTCACATAACCAGACACACACGAACGCACACACAACCTTACCTTACCTTACCCATCACCCCTTCCCCCCTACACCCACCTAGCCAGCACAACACGCAACAACACCAGCATCACCCCAGCCATTTACAGCACCTAATCTCCCGGCAGTCCCCAGCGGCAGGAGTGACCAGGCCGCCCCGGGACTTGGGAACCCCATCACGTGTGTCCTTCAGGTAGTGTATCAAAGCAAAGATAGACGCGCCCATCACTAAGTTTAATTGGTCCTTCCTCACGTAGCTTTGTGTTTTGTTTTGTTTTCTTAGTTAATTGTTTTTTTTTTTTTTTTCTCTCTTTCTTTCGTTTTTTTTTTCTGAGAGATGACAATTATGAAGTTTTTTTCTTTATTTTTTTTTTACTTTTCTTCCTTTCTTCTTTTTCTCACGTAATTGTGTGTTTTGTTTTGTTTCCTTATTTAATTGTTTTTTTTATTTTTCTTTCTTTCGTTTTCTTTTTTGTGAGAAGAAGTTTTTTCCCACTTTCTTCTTTTTTTAGTGTTTTCTTTATCTAAACCGACCTTTCCAGTGCGTTTAAGCGAATAAATGAATAAATAAATAAATCCCTAATTCCTTTACTCACTTCTTCGCTTCCTTCTTTATTTATTTATTTAGAGAGAGAGAGAGAGAGAGAGAAGCCTAACAAATCCTTCATCACTTCACTTATAACCCCTTTTTACATCAACTATCACTATTATTCTTTAAACCTTTTCTTTACCTTACATGAAAAAAAAAAAAAAAAACGAAAGAAAAAAAAATTAAAAACTTCATCTTTTGGAAATACGAGACAGGTGAAACACGTCTTTGGATCTCCTCCCCTGCCGCGTCCTTGCCTTTTGTACGCTGCAGTGGGCGGGGGGATCTCCTGTCACGCCCCACGGAAAGGTCCAAGTGGCGAAGAAAATACAAAAAAAAAAGGGAGACAAAAAGAAGGAAAAGGAAAAAAAAAAAAAAAAAAACACCTATCACCTTCCATTCTGCCATCCCCTGTCACCTTCCCCTCGCCCCTTCAAGTCCTTCGTGCACCTGACTGAGACCCATTCCCAAGGCCTCGTGTTCACTGGCGTTCCATTTGTAGGCAGGAGATTCAGTGAACTTGACGACACCAGTTCTTGAGGCGACTGTACGATGCATTTGTAAACACTGGCAGATTGATATGTAGGCAGGTAGACAAACATCGAGACAAACAGGTACGTGTATAAATAGGTAGAGAAATGGAGAGATAGATTGATGGATACTGAGATAGATAGGTAGACAGATAGATAGATAGATAGATACATGCTTTCATACACAGGTAAGATAAATTAATAGACAGACAGGTAGATAGACAGATAGACAGACGGACGGACAAATAGATAGATAGATAGATAGATAGATAGACGAATAAGTAAAGACAGAACGAATGAAAAGGAAAGGAAAAAAAGAAAGGAAAAAAGAAAAAAAAAGAAAGGAAAAAAGAAGATTTAATAAAAGCTACTTCCTATTCTAACAAAACAATCATAGAATTTCTTGGATTAAAAAAGATAAATAAAATGAATAAATAAACAAATAAATAAATAAATAAATAAAGGGTCCCTCCTACAAACCATTTTCTCTTTCCTCCGTTTTCTTCTAAATTATGATGAGTCCCTTCCGTAGATTTCATTAACAGTATTACCACACCTGTCTCCCCCACATGTCCCCCAGTACTTGTTACCACACACGTATCCACCCCACACATACTACTACACCTGTCTTTGCCACACCTGTCCTCCCCAAACCTGTCCCCTCCACAACTACAACCACACCTGTCACCACACCTGTCACCAACGCACGCACACGCCTCACATCAAATATTTGCCACCAATTACTGATACACCACACCTGAGAAAGATTTATATATTTTTCACATTTTTTTTTTCAGATTTTTTTCCTTCAAAATTACAGAATGTTGATGTAAGGAGTATGTATTAACTGATAAAGTGTGTTATTTTAGCGTCTCAGTTTCTACACACCATTCGTAAGAACCCAAAGGAATATTTTATTTGTGTGCAAATGGTAACCTAACCTAACCTAATCCATCTTAACCTAACTAAACGTAACTTAACTTAAAGTAACCTATTTTAACCTAACTTAAAGTAACTTAACCTAACCTAACGTATCTTAACCTAACCTAACCTATCTCAACCAAACCTAACCTAACCTAACCAAACGTAACTTAACCTAACCTAACCTATCTTAACTTAACTTAACCTAACCTAACCAAAACGTAACTTAACTTAACCTAACCTAACCTATCTTAACTTAACCTAACCTAACCTAACCTATCTTAACCTAACCTAACCTAACCTATCTTAACTTAACCTAACCTAACCTAACCTAACCTATCTTAACCTAACCTAACCTAACCTAACCTATCTTAACCTAACCTAACCTAACTTAACCTATCTTAACTTAACTTAACCTAACCTAACCTAACCTAACCTATCTTAACCTAACTTAACGTAACCTAACCTAACCTAACCTATTTCAACCTAACTTAACCTAACCTAACCTAACCAAACGTAACTTAACCTAACCTAACCTATCTTAACTTAACCTAACCTAACCTAACCTAACCTATCTTAACCTAACCTAACCTAACCTAACCTATCTCGACCAAACATAACCTAACCTAACCTATCTTAACCTAACCTAACCTAACCTAACCTAACCTATCTTAACTTAACCTAACCTAACCTAACCTAACCTATCTCAACCAAACCTAACCTAACCTAACCTATCTCAACCAAACATAACCTAACCTAACCTAATCTAACCTAACCTAACCTAACCTAACCTATCTTAACCTAACCTAACCTATCTTAACCTAACCTAACCTAACCTAACCTAACCTATCTTAACCTAACCTAACCTAACCTAACCTATCTTAACTTAACCTAACCTAACCTAACCTAACCTAACTTAACCTAACCTAACTACCTAACTAACGTAATCCAACTGACTACACGCATAAAGAGTAAATAAATGAAATAACACCTGATAAATGAATTAATAAATAAAGTTAAAGAAAAAAGCAAAGATTATAGAATTTTTTTTTACTTTTTAGTGTTTTTTTTCATTTGCTTATGTTTACTTTATTCTTTTCCTTTTCCCCTTTCTTACTCCTACATCCCATTCACTCTTCCCCTCCTCCCCTCTTCCCATTTCTTCCTCCCAACCCTCAGACACTCCTCCTCCTCCTCCTCCTCCTCCTCCTCCTCGTCCTGTTTACGTATGTACACATAACGAGAATGCGAAGGAGAAGGAAGAGGAGGAAGAGAAGGAAGAGGAGGAGGAAGAAGAAGAGGAGGAAGAGGAGGAGGAGGAGGAGTGTCTGGGACTTTGAAGGAAAAAAAATAGAATGTTTTTTCTTTTTTTTTTTTTTTGGGTCTAATTTTTTATTTATTTATTTCATTTTTAAGTGATGTATACCTATTATCTGCACACCACTCCTGACAAGTCAACAAACATTTTACACATGTACGATAGTTCTTGTCTAAGGAAGGAACATGTCACGGTTACCAGATTAAAATGTTCACAGTGAATTTTTATATATATATATATATATATATATATATATATATATATATATATATATATATATATATATATATATATATATATATATATATATATATATATATATATATATATATTATTTCTTTGCTTAACAATTCTCCGCACCTGTACAGAAAATAAAAAAGATAAAAAAAATTGCAATGAAAAATTTTCCTCCAAGATTACAGATGCATAAATCATGAAAAGTAAGAGAAGAATATTAATATAAAAGGGAGGAGGAGGAGGAGGAGGAGGAATTACTGAAATATCGTTCGTCATGCTGTATTGTGTGTGTGTGTGTGTGTATGTGTGTGTGTGTGTGTGTGTGTGTGTGTGTGTGTTGTTTATTCCCTTCAACTCCAAACAAACAAATTAATAATAGACAAACAAGCAAGAAAGCAACACACTTCCTCATTACAGACTATTTGGTACACAGACACACACACACACACACACACACACACACACACACACACACACACACACACACTCTCTTCTTCCTCTTTTTTTTCTCTTTATCCATTTTTTTTCTATTCCTCCTCCTCCTCGTCGTCCTCCTCCTCCTCCTCCTCCTCCTCCTCCTCCTCCTCTTTCTGCAATGACACAAAAATGCAAAATATATGAAGAAAAACATGATTCTACACTAACAACCTGCTAACTGACACCATTTAATTCATCAACACTCAATTTGAAAACCGACTCTTTCCCATCTCTTTCTTGAATCTACCTTGATCAAACCTGAACTCATTATTTTTCGTCCTGCATTGATTACTGACCGTGAGAATTTACCTTACGTCATCCTTGTTACGTCCCTTGTACTATTCCTCCTCTCATTTACCACAAAATTTCCTCATATGCTTTTATTTCACTTTTCCTTTCTCCCTTTTTATTCTCTAACTCATCCTTTCCTTTGTTGTTATTATCACAGTGCTTTCTCTCTTTCATCTCTCTTCCCTCATCCCCTTATTCTCTATTCGCACGTTTTCCTTCGTCCCTCCTTCACCACCGTAACTTTGATCCCGTTTTCTATCACGGGAATAACGCACAAGTACCCGTGAGAAAGCACATAAAGCGAATATCATAAAGTAAACACTGCCTTTTCATCCTTCCTGCGTCTGCATTTTTCTCATAGTCACCCCTTGAACCCGTTACTCTCACCTCCGTTTTCTTTCTTACCCAACCTTTTCTCCTCCCACTCCTCTTCTTCACTTTCCTCTCTAAGGCCAAACCGTGGGAATATTTGGTACAAGCTAAACGCGCTTCCTGATTCCAATGTTTGGGTCGTGAGCTAAATGTTGGGAGAGAGGGAGAGAGAGAGAGAGGGAGAGGGAGAAAGGGAGAGTAAAAAAAAATTAGGAGTGAACTTCGTTTGAGACTGAAAAAGAGTGGAGAGCGAAGGTGGTGGTGGTGGTGGTGGTGGTGGTGGTGGTGGTGGTGGTGGTGGGTGGGTAGGGGAGGATAGAGAGAGAGAGAGAGAGAGAGAGAGAGAGAGAGAGAGAGAGAGAGAGAGAGAGAGAGAGAGAGAGAGAGAGAGAGAGAGAGAGAGAGAGAGAGAGAGAATAACAGACAGGCAGAGCAGGACAGAATAACAGACACAAGGAGCAACAGACAAACACACACACACACACACACACACACACACACACACAGAGACAAACAAATAAAAAAAATAAATGTATAAATTCATTCATTTATTTACCAAAAGTTTCCAGACCCAAAAAGGAGGAGGAGGAGGAGGAGGAGGAGGAGGAGGCGGCATTCTAATGGACCTCAATCTGCTCCTTCCCACGACCCTGTATAGACGGTGAGAGTTCCAGGAGAGAGAGGGAGAGGGAGAGAGAGGGAGAGAGAGGGAGAGGGAGAGAGAGGGAGAGGGAGAGAAGAAGGGATGATGGAGAGAAAGAGAAAGATGACGATGGTTAAACTTTCCTGACTTTGAGTGATGAGAGAGAGAGAGAGAGAGAGAGAGAGAGAGAGAGAGAGAGAGAGAGAGAGAGAGAGAGAGAGAGAGAGAGAGAGAGAGAGAGAGATTAAATAACGAAATCCCTTTGAGTGAGAAAGAAAAGGAGAAAAAAGAGAGAGGGAAAAAAAAGTTAAGTCAATATTTTCTTAATCATTATGCAAGGAAATCTGTTTTTTTTTTTTCCTTTGCTTATTTCCCTTCTTCATCTTCATTTTTCTCTTCTCCTTTCTTTTCTTTCTTTTTTTCACATTTCTCTCTTCTATTTTTCCTACTTCTTTTCTTTCATTTTTTAGTTTTTTTTCCTTCCAGTCTCTGTCTCACTTTTTCTTCCTCTCTTTTTTTTATTTTTCTTCCTATTTCCTCACTTCTCTTTTCCTTTTACGGTTATTTTTAGTGATTCTCTCTCTCTCTCTCTCTCTCTCTCTCTCTCTCTCTCTCTCTCTCTCTCTCTCTCTCTCTCTCTCTCTCTCTCTCTCTCTCTCTCTCTTCCTTCCCTTCCAGTTATTTTTATAGTACTCTCTCTCTCTCTCTCTCTCTCTCTCTCTCTCTCTCTCTCTCTCTCTCTCTCTCTCTCTCTCTCTCTCTCTTACGCCCTCCCACTCACCGCGAAATTCCCACTCCCACCTACAACACACCTCTCCCTCTCTCCCTCTCCCCCCGGGCGAGTGCACAGGTGGAGAGAGAGAGAGAGAGAGAGAGAGAGAGAGAGAGAGGAAGAGAGAGAGAGAGAGGTGTAGTGAGTCGTCTTCATCCCTGACCGCCACACACACTCCCTCACCTCTCTCAGTTCACGGTCAGGGCCCCTCGCGCTCTCTCTCTCACACACACACACATACAGGTGAGCGCCGCCCTTCACCTTGAAAACACCTGCGTAATCTTGCCTACCTGATCTACAGACGCTGAAGGAGTGAGGAAGTGAGGAAGTGAATCAGTGAGAGTAATAGACGGGTGTATGAGAGAGAGAAGGTGTTTGTTCATCTCTCTGTCTCTTGGAGTGAAGTGATTGTGG
>NC_087187.1:2975000-2982500 GCF_035594125.1 Scylla paramamosain
AGGCAGTCAACAAAGTAACGGAACAGGTAGATCAACAGGGCATACATGGAGGTGTCTTCAGGCCAGGTAACGGAGGACAGGCTTTCACCGCCACTACTGCTGCTGCTACTGACGCTGCCACTACCGCAAGCAGGCACGACCCGACCTCTACTGATGCTGGGACGATGAGTGATGTGGAGGTGACGACTGCTTTGTCTCTTGAGGTGAATGAAGGTGGTGATGATAGTGGTGATGACTCCGCTTCTGCTGTTTCTGCTATCAATGCTCCTCCGACTACTACCACTACTACTGCCTCTGCTACTACCACTACTACTACTCCTACTGCGACTACTACAGCAAGCCAGCGAGTCGTCGACACAACAATACGACCCCCGCAGAAGGAAGAGGAAGAACGGGAGACACCAACAATTATGACTCCTGCTACCACCACCACTACCACCACCACCACTACTACTACCACCACCACTACCACTCCAACCACCACGGCAAGGACACAAGGGAACAAAGGAAACATCTTCGACCATATAATCGACGCCCTTACCGCCGCCCTGGAGGAGGACATTGAGAAAGAGGATGAAGAGGACGAGAGTGACGAAGATGCCCCTGAGAAGAGTGACATGAAGACGAAAGTACACGAGGCAGTACCAAACGTCGTATACTACCCGAAGAAGCAACTCACGCCGGCGGTGCAGAAGGAGGCGCAGGCTGAGGCACAGACGGGGACACGGAAGAAGGCACAGAGGGACGAACAGGCGCAGGAGACACAGAAAACGCAGGAGGAGAGGATGAAACTAGCAGAGGCGGAAATCCAGGCGATACAGAAGGACGCACAGAGGCTCATGCAGGATATACTGAAGGAGGCACAGACGCAGGCGCAGAAGGTGTCACTGAGGGAGGGACAGGTGATACTGACGGAGGCACAGAGGAGGATACAGCAGGTACAGGACGCGGCAAGGGCAGAGACGGCGGCTATTCTGCAGAAGGCGCAGAAGGCGAACCCCGAGACCAACACAGAAATAAAGACCCAAAACGACGCCGAGGAGGAAGTAACGACCACATACGACTCCATACACGACGAGAACGGACAAAACATCACGCAAAACGACAACTTCAAAGGATACGACTACTACGAGTACCTGGTGGACTCTCTAGTGGCCCAGGAACGACCTTACCCCTACGACCCCCTCCTTGATGACCCCATAAGTACGACCATACCCCCTAACCGGTTTTTGTACCCTGGTCTCGAATTAACTTACGAACGACACGAGGACGACCTGAAGGCCAAAGAAGGTGAAGTGCTGGAGGAAGATACGACCACGAACCTTCCCACGACCACAGATATCAGTTCTACACTTCTTAGGGACGTGAACGACCTCCCGGAAGAACTCAAGGTGCCCCTGGTCGTCCTCCGCAACCAGGGGATGATGGACGACCTCCTCAGTGGTACAAGGGACACAGAGGTCGTGGATAACGAAGGCCAGGTCGTCATTAAAGAACAAGGCAGCAAGGTAGTAATCAGCACTCCTCTGTACGACTCTACCACGACGACCATCACCACGCAGGAGTACCAGGACACTACAGTACTGCCAGACCCATCTCTCGTCACGACCACGATGACCCAAGATGGAGACACAGAGCACCACGACTCCAAGACAAGAGACGACCTGCCAGTGGATGAAGATGTGCAGTACGACACGGGTGACTTGGAACGACTCCACGGCGACACGACTGAGGGGTTGTGGTCGTACTTGCTGCGCACGGACAGGCCCTGGAGCGAGACTGACAGTAACTTCACACCCACACCCACAACTACAACAACAACCACAATCTTGCCTGACGAAGAAGCCACCACTATTTTCACCACTACCACAACTACCACCGCCAGTGCAGAACCAGAACTGGCTACCATTCTCATTCCGTTTTCTTTCGTCAAGTACCTCGGGCAGGACTCGAAGACAGAAAACGAGGGAGTGGAGGCTGGCGAAGTTGGGTTACCTGACGGAGGGGCTGCAGGAGGTACTGGTGATGTAACGGAAGAAAACGGCCACACAGCTTACAGTGAAGACCAGATACCCGGATATAGCGAACAGGAAACGGTTTATAGCGAAAAGATGGAGGTGGATGACAAAACTGAGGGGAATAAAGGAGGAAGCGCTGATGATGGGAGCCTGTTGGTCAAGCTTAACGAAGGCGAGGCAGTCTATAACGAAGATGGTATGACTTATGACGAAAAGGGAGCAGAAAATGACAATACAGCCGATTTTAACGATGAGAAAGATGCTTATGATGTAGCCACGCATAACGAAGATGACGCAAATCATAAAGAAAAAGAAGAGGCTGAGGATGACAAGAAACACGATTATAACGAAGAGGAAATCACAAGAGTCCAAGATTTACTGACATTCGACGGAAACAAACTCGCGAACAACGAAGACAAGACGGCGGGTAGTGAGGATAACATGGCTGGTAGTGAGGACAATACGGCTGGTAGTGAGGACAATACGACAGGTAGTGAGGACAATACGACGGGTAGTGAGGACAATACGGCAGGTAGTGAGGACAATACGGCGGGTAGTGAGGACAAGACGGCAGGTAGTGAGGACAATACGGCGGGTAGTGAGGACAATACGGCGGGTAGTGAGGACAATATGGCAGGCAGTGAGGACAATACGACGGGTAGTGAGGACAAGACGGCAGGTAGTGAGGACAATACGGCGGGTAGTGAGGACAAGACGAACTATGGTCAAGACAAGTGGAATGAAGACAAGACTCCGGGTAGTGAAGACAAAGCGAGTTATAGCGAAGACAACCCCGCCAGCCCCGCGCAGGAGGAGGACGCAGCCTTAGCAGGAGGGGACACAGAGGGCGCGACTCTTGAATACGAGAGCAAAGACGAGGCAGACGAGGAGCCCAGTAATGCAGGAACAGTTACCGAGACCCTGAACATAAAATACGAAGGAGACGCAGAATTCAACGCAATGTTCCCGAATTACGGCGCCGAGACTCAGGATATCATTGACCACCTACCGGATCAAGTGCAGAATCCGAACCTAGGCGGATCTGTACCGAATTATGCGGAGGAGAAAACGGATTTGAGTGAAGTAGTACCAGAATACGTGGAAGAGAACCCGAATCTAAGCGAAGCAAAACCGGATTACGTGGGAAACACGGATCTAACCGAATCTTTACCGGATTGCGTGGAAAAGAATCCGGATTTCAGCGAATCTGTACCGGACTACGGGGAGAGAAGCGAGACAGAAAACCTGAGTAAACTGAAAGACGCTGTGCCGATTGGAGTGATAAGAGGAGGAGGAGGAGGAGGAGGAGGAGGAACGGAAGAAGAACTGGCAGCATCAGAAGGAGGAGGAGGAGGAGGAGAAGAATTCAGTGCATCAGGAGCAGGTGTTGGCGAAGAGAAAGACGAAGAAGGTGGTGTTGATATAGAAGAAGTACGAGGAGGAGGAGGAGGAGGAGGAGGAGGAGGAGATGCTGGTACTGCTGCAGAAGAAGAAGAACGAGTACATGGAGTAGGAGAAGGAGGTATTGGTGCCCCAGTAAAAGGAGTTAGAGGAGAAGGAATACACTTAGGAGGCGCAGGAGGAGGAGCAGGCGCGGAAGGTCACAGCGATAAGGAGGCCGCACTCCCCGCCTTCCTCCCAGACGGTCCGTTTTTCATTAACCTGCCGGGCACACCCAACGCCGTGCCTGTATTCCTTACTGTGGAGCCGGTGCGCGTCAACTACGTGCCCGCCGACCAGGAGGGAGGAGGAGAGGGAGAGGAGGAGGATGTAGGAGGAGGAGGCATAGCAGAACGAGTTAGTGGGGAAGATAAAATGGATACTCAGAAAGAACCACAGGAAACTGGAGGGGAAAAAGTGGATGAGGATGAGGTGGTGAAGGAGGAGGTGGAGGAGGAGGTGGAGGAAGGAAGCCCAAGCCGTGAGATCCCCGCGAGTACTTCCTCCTCCTTCGGGTCACTAATGAACGGCATCTACCGGATTCTGGACGACGCCTCGGCTGCCATAAACGAATACACGAACACACAGAGCCTCCCGCATCACCCCAACCACCAGTATCCCCACCCACCCCTCCCCCACCACCACCCCCACCACCCGCACCACCAGTACCAGCAGGAGAACCAGTGGAAGGCGACGCAGCTCAAGGAGAAACTACAGGAGACCAAATACAGGCTTGAGACTCATCATCACTTAGAGGAAGAGAGCGAGGGACACAAGGAAGCGCCCCACGAGTCCTCCTCCTTCGTTCCGTCGCGTACCATACCAGACCCGTTCTTCCTGATGGAGGCGCCGCAGCTGGGTACCCCTACCGCCTCCCCCGAGAAGCCCCCAGTGAGTGAGGACGCGGAGACGCACAAGGGGGAGGATTACGCGGTTCAGGTGACTAGTAAATTCGGTATTGATACTGAAGAAGGGCAGGGAGGAGGTGACAAGGGCACGGTCAAGTACAAAGGGACTGTAGAGGATGTCAGCCCAGTGAGAAATCCCGCTAGAGGCGCTGTACAGAACGCGGGGCCCATGGAGAGGCAAGGAACTGACGAAGGCGCTGAAGGCACGGAGGAGAGTGAGACTGGAGTGACGGAAGGTGACGTAAATGTGACGGCCAGTGACCCTGACCTGGTGTATGGTGACGCTGCCTCTCTGGCCTCGCACTCCCTGTCCTCGCCACCCTCACCCTCCTCCTACACCTTCTCCACAGCCCACACCCCCATCAAGCACGACGCGTTCCAGGGACTCAACCTTGACATGCTCACAAACCGGGTCTTTCAGCTACTAACGCCACCACCACCTTCACAATCAGAGGACCGCCTTAACCCACAGTATACCCCCTTCCCCATCACTACTAACCCCCCTCGCACCACGCCCCCAGCCACCACCGTCAGTCACCTCCCCAGTATGGAGTTCTCCCCAATACCAGAGGCGGATTTCGAGGACGCCTTCTCCCCAGCTGCTCTCCCAGAGGCTCCTGACGGCGAGAATGCGATAGTGGAGGCCGTCAGTCCCCCCAGGGTAATTGGGGGCACGCCTGTCTTCTCTGCGGAGGATAATTCCATCAGAAGGGTCTCCGCGGCACCCCTCAGGATAGCGGATGAGGGTCTCTATGGCGCGCCCTCTCAGGCCACGAAGGAGGCGCTGACGGAGGAGGGTGAAGGTGCTGGTGGCGATGGTGGTGATGGTGGTGGTGCAGGAGGGCATGGCACGGACCTCACGGCGCACAAACAGGTATGTGTACGTGTGTGTGTGTGTGTGTGTGTGTGTGTGTGTGATGGGGGGGAGGGAGAGTTAAACACGTACACGCATGCTGATATATACATACGTACATACACACATGCATTCTCACGGAGCAGATCAAGTTTGCAGATCGGAAATGCCACACACACACACACACACACACACACACACACACACACACACACACACACACACACACACACACACACACACACACACACACACACACACACACACACAATCATAAACGATACAAACTCATTCAAAATAACATTAATTTTTTCCTCCCTCTCCTCCCTTTCCTCCTACATCCCTCCTCCTCCTCCTCCTCCTCCTCCTCCTCCTCCTTCTTCTGCTCCTTCTAGGTATGGTCCTTCCCTCAATCACGCGAGGAGACCCCATGGATGCCAGCAACAAACACACACAAGGAGGAGATGAAGGAGGAGCAGCAGCAGGAGGAGGAGCAGCAGGAGGAGGAGGAAGAAGAGGAGGACGTGGCCTTACCAACACCAAGAGTTAATTTCTCCCCGCGAAAGTACACTGCCTTTAACTCCGCCAGTGACATACCAGGAATCAGCCCCCTAACCTTCTCCCGCAGGCTGGTTAGTGAAATGGAGGTCTTCAGGTGGCGCAGGGACGTAGCAAGGGTGCGGGGATGAGGTCCTTAGGGTTAGCAATCAAGATGGGACAAGGTTAAGAGGGGTTTGTTAGAGGTACTGTTGTGTCCTTAGGGATGTAACAAGGGTGATTAATAAGGGGTCTGTTAAGGGTAGTTTTGTGTCGTATGGGATGTAACAAGGGTGATTAATAGGGGTCTGTTAGAGGTACTGTTGTGTTCTAAGGGATGTCACAAGATCCTCAGGGTTATTAATCAGGGCAGTTCAAGATTAAGAGGGGATCTGATTGAGGTACTAAAGATGATATACACAAAATCCTCAGGGTCAGTAACGAAGACAGGTCAAGATTAAGAGGGGACCTGATGGGGGTACTAAAATGTCCTAAGGGATGTAACAAGGGTGTATACGAGATTCTAGGGTTAATAATCAGGATAGGGGCAAGATTATAAGGGGACCTGATGGGGATACTGAAGTGTTCCAGGGGATGTAACTAACACTGAAAAAAAAAAAAAAACATTTGCATTTTTATCACTCAGGCGTATACTAGTTTCCTCAATAATACCTTTCAATAACCTACTAAACTTACACACACACACACACACACACACACACACACACACACGTGCGCACGGGTGTAGGTGACGTCACAGAGCCAACAGGTAACAAAGGAACGGTAATTACGAGTTTTGCAATCAAGGAACCCAAGAGGCCCAGTTTCCCTTATATGTCTCGGTGCGGTTTGCGAATATTTGAAACTTTTTGTGTTTCGCTTAGCTGTGGCCCTGCTGGGGGAAAAAAGAGAGGAACTGGTAGACCTAACTGTACTGAGGACGAGGCTGGCTGGGCTGGACTGGGCTAGCTTGTGCTGTGCTAAGCTGCCTCAGGTGCCTCAGGTGGGGACAGGTGTGTACTGGTACGTGGGAATACTGGTGGTGGTGGTGGTGGTGGTGGTGGTGGCGGTAGTGGTGGTGATTCTCCCTCCAACACCTTAAAATTACTTAAAAAATAAAGAGAAAGAACGAAAGAAAGAAAGATGCAAGGCTGAAAAGTGTAGTAACAGAAAAGCAAGTAAACAAATAAATATACAAATAAAAAAAATGCAGACGAAACACCACCACCACCACCACCACCACCAGAAAAATTACAACGAGAGAGCTGGTGATAGTGACGGTGTTGGTGGTGGCTGTGGCGGTGCTGTCAGGCCTCACTTCTCGGTACTGTAGTGACCCTGGGCACTCGAAGCCTACACCACGGGCAACACACACAGAAAGAAGTGGAATTACACCTCCAAAAAAATATATATAGAGTAACATAACGGAATTTGCCTTGTAGAGCCCAAAGGAAAACACGACCCCGCTGGTGTGTGTGTGTGTGTGTGTGTGTGTGTGTGTGTGTGTGTGTGTGTGTGTGTGTTCAGATTAGCGGTGGGAGGAAATGATGATTGATAACTAACTGATTGATACTGTCGGTGGTGCTGGAGGAGGAGGAGGAGACAGAGAAGGAGGCAGAGGAGGAGGCAGAGAAGGAAGCAAGGGCGGTTGAGGAGGAGGAGGAGGAAGAGAAGGAGGAAAGACAGGTTAGGAAAAGAGAACTGGGTAAACTGGACGATGCTATGACAGTTAAGAAGCGGGAGG
>NC_087187.1:2985000-2997500 GCF_035594125.1 Scylla paramamosain
CTGGGTGGGTTTTGTTTTGGTATATGCGTTTCGTGGTTGTTGTTTTTATTGGTTTTGTTATTGTTGTTTGTTGTTTGTTGTTTGTTTGTTTGTTGTTTGTTCGTTTGTTGGTTAGTTCGTTTAGTTTGTTAGTTGCTTGGATGGCTGGTTATTATTATTATTATTATTATTATTATTATTATTATTGTTGTTGTTGTTGTTGTTGTTACTACTACTACTACTACTACTACTTAAAACGCACAAAAATGTACAAAAAAGATAATTTTGTTGGAAGAAAGACTCTCTCTCTCTCTCTCTCTCTCTCTCTCTCTCTCTCTCTCTCTCTCTCTCTCTCTCTCTGAGGCAGGTGCGAGCAAGTCAACAGTAACCAACCCTCACCAAACACTCCCCAGCCTCGTCCTTCCTTCCACACACCACTCATTTCCTCTCTATGGCTTTGCGCAGCACGGAGCCACCCTTAATTTTTCCCTTCCTCTTGTTTTCCCTTTCTTGTTTTCCTTTCTTGTTTCTCTTCCTACTTTTTCTTTATGTTTTTATTTCTGCTTGTTCCTCTTCCTCCTTCTCCTTCCTCTTGCTTTTCCTTCTTGCTTCTCTTCCTCCTTTCCCTTCCTCTTGTTTTCCCTCCTCGTTTTCCTTATTGTTTCTCTTCATACTCATCCTTTCTCCTCCTCCTCTTCTTTTTCATTCATGCGTTTGTTCTCTCCTTCCTCCCGTTTTCTCTCATGTTTTTTTTTTCTTCCTTATGAATCCCTTCCTCTTGTTTTCCCTTTCTCCTTTCTCTTCCTCCTTTCTCTTCCTCCTTTCCCTTCGTCCTCTTCCTCCTCCTCATGTTTCCATCGTGTACTTCCTTCCTCCTTTCCAACCCTCCTCCCTTTCTCTTCCCCATGCTTTTGCTTCCTTCCTCGTATTTCTCCTTTCTTTCCTTTCCTCCTCCTCCCCCTCCTTCGTATGCGTCCCCTCAAGCTCTCCCGTCCTCCTCCTCCTGCAGGTACCTTAAGAGCCTTCCCCCGAATATCTTAATGAGCTTCCTTCAACCACGAGCCATGAGGGCGAGACGGGCGGCTCCGGAAGAAGGAGAGCATATCTTTTGTGAGTGGAACATCAAGGTAAGGCTCTACAAGTAACCAGTCCGCCACCGCCACAGCTCAAAGGCCACGGAAGAGGAAATGAGAAGGGCGGTATAAATAGCACCTGGCGAGTTTTATAAATTCCTTCCCTCTCTCACCTTTCCTTCCGTGTCCTGTGTGTGATTCTCAGGTGCTTCCGTGTATTATCTCGACGCTAACAAGGGGTTACTGGAAGTTATTGGGGTTTTCAAGGGTGTTTTCGTGGTTTTAGTAATGTTTATTGAGTTTTTTTTTGGGGGGGAGAATGGTTAGCAGGGTCTATTGGAGGTTATTGAGGTTTTTAAGGGTGTTTTCATAGTTTATAAAGGATTCTATACCATCAACAAACTCCAGTACATGCTCTAATGGTTCTAGTGATAGTTTAATTAGGATTTTACACGACTGACGGGCTCTAGTGAAAGTTACTGGGGTTTTCATCCAGTTGATATTACAGGCAATGGTTATGCACCACCAATGGGGAAAAAAACACCAGTAATAACCCAAATAATCACTTCTACGACCTTTAAAAACAGTTCCTACGAGAGTCCAAGAGGTCGTTCTCCGAGACACTTCTGACTGCACATCGACGACTTGCCAATGCCTCTGACACGGGTTTAGAATTATGTTTTTATGGTTCTAGTGACAGATTAACAACATATCTACATTGTGAATAGGAGAAGCACTCTTGAGAACCTGGCTAATCGTCACTGTGGCTTTGAAAAATAGTCGTGGTGAGATAGCAAGGGTTTTCTGAATACAGTGCTGCTCCTATACTGTGTCCTCTTGCCCCTTACACTGCCATTTCCAGCCTGCCCGCCTCCCCCGCAGACTGAACCTGGCCTGTACCTGCTGTTGACCTTCCACAACCTGTCGGCGGCCTACTCGGTGGACTGCAAGGGCGCCTACATCGAGGTGGAGAGAGAGAACAACGGCTATGACGCAAGGTGGTGCGGTACCAGAGTCTCCCCGGTGAGTGGCAAAAGAAAACGGAATATTACAACATTTCACCATTTTTTTTTTTTTTTTTTCGGGAGCGTTGCTTCCATGTTAGTTTGATAATGAAATAAGGCATAACATTTGAATTTCTCCTATTTTCCTTATTTTTTCAGGAGCGCTTAGCTTTTTCTTTCTTTATCTATTGTTTATTTAATGTTGTGGTTATCTTACGGTCAATAGATGGCGCTGCTTCCATGCAAGTTTGAAAAGGAAAACGGGACTCAACATTCTAAAACAAAATATTTACACCATCATTACGATCCAGGGTAAAATATTATTCGTTTTCAAAGGTGTTTTTCATGACTGGCGATACTTTAACAGCAAATCCACACCATTAGCAAGTAAAAACACCCTCGGAAACCTGACTCATCATCTCTGTGGCCTTTGAAAACAGTCCTGAGGGAGGTAAAACCCTTTCAAAACACAACCAATACATTTCCTAGTGTTTCCTGAAGCTTACTGTTAGTCATCCTCCTCTTCCTCCTCCCTTCTAGTCACCGTCCCTATCCTCTTCCTACACTGAAAATTGAGCTGGAAATAAAGGGGCGAGAACGAGAATTCAACGCGGAAGTATGGACGTAATTCTTCCCCCCCCCCGGCAGAGAGAAGAATGCATCGTCAATCGTCTTGTCATTGGAGTCAGAGATGAAGGAAGAGAGAGGCGATGACTAGAAGTGTTTACGCGTTCACTTAGTTCACTTAGCGCAGGTTGTCCGGTGTTTGTCTGGCTGAGGGAGGCTGCGGGGGAGAATTAACCGTCCAGTTGACAAAAAAGGGAAAAAAGGGGGGAAAAGGAGAGAAAAGGGAAAAAAGGCTATTAATACAGGGGGAGTAAATGACTTTCCTTACCACACGGAGGGAAAAAATTAGGGAAGGTAAATGGAGAAATGAGGAAAAAACGGATGGCATTTAGAGAGAGAGAGAGAGAGAGAGAGAGAGAGAGAGATGGTTAAAGAAGGCAATGCAGTCATGAGCCATTACCGTGTGTGTGTGTGTGTGTGTGTGTGTGTGTGTGTCGTCTTGGTTAATGACTCGAGACATGGATGGAGGAAGAGGAAGAGGAGGAGGAGGAGCAGGAGGAGAGGGAGGAGAAGGAATAAGAATACGATTACATAGAAGGAAGAGAAGGAAGAAGAGGAGAAGGTGAAGGAGGAGGAGGAGGAGAAGGAAGAATACGAACATATAGAAGGAAGAGAAGGAAGAAGAGAAGGAAGAGGAGCAAGAGGAGAATGAATAAGAGTAGAAGGAAGAGGAGGATAATGATGAGAAGGAAGAGAGAGAAAGAAAACGAATAATAATAATAGGAAGAAGAAGAAACAAAGACGAAGAAGAAGAAGAGGAGGAGGAGGAGGAGGAGGAGGAGGAGAAGACAGACGAAACGAATAACAGAAAAAGAACAACGAAAGAAGAGAAAAAGAAAGAAAGAAAGAAAGAAAGGAAACAACGAAGAAAGAGGATGATGATAATAAGAGGAGGGAGAAAGAAAACGAATAATAATATGAGGAGGAAGAAAGACGAAGAAAAAGAGAAGGAGGAGGAGGAAGAAGAAAAAGACAAACGAACAACAGGAAAAAAAACAACAACGACGAAAAGAGAAAAAAAAGAAAGAAAAAAAAGGAAAACAAAGATGAAAAAAAATTGGAGAAGAAGAAAAGAAAATCACATCAACTACCCTCACGCTTCACCCTTACCCCCATCCCCTCCCCATCACCTTCACCCCTTCCCTCACCCTCCCTCTCTCACGTTTCCCTACCCCAACAGAGACACAACCGCCCTCACGTCATCTTCGCCAAGTCAGAGGTGCGAGTGACGGTGTTCGATGATGGAGACGAGACAAAGGAAACGCCCACAGGATTCACTGCCGACGTGGAAGGTACTGAAGGGGATCCGGATTGCGTGTATAGAGGGTCAGAGGGGCGGATGTGAGGTTAAATTGTTTTTAAAGAGGATTAGAAGCAGGGTAATGGTGTTAGCTTGTGTATAGGTGATTAGAAGAGGATTCAGTGGTTCTGCTCGTTGTTGTTGTTGTTGTTGTTGTTGTTGTTGTTGATTGCATGTATACGTAAAGGGTTAAATAAATGAATGAGTAAATAGATATATAAATAAGTGGAGATAACTATTCAATTTGCTAACTTTTTTTTTTTTTTTACATCTATCTCATTCACTAACTAACTAAGCAACTAACTGGATAGGTAGACAGGTAGACAAATAGACAACTAACTGACTAACTAACTAAATAAATAAATAAATAAATGAGTTTAAAAAAAAAATATTCAGTTTAGATTCGGGAATGTTTGTTTACATTTACAGTAAACATAATTAAGGTTTTCTATCCACGAATTTTTTCTCCCCTCCTCCTTTTTCTTGCTCAATTAATCATTCACTCAATCATCAGCGTTTACCTTTTTCTCTCCTTTTTTTTTTATCATTCCCCCTCTCTTCCTTGTTTTTCCTCTATTTTTTCATCCTTTTTTTTCCTTATTCCCCTTCATCTTCGTCTATTCAACCTCGTGTTTACTCAGTTTATGCTTCAGCGTGTCCAGAATGAATACATGGATCTCGTAGTGCATGAGTGTGTGTCCGTGTGTGTGTGCGTGGCTTTCAATCCCCTTTGTATAGGATTGAATACCACTGTGCTTGTGTTTGTGGTGTTGAATCCCCTTACTTATTGATTCATATGGGTTCTGATTCCTCGTTGGCGTGAGGTTGAGGTGTGTTTGGATTCTGCTGCTTGATTGGCGAGGTGAAAGGAGAGAGAGACTGATAGATAGATAGATAGATAGATATGTCGATAGACAAATAGACTGATAGATAGATAGATAGACAGGTAAACAAGTAAACAACGATTAGACAGGCAGACAGACAGACAAGAAGACAAACAAAAAGACGGAATAACAAACGAAACAAAGAAAGAAAGAAAGAAAGAGATAGACAAAACACACACACACACACACACACACACACACACACACACACATACACACACACACACACACACACACACACATACATACACCACACGCACGAAGGAAGACACGTGGCAGAGAGAGAGAGAGAGAGAGAGAGAGAGAGAGAGAGAGAGAGAGAGAGAGAGAGAGAGAGAGAGAGAGAGAGAGAGAGAATTAAAAATGATGATGCGGAAGATAAGTAGAAGTGTGTCGTGAGAAATAAGGCGATAAGATAAGAGAGAGAGAGAGAGAGAGAGAGAGAGAGAGAGAGAGAGAGAGAGAGAGAGAGAGAGAGAGAGAGAGAGAGAGAGACTGGTTACTTCTCATCCTGCTCCTTTCCTCCCATCACCCTTGCTTCAGTCAGTCACCTTTTCTCTCACTCACACACTCTTTTACCTTGCAGTGATTGACCTGTTTAACGAGGAAGACTACAACTCCTTCATGCAGTCCAAGAACCACCCTCAAATCCGTCGACTTTTACTGGGTTGAAGAAAAAAGGGAAAGAAAAGAAACAGATGAAGAATATTTGAGTTTACCATTAAGAGATCCCATTTTCTCTGGCATGTATTCTCACTTTGATGTCTCGTTACGTTTTCTTTATTGCTATGGTGATGTTATTGGATGAAGAAGGGAGGAGATGAAGAATGATTGGGCATACCATTGAGATAGTCCGTTTTTTTTTTTTTTTTTTTCCAGGGACTCACACGTTAAATTTATTCTTCATTTTCTTTATTGTCAGTGATAATATTGGTACGTCTTCTCCTTATCTCCTGCCATTGTGTCTCTGTTTATTGCTTTCATCAGTTGTTGACCTTCTGTGGGAATTTCACACGTGAATTATAAGTGAAATTTTAACTCTTAGTGAATCTACTTGTCAGCTTTTTTTTTTTTTTTTTTTTTATTTTAGTTTGTGGTAATTTTTATGTGTAGAAAACGTGAACTACTATCACATGCTGCTCGTGTTATTATTATTACTATTATTATTTACTTAAGAAAGCTCTATTTGTAATATTCCATTTAAGACGATTCTCAGAGCTAAGATAAGAGATCTAATTCCATCACTGATACTTAATCCATAAAGCTGATTATAAAGGGAGATTAAACACAAGACAAGTGACAAACATTGAATCAGTAGGGCAAGTGTACGTCAGGTGGTGATAAGCGATCCGATCACACACTCCATCACGGTTTCAGAAAAGGAGATTAGCTATAAGTGAAAACAAGAGGCGTGATTCAGAACAAAGCCGGTGATGATAAAGGATCTGATTCTTTACTCTGATCCTTAGTTCATCACTTTTTCCGTCAAGGGGCATTAACTGTAAGTCCAAGCAACAGGCGGGAATCAGAACCTTATATAAGCCCGGTGAAGATGAATGGTATCTGATTCCCTTCCCTGATCCTCTCCATTTTTTTTTTTTTTTTCAGTAAGGGTATTAAATATAAGTATAGGAACAGAGAATAACTAATGTGGTGATGGTAAAAGGGATCTGATTCTTTTCTTTGGTCCCCTCTATGTGTTTTCAGCAAGGGGGATAAAATATAAGTATAGAAACAGAGAAACAAATCCGATGTTGATAAAAGGGATCTGATTCCTTTCTCTGCTCCCCTCTATGTGTTTTCAGTAAGGGGAATGAAATATAAGTATAGAAACAGAGAGAAACAAATCTGATGTTGATAAAAGGGATCTAATTCTTCTCTCGGGTTCTCTTTCTATAATGATTTCAGTAAGAGGAATTAAATAAAAGTATAAATGACTCAAACAACAAACCCAGTGATGACAAAAGGGATCCAATTCTTCTCTCTGGCGCTCAATTGCTTTATAATCACGTCTCTTACATTAAACCAGTGATTATTATTAATTTATTCACATCCTGACTTGCACTGAATGAAAAACACAAAACAAAGGAGCAAAATAGAAGTGAATGTGCAAATCTTTTTGTACTTATGCAAGATGAGATCAAATAACGTTTATACACTTCACTCTGCGTGTACAGCCTTGCACAGTATTAGTCTGCCGCTACAGTGTGCTATGAGGTATTGAACCCCTCAGTGGGTGGGCATTATGCAGCTGTTGTAGTATCGTAAGTGATGTAGGAGAATTGTCTGCTGTAGTACGATGTTTTGTTAAGTGGTCTTGTATGTACATAAAGGTATTTTCTGATCACTTAACGAATAGGTTAAGTTACTTCTTAGAGGCCAAGTTTTTTTTATGTATAGTTTAATTTTTGTATTGCTTCAAACTTAGTATACTTGTTTTTGTATAATTTAGTTGCTGTATCGCTTCGAAGTTAGTATATTCAAAGACGCCATTTTATTTATTTGTTTATAGTTTTTTATCATTTTTGCGTCGTGGCTAACTTAGTTCTGTTATTTACTTTTTTTTTTTTCATATAGTTTAGTTCTTGTATCGCTTTGAACTTAATAAGAGTCGCGATTTTCTGTACCAATGTGCGTCACGCTGATTAAACTCGAACGCTACAATACGATGCAGAAGTTAAGTGACTAATGAGCAACTCTTTCTGTATAGTCCAGTCCTTGTATCGCCTCAGACTCAGCGTACTGCAAGGTGATGATAGGTGAAATAGGTTACGATACTTTAAATAGGTTAAGTAATATAGAGGCCAATTGATGTATAGTTAAGCTCTTGCGACTCATACTTAGTGCATTACAAGGCGAATTTTAGTGACTATGAATGACCGCTTGCTGTTATTTATTTATTTTTTTTATTTAGGGAGTGCCACGTGTAGGCCTGATGGCTTCTTGCAGCTTCCTTTATCTTCTTATCTTTTTATGTTATCTATTTTTTTTCTTCTTTTTTTTTTTTACTTATTTTCTTTATTTGTTTTTGTACAGGTCACTTTCACAATGCTTCCGCCTTACATACATACATACATACATACATACATACATACATACAGAGCAATTAGCCGCGTAATGAGCACACATAACCTTCCTTGCTCAAACAATCTGTGCTGCACTTGCGCTAAAAGATTATAATTCATAACCATTACTAATTATACTACTACTACTATTACTACTACTACTATTACTACTACTACTATTACTACTACTACTACTGACTTCACACATTGCTTCGCTTGTACTGACAGTATTAATACATAGAATACTAATTAGTTAAGGGCATTATGTTACACTCATTGATACAAGTGAGGCAGAGAAAGCGATGTCAGTTTTCCCTTATGTATATTGTACTTCGCTCACCCGCACATAAGGGAAACATTAACAGTGGCATTATGTACTTAAAAGCCGCGAAGATGTGTAGAAATGCGTGTGTGTGTGTGTGTGTGTGTGTGTGTGATAGTCATGGTTAATGGTAAGAGTAACGCCACTCTCACCTCCTACTGTGTTTATTGCACTTATACTTTTTTTCTACCGTGTTTATTCCTCTTTTACTTACTTTTGTTGCTTTCCGTCTGTACAGTCACTTTTTTTCTGTGTTTCCTGTCCGTGATCTTAATTTTTCCGGTGTTTTCCGTCTGCATTCTCAGTTTTACTCGTGTTTTCCGCCTGTACTCTTACTTTTTCCTGTGTTTTCCGTCTGTCGCTCACTTTTCCTGTGTTTTCCATCCATCTCTCGCTTCCACTACTGCTTTCCGTCCTTCTCTCACCGCCATGCTCACTTTCACTCTCCTCACCGTCCATTTCTTTGTCCTGCTTTACTGGGAACCAAATAAAAGGAGGCTAAAGCAAACAGATCAAGCAGTGCGCTATAGACGACTGAACCAAACATTCTTTAAATCTTGTCACGTTTTCTATAAGCCATTCAAGACCATAAGTACTCTGAAACACTTCTGTCCGCATCTTCACTTCTTTCCAAAGGCTCTAGTTGAAGTTACACAGGATTCTAAGGGTGTTTTTATGGTTCTAATGACAGATTAATAAGATTTTCACGTTATTAATAGGAGAAACGCATGTAAGAAACAGGTAATTCGTCTCTGTTGCCTTTGAAAATAGTCGTGGTGGGAGAGCGAAGGGTTTCAGAATACGGGTCCAGGAATCAAGCGAGAGATGGAAACATTGGAAGAGTGGAAGTGAGGGCAGGTTACTCTTCTCCTGGCCGTGACTGTCGTGGTGGAGTGGTGGATCTGGTGGAGTGATGAGTAGATGAGTAGTTGAATTGAATAATCTCTGCCAAGTTCACCTCTTTTTTTTTCTTTTTTTTTTTTTTTGTGTGTGTGTGTGTGTGTGTGTAGATTCTGAATAAAAAAAGTATAGCGATGAATTGACTTTTATTCATTCGCTAATTAGATTTCTGAGTGTTGATTGTTTTGTTTTGTTGTTTATGAGTTTTTTTTTTTTTTTTTGTGTTTAATTTGCAAATGTACTAAAGGTAAGTCAATTTCCATCCTTTTTTTTTATATAGATTTTTATTCATTCATTAATTCATTCATTTATTCATTCATTCATTTAACCATTCCATTTCTGATTTATTTATTTATTTATTTATCTATTTATTTATTTATTTATTTATTTATTTGTTTTACTTTCCTTCTTTATATTTAATTCTCAAACGTTCTAAAAAAAAAAAATTATGAATGAAGGTGCGGCGATGCGAATAATTTTGCTTCATCTATTTCTATGATTCTTTTTAGCTTTATCTATTTTGTTTCTTTTTCTAAACATTTTTAATTAAGATGCAAACTCAATTTCTTGTTCTTGTTCTTCATCAAGTTGTTGTTGTTGTTGTTGTTGTTGTTGTTGTTGTTATTTTTATCATTATTATTATTATTATTATTATTATTATTATTATTATTATTATTAGTTCATCCATTTCTAAGTTTAAACTCCTCACAACATTTCCTCTCTTTACCAACACACACACACACACACACACACACACACACACACACTTCTGCATCATCAACTCTATTTCTACGTAACTGAACCCCACACGTCTGTTCCCCACATTCATAAAAATAAATATAGTCTCTTTTATCCCTGCTAAGTGTGTTGTGAAAGCGTAACAAGCCCCAGCCCTTGATCAAGCCAACACTTGCCGCCCCCGCCACACTCACCACAGCTGCTAAATTACAGGGCCGCGCCGCACACTTGTATAAATTAGCACAGGTGAGTTATAAGTATACTGCGCAGGTGAAGCTTCCCGATGACATATATTTTTTTAGCTAATCCTTTCATTGCGGTACGATTTTTCTCGTAATAAAAAATTCATAAACATTTTTTTTTTTTTTTTTTTTGCACTCCAATTTACCCATGAACTTAAATCTTACTCTCTCTTTTCTGTCCAAGCAAATATTTCGTATATAGTCAACCCTTTCACTGCATGGAGAATTTTCCTTAGCATAATTTTATAAACTTTCTTTTCTGCACTCAAATTTAGCCATAAAAAAAAAAAAAAAACTCTTTTCTATCAATGTAAACACTTCACACTCAATTCTTACACCAATCTGAGCTTCGGAAGACCACAGCAGCAGCAGCAGCGAGGGGGACGAGGAAGGAGGGAAATAAAAGACATTGAAATAACACCATATTCTTATTTTCAATCATAAATCTCAACTGGGAGAAGTAGAAACGTGAGGTGAGAGGCGATGACACACAGCGATGAGTGACTGACGGGGGGAGGGACGCAACTCAGGCAGGGGAGAGGGAAGAGACTGAGAGGAGGAGAGGAGACGAAGAGAAGGAAAGGAAACTAGGAAGAAGAAGGAAGAACACTACGAAAATAAACTAAGAAAGAAAATTAAAAGACCTAAACATTCGTAGCATGAAAATAAAGATATGTTCCTGACGCTTAGAGATTAATTAGATGAAAAACGAAGTAAACAGTGGATTAAAAGAGAGAGAGAGAGAGAGAGAGAGAGAGAGAGAGAGAGAGAGAGAGAGAGAGAGAGAGAGAGAGAGAGAGAGAGAGAGAGAGAGAGACTCACTCACTCCTCCGTCTCCACATTACGAAGCATAAAACAAAAACCACACACTAAAATAACAAAAATAAACCAATAAATAAACAAAACAAAAAAATATAGAAAAAAAGTCAAACACACCAATATTTTTCTTCTTATTTACTAACATCACATTTTATTCTCCTTTTTTCCGCATGATTTGTTATGAAAAGCTGCATGACGGGGAGACGTCAGGAGTGTGTTTGTCTGTGTCATGCAGCGCCAGTCAGTCAGTTAGTCAGTCAGTCAGTGCATGGCATCTATGAATGGGCAACACTTGATAAGGCTTATCTGTGGTCTAGTGCGACATGTCACTCATACACACACACACACACACACACACACACACACACACACACACACACTGGAGGAGGAGGAGGAGGAGGATGCAAAAGAGAGTGAAGAGAAAGGGAGAGAAGAAGAACAGCAAGAAGAGCAAGAACAAGAACAAAAAGAACAAGAACAAGACGCGGAGAAATAATAATAGTAATAATGATAATAATAATAATAATAATAATAATAATAATAATAATAATAATAATAAGAGAAGAAGAAGAAGAAGAAGAAGAAGAAGAAGAAGAAGAAGAAGAAGAAGAAGAAGAAAAAGAAAAAGAAGAAAAAGAAGAAGGAAAAGGAGCATGACAAATAAATATATAAGTATGCACGTATGTATGTATGTATGTACGAATGCAGTATACAATGATACATATACAAATATAAGATGGAATGACTGATTGCAAACGCGATAAGGATTAGAATGCACTGCTGTAACATTCCCCCCTCGCCTCAACACACGACCAGTAACACTACACAACACTCGCTGGACTGCAACACGGCAACGCTGCGTCACGGGGGCTGCGCAACACAACACTAACAGACCCCCGGCGCGGTAACACTTTACAAACACTCGCGGTGAAAATGTGGCAACACTCGAATGCAAGAATACAGTTACCATGTTTCATCTTCATACTGTGACGTCAGCGGTGCTTGTGCTTTGTTTGCAACGATAATAATTAAATAAAATAGAGATAAAGAGATAGATGAATAAAAAAATAATGAATAGATAAATAAAAGATTTCCAGTTATATTTTAATTTAACGATCTTTTATTTTTATATGTAATGCTTAAGATTGTTTTCGTTTTCTTGCACTCGAAAGAAAATATATGATAGTAATAAATTGATAGAAAGAAACAAAGTAGTAATTACACTTGAATTAATTTTTTTTTTCTTATGATTGTTTTCGTTTTCTTTCAGAAATAAATGAATAAATAAAGTTTCTAATTACACTCGAATACAATTATTTCTTCCTATGTGCGCTTTATTCGTTTAGTCTTCGTTTCCTCTCATTGGTTTTTCCTTCATCCAAATTCAAGTGCAATGATTCGTTCATGTTTAAAATCAACACTCATACTTACATTTTTCTCATTTTCTGTAGATAAAACCAGTGCAATTATTTCCTTTTCTTTTCTTTTTTTAATCGATTGTTGACTTTTTTGCTCTTCACTAAAAATCGAAAAAAAATCGAAAAAAA
>NC_087187.1:3000000-3087500 GCF_035594125.1 Scylla paramamosain
CTCGGAGAAGACACGGTAGCCCCGGCCCTCCATGTACCTCCTGAGGGCGTCCTTTCCCTCCCCGCCGTGAATGAACTCCACCGACAGCGTCTGCAAGGGAAAACGGCTCAGAGAACTATTCACAGGTGTCACAGAGGAGCAGGTTGTGAGGTGCGAGTGTGTTGACTGGGGAGTGTTTGTTTTGCTGTTTGGGAATTTAGTTTGTAGGTGATAAGAGCTACTACTATTACTACTATTAATACCACTACTACTACTATTACTACTGCTACTACTACTGCTGCTACTACTACTGCTTCTACTGCTACTACTACAGGGACTACCACGTGTATGCCTGACAGCTTCCTACAGCTTCAATTAATTTCTTACGTTCTTATGTTCTCACTACTACTATTACTTTTCTATTTAAGAAGGGCTCTGGCAAAGTGCTACAAAAAGAAAAAAAAAAAAAGGGCCACTGAAGGCGTCTATCCCTTTTAAAAGTAGAACCAAAAGAATGATCTTCAATTAGAGAACCGTCTTGAAACATCCCTCCTGACAGAGTTCAAGTCATAGGAAGGGGGAAATACAGAAGCAGGCAAGGAGTTTCAGAGTTTACAAGTGAAAGGGATGAGAGACTGAGAATACTGGGTAACTCTTGCATTAAAGAGGTGGACAGAACAGGGGTGAGAGAAAGTCTTGTGCAGCGAGGCCACGGGAGGAGGGGAGGCATGAAGTTGGCAAGATCAGAAGAACAGCTAGTGTGAAAATAGCGATAGTAAACAGCAAGAGATGCAACATAGCGGGGGTGAGAGAAAGGCTGAAGACAGTAAAAGGAGAACTGATAAGACGCTGCTTGGGAATTTCGCTTTGGTGACAGGTGGAGAAGTGGAGAGTGAAGGAGTGTGTGTAAGGAGGAGCTGGTGGATGAATTGGGGAGTGAATGTGGTGGGGGTAAAAGTGTTGATCATTGTGTTTCACTGTGCTATCTGTTCACATCCTCCGTTTATTACACAATCACCCTTGCACGTGGCAGGATAAGGATGAGACACACAAACACAAACACATAACAACCTCACTCAACTAAACCTAACCGTGACCTAACCTGAGCCTAAAACAGACAAACAAACAAACAAACAAATACGAAACCCACAAACAAAAAAACACACTCACCAAAACCAAAGTTAACCTAGCTTACTTTTATGTTCACTTTGTCCCACGGTATCGTCTTGAGCACCCGCATCTCGGCGCCCTCCACATCCAAACTGAAGTAGTCCACCGTGGTTGTGTTGAGAGCCAGCAGGATGGAGTAGAGAGGCAAGCACTGCACCTCGGCATACCCTGTCTTGTTCTGGCCAGTCTCCAAATTGCTAATCTTACCCACGTTGAAACTCTGCTTGAACATTACCTGGTGAGGAGAAGGAACGTGAGGTGAGGTTAGGTCAAGAATGTAGAATGAAGGAAGGTTTGGTTTGGTTAGGTTAAGAATGTACACTGTGAAGGAAGGTTTGGTTAGGTTAGGTTAAGAATGTACACTGAAGATTTGGTTAGGTTAGGTTAGGTTAAGAAAGGTTAGGTTAGGTTAGGTTAGTTTGAGAATAGGTTAGGTTAGGTTAGGTTAGGTTAAGAAAGGTTAGTTTGAGAATATATCTTCTCAACATAACCTAACTTACCCTCCACTAACTGCATGCCTCCTCTCCTCCCGCGTCCTCAGTGCACACGACTTTTCTTTCTCTCAGTCCTATTCTGTCCAGTATTCTCACTCAATCATCCCTCTCTCTGGCAAACTCTGGAATTCCCTGCCTGCCTCCGTATCTTTTCCTTTCTATGACTTAAGTTCTCGAGAGGGAGGTTTCAAAATATTTATCCTTTAATCTTTGACGACCGATTTTACGCAATGGGCCTTTCATTTTTATCTATTTATTTATTTTTTTTTTGTATTATAATATTGTTGCCTTTGACTGGTACCGCTCCTACATAAAAAAAAAAAAAACAGGTGTAGACGGAGCTCAGGTGAGGCGCAGATGTGTGGAATGAAAGGTCAGGTAAATATTTTCTGCACGTGTCTCTATCACACAGCGCCCCGTGCAGGTGTTGCGAGGGAGAGACACCATAGAAAACAGTTGTAAAGCGTCATAGGAAGGGCGAGGAATTTTGTTGCCCATGACTAGTACCGCTCCTACATAGAAAAAAAATAAATAAAATAAAAAAAAAATTAAATAAATAAAAAAAACAGGTGTCGACGGAGCTCAGGTGAGGCGCAGGTATGTGGAATAAAAGTGTAACGCAGGTCAGGTAAATATTTTCTGCATGTGTCTCTATCACACAGCGCCCCGTGCAGGTGTTGCGAGGGAGAGACACAATAGAAAACAGGTGTGAGGCGTCATAGGAAGATGATTTGTTGCTCAACTGATGCTTTCACGAAGGCACGGCGCCAAGTTTCGTATGCAGTGTTCATGGATATTATGCTGGCTCCCGTGCACGTTCACGCACGCACACACACACGCACACGCATAAAAGAGAGAGAGAGAGAGAGAGAGAGAGAGAGAGAGAGAGAGAGAGAGAGAGAGAGAGAGAGAGAGAGAGAGAGAGAGAGAGAGAGAGAGACGCAGATATGAACTAAACTGAAGTAAAAAAAAAAAAAAGCGGGAGACAGAAAAGAGGCAGAAATAAATTGACTAGAGAAAGAGAGAAAGAGAGAGAGAGAGAGAGAGAGAGAGAGAGAGAGAGAGAGAGAGAGAGAGAGAGAGAGAGAGAGAGAGAGAGAGAGAGAGAGAGAGAAATTCACCCAAAGAAAATGATCATGTTTTTATTCATTTTCAGTTTTTTATCAACTTTTATTTTATCTATTTACTTTACTTTTTTTTAGATTTCTTCGAGGGACACAAATGACAACATCCAAACCCAGAATGATTCCCTTAATAATAATAATAATAATAATAATAATAATAATAATAATAATGAAAGTGTGTGAAGTGAAGAGAAGCACAGGTGAGATTGCCAATGATCACAGGCAGACTTTGTACAGGTGTATTCATTGTGCCGCGCCCCGTGCAGGTGTGAGGGAGCGCGGTGTGACAGAGGGGCGGGGAAATAACTACTCCGAGACGCAGGCAGCGCACAAAACTGTACGGCTGGAGAGAGAGAGAGAGAGAGAGAGAGAGAGAGAGAGAGAGAGAGAGAGAGAGAGAGAGAGAGAGAGAGAGAGAGAGAGAGAATACAGGGGTTGGAATAGGGAGAGATGTGATAAGACCAAAATAAATTGAAATACTACTACTACTACCACTATTACTACTACTACTACTACTACTACTACTACTCTCTCTCTCTCTCATACAGCACTAATCTGTCTATTGCTATCTCCATTATGCTCTCCCCTCATCCCTCTCTTATGCTTTATCATTTACATTAACTATTCCCCTCATGACTTCCCTCTCACAGACACCCATCCTCTCCTATCGTCTCTCCACCCTCACTATCTCCCCTCTTCCCTGTCTCCCCTCGCAGATCTCGCTAGCTTGGCTCATAGCAGTTCCCGTGTAGCATCAACCATCCACACTTCTCCTTCATAAAGAGACAGGACCCTTCTCAAAGCACCACAAGAAATAGGAAAACACGCAATTTGAAGCTACCTCATCTCTAACTTCCTGGACTATTTTCTATGTTAAGCTCTCGCCAATATTTCTGCAGCGAAGGAAAATAAAATTAATCTTCCGTCTTGATTTCCTCTCCTGTGCGTCACGTTGCTTTGAGGGTTAAAGGCAGGAACACAAGGGCTGGCTGACTCACCACGTTGGGATACGGAGAAGTACTGAGGCAGCCATTCACAGCCCACGCCCTTCGGTTCTTCCTCCTCACCAGCTCGAAGTTCTTAGGGTCGCCTTCGATGAGAACCCCGCGCCACCCGTACTCCTTTTCAAAGACGAGTGTGTTGGAGCGCGTCTCACCGTCCAGGGCACCACACTCCACGAAGAACCCGCCCTCCTTTACCTGAACAGAGAAGCGATGTATTCAGAAATGCTTCGTTCTCTCACCGTGGTTATTTTGCAAGGCCACAGAGATGGTTAGCCTGCAGTGTTTCTCGTGTTGGTAATGTAGAGTTCCTGTTGATCTGTCACTAGAACCATAAAACAGCCTAAAAAATCCGTGTAACTTGTTGAAAAAGGCCGCATTCAGAAAAAAAATAAAGAAAAATTGTTCTCATCGCTAGTCTTCGAGGCCACAACACACACACACACACACACACACACACACACACACACACACACACACTCCCCTCAAACGCAACCTCTGTGTCACCTTCGCAAATAACAAAGAAGAGAGAGAGAAAAAAATACAAAATACAAACAAATAAAATAAACAAACATGGGCAGAGACAAAGAAAGAATCAACAGACCGACACACACACACACACACACACACACTCTCTCTCTCTCTCTCTCTCTCTCTCTCTCTCTCTCTCTCTCTCTCTCTCTCTCTCTCTCTCTCTCTCTCTCTCTCTCTCACGTACCTTGTCTCCCAGGATGAGTCTGATCTGCTTACTCTGTCCCATTGAAGGATCAGAGTTGGATGAGGAGAGGGAGTAGGGCTGGGTGGAGGGAGGAAGGAGGTATTTGGCCCGTATCCTCTGTGAGAGAGAGAGAGAGAGAGAGAGAGAGAGAGAGAGAGAGAGAGAGAGAGAGAGAGAGAGAGAGAGAGAGAGAGAGAGAGAGAGAGAGAGAAATCGTTAACCATCTTCTGTAAAGTATTCATTAACATATTTTACCACATCACAAACCGCACCAGTTATCCTTTAAGACAGCAATGAGAGGTTCACTTGTGTGTGTCCTCTGATGCTCCTGTTAATTGGAAGCTGACAAGTTAGTAGAGTGTTTGATTGACTGATTGATTAAGTGACTGGCTTGCGTGCTGCCTGACTGACTGACTTGATGGCTGGTAAGTGAGAGTAACGAAGTAGTGTGATGATAGATTGAATGGCAATACATAAAAATACAAGGGAATATACTTTTTTCCTACCACACACACACACACACACACACACACACACACACACACACACACATAAATAACAAAGCAGATAAAGAGACACACACACAGAGACGTAGAATAAACAGAGATTCATAAACAAAGAAACCGGAAGAACACACACACACACACACACACACACAATTACCCACCCCCCCAAACCATCCCCCCAAACACATCCAAACCTAACCACCACCACCACCACCACCACCACCTGCACACACCTGTATCAACCTGCTGTCGTCTTGGTTAAGAGAGACAGGTGCCTTCATGATTTGCTCCAGGGACACCACAACATCATCCACGGCGGAGTGACGCGTCGACACCACTGGGGGGAGAATCAAGCACATGAACGGAGGCAGCAATGCACGCAACAATAACATGGGTGATGTAGGAAATGACACACACTCACGCACGCACATGCAAGAACACACGACACACGCACAAGCACATGCATAAAGAAGGATTTACACGCACACACACACACACACACACACACACTCGCAAGAATAAGATGAGTAATTATAGATTGATAGATAGATAGATAGATAGATTGATAGATAGATTGATTGATAGATAGATAGATAAATGGATGAATAGACAGATAATTGTACACATAGTATGCACACTTAAGAAGAAGAAAGAGAAGGAATGATAGATGGATACGCAAAAACAGATAGATAGATAGATAGATAGATAGATAAATGTATACGGAGACAAATAGAAGAAAAGAAAAACAAAAAAACAAGAACATGGAAAAGAATGAAACAAGTAATTAGAAAGAGAGAAAGAAAAAAAACAAAGATATTTAAAAGAGTAGAGAATGTAAACACACACACACACACACACACACACACACACACACAAGGAAACGGGTACAAGCGAGCAGTTTTTTTTTTTTCTTCTTCTTTTCTTTCGTTTCCATGTGTGTGGTTGTTAGCTAGTTGTGTGAACGAGTGAATGAGCGAGACTTGTGTGAGGCATGAATACGTGTATGAGTGAACGAGCTAGGCTTCAGTCATAAGTGTTAAGTGGAAGTGCGCGGCCTGGCGCCGAGAGATCACCTACCTCCAGCCTTCTGTTCACACCTTCTGTGAATAAACACCTGCACTGTTACCTGCGTTTCCTGTGCCCCTGCTGGTCAAGAGTCGAACATGGCGCAGTGAGTAGGATCAGGACAAGGCTGCAGTGGGTACGGCGCAGAATGGAGAAGCAGTTGGAGGCGCTGGCTGCCCTGCTAGCGCGACAGTCGGAGCAGAGTCAGGCTCGCGAGGAGCGTTTAACCCAGCTGCTGGAGAGAGTGGGGACACAAGCTCCCAGTCGCACCACGGCGAGCAATGAAGGCGAAACCACAGCCCGCAGCACGTCTACCCAGGGCGCGAGGTTCCCGACGTCCGCCACCATCATTCCTCACTTAACGGCGTCAGCATCTTTACGTGAGTTCGACACGTGGCGCCATAAGTTTGAAGGATACGTAACCCTCGCCAGGATAGACTGTCTCTCCCTGGCTGAGCAGAGGGCGGCACTCGCTGCTGTCCTAGACGACGAGTGGACCCGTACACTTCGCTACGGGATAAGCTTACCGAGAGACGCGGAGTTAAGAACCATCCTCGATGCAATGTGTGAGTACCTGCGAAGCCAGCGCAACATCATCATGGATAGAAGAGACTTCTACTCCCGCGTGCAAGAAACGCAAGAAGGTTTTGACGACTTTTTATGTGCTGTAAAGGAAATCGCCAATTTCTGTGACTTTTGCGACCAGTGCATAAACCATCAGCTGCGTGACAGAATTGTCGTTGGGACACGAGACGAAGTGGCTCTGAAACGCATGCTGGAAAACAAGAAACTCACCCTTGAAAACGCCATAGATATTTGCAGAGCATCAGAGAGCGCTAACCAGTGTAGTGCAGTACTAAGGGGCGGCTCTCACTCTTCGAGCCATGGTGTGAACGCTGTCTCGAACTACAGGAAGGGCAGTTTCGGGGGCTCAAGCCCCACGGGCTGTTATCGTTGTGGCAAAGATTGTCGCAGTGACAAAAGGGGATGCCAGGCAATAGATAAAGTGTGTCGTAACTGCGGGAAAAGAGGGCATTTTGCGAGTGTATGTCAGCAGACAGTGAGGAAACGACGAGGAGCTTCGAGGAGTTCCTCAACTGTCTCTCCTCATCGCGGTGCAGGCCCGAGGCGGGGAGCCAGTGCCAGTGTATACCAGCTCTTATCAGGCGTATACACAAAGACGGTGACGGCACGACCTGCGCCCCAGGTGCTCATTACCGCCACACATCCCGCTGGAAGAGACAAGATTACGTGGACTCCTGACTCTGGGGCCGAAACGACCGTTATTGGCCTCGACACGGCAACACTCCTTGGAATCCCGCCCTCCAGCTTGGCGCCCGCTGATGGTGATGGACTTTATGCTGCCGGTAATCACCCCCTCACCTGTGTAGGAACTTTCTCGTCGCACTTGCAACTGGGCGACAGGGAAGCTGAGACTGTTGTGAGCGTGGTGAAGGAGGTGAAGGGGGCGCTGCTTAGCTGGTACGATTCCATCGCTCTCGGAATCCTCCCCGAAGATTTTCCGGCTCAAATCCGACCGCTACGCAGGGAAGAACAGCGCACCGGCAACAGCTCCATCAAGTACCCGACCGCCTCGCAGCCACCTCTATCTACGCCCACAGAAGTGATCAGCTGGCCTCATTCCTACGACCCAACGCCACAGCAGCGTGCGGGGCACGCTGCTGCTGTGATCAAGGCCTTTCCCAGCGTCTTCGAAGCAAAGGAAGGTTTACGTGCAATGGCTGGTGGATCCATGGCCATCGAGTTGACAGACGACGCTCGACCCTTCGCCGTAACAGCATCTCGTACAATCCCTTACAATTGGCGTGAAGAAATTAAGAGCCAGTTGGAAGAGCTGCTTAACAAGGGAATCATCGAGAGTGTGGACTACCCTACGGCATGGTGCCACCCCATCGTGCCTGTCCCAAAAAAGACATCTGGTGTAAGGCTGTGTGTTGACCTGACACGACTCAACCGTTACGTGAAGAGGCCCGTGTATCCAGTGCGCTCACCTCATGACGCCATCGCCTCGATCGGGACCGGAGCAGTTTGGTTCACCACTCTTGATGCCAAGATGGGGTATTTTCAAGTCCCCATTAGAGAAGAAGACCAGGATTTAACCTGCTTCATAACACCTTGGGGTCGGTACAAGTTTCGGCGAGCGGTTATGGGTCTCGTCTCGTCTGGAGACGAGTATAACCGTCGAGGAGACCAAGCTCTCGGCGACATACCTAACACCATCAAGATCGTGGACGACATCCTGGCCTATGACTCCACCTACAGTGCGCACTTAGCCCATGTCATTCAGATTGTGCGGCGGTGTGACCAGCACGGCATCACTCTCAACCCACAGAAGTTTACATTCGCGGAAAGAGTGGTAGATTACTGTGGTTACTCTGTTTCTGGACAAGGCTACACGACAGACTCAAAGAAAGTTAAGGCAATCTCTGACTTCCCACGACCACAGCACATCACCGACTTACGATCATTCATGGGTCTTACAAACCAGCTTGGAAGCTTTTCTCCTGCTGTGGCTGCAGCTGCACAACCCCTCAGAGATCTCTTACGCCCGAAGAACAGTTGGTGCTGGTCTCCTAACCATGAAGAGGCGTTTGAGAAGGTGAAACAGTGTCTCGTCAGCCCACCTGTCTTGGCATACTTCGACCCATCATTACCAACGATGCTACAGACTGACGCCTCAAGGATGCACGGATTTGGATTCGTTCTCCTGCAGAAGCACAGTGACCAGTGGAAGATGGTGCAATGCGGGTCAAGATTTGTTACAGACACAGAGAGCCGCTATGCAGTAATAGAGTTGGAAATGGCTGCAATCGTCTGGGCAGTCAGGAAATGTGGCACCTACCTGAAAGGACTCCCTCACTTCGATCTAGTGCTCGACCACCGCCCGCTGATACCTCTCCTCAATAGCAAGTTGTTGGGAGAAATAGAGAACCTGCGGCTGCAGCGCATGAGGGAGAAGCTTGCTCAGTATTCTTTCACAGCAAGCTGGCAAAAGGGATCGACACACTGTGTGCCCGACGCCCTCTCACGTGCTCCAGTACAGGACCCAGTGGAGGAAGAGGATGCTGCTACTTCTGGTGACCTCGACCCTCTCCACTCAGCGGTCATCTCAGCGTTATCTGCCACCAATGAGGACGGCGTCCGCTTAGCACCACTCCAGGATCAGACTGTGGAAATGGTACGTGCCGCAGCAGCAAGAGACGGGGAGTACTGCTTGCTCAAGAACGTCATCATCGAGGGCTTCCCTGATCATTGCCACGACCTCGATCACCGCTTGCGTACGTACTGGCCGGTGCGCAGTCTGCTGGCCGTAGACGACGACCTGGTGGTTTACGGGCCGAGGCTTCTTATTCCTCACAGCCTCCGCCGAGAAACACTAGAGCGACTCCATGACAGTCATCAGGGGATGGAGCGCACCAAGCGACGGGCCCGACAAACGGTGTACTGGCCTGGTATGGACAGAGACGTTGAGAACGTCGTTTCTGGATGCTCACTATGCCGTCCACTCCTACCAAGCCAAGCCAACGAACCTCTCTGGCAGGACACGGACACACCCAGCAGGGTGTTTGAGTCAGTTTCTGCAGACTACTTCCACGCAGCAGGCCGTACATACCTCGTGTATGTAGATCGCTTGTCTGGGTGGCCTCACGTGTCTGCATGCTCACGTCCAGCATCGGCTGATCAGCTCGTTCGTGTCCTTCGGGGTGTGTTCGCCGACACGGGCGTGCCTGTTCTCCTGAGGACTGACGGTGGACCGCAGTTCACTTCTTCATCGGTACGGCGCTTCCTGGCTCGATGGGGGGTGGAGCATCGTGTATCTTCACCTCATTATCCACGCTCCAATGGTCACGCCGAGGCAGCGGTCAAGTCCGTGAAGAAGCTGATCCTCACGACCACACAGCAGGGACACCTGGACGAGGATGCGTTCGCTCGCGGGTTGCTGGAACTGCGCAACACTCCGAGGGCGGAAGGGCGATCACCAGCACAAGTCCTCTTCGGTCATCCTATGAGGTCCTGTGTCCCGGCTCATCATCGCTCATACGCTCAGCAGTGGCAGCGCGCTGCTGATGAGTGCGACGCCAAGGCAGAGCGACTGAGGAAGAAAGCGAAACTTCGCCACGACGCGTCCGCCCGTACTCTTCCTCTCCTGCACCTCGGTGGCCACGTCGACGTTCAAGATCACACGACAGGCCTCTGGGATCGCCTGGGTGTCATCGTGGCTGTTGGGCGAAGGAGAGACTACCTCATCAAGATGGGCAGCGGTCGCGTGATGTGGCGTAATAGAAGACACCTACGCCCACACAGACCTCTTGCTCCCCTTCCTGTCGAGCAGCACACCGCTCATGGCGGTGCAGCGCTTCAGCATCAGGGTCACGAGGAACACCACCATCCCGGCAGCCCGGAGCATCAGGGTAACGGGGTACACCGTGGCCGAGAGCAACCAGAGCGTCGAAGCAGCCGACAGCGTAGGGAGCCGAGACGACTGCAGGTGCGGTGGCACCGTAGCACCTACGATTAGTCGTACGTGTTCATTGTACGCTGTGTTTGTTTTGTGTATATGTACCGTGTTTTCTGTACTTCAATCATTGTAACTTTGTTTCATGTGTTACGGTAGCCATAACAAAGATAAGGAATCTTCCTTATGTCTCGGGGGAGGTGTGTGGTTGTTAGCTAGTTGTGTGAACGAGTGAATGAGCGAGACTTGTGTGAGGCATGAATACGTGTATGAGTGAACGAGCTAGGCTTCAGTCATAAGTGTTAAGTGGAAGTGCGCGGCCTGGCGCCGAGAGATCACCTACCTCCAGCCTTCTGTTCACACCTTCTGTGAATAAACACCTGCACTGTTACCTGCGTTTCCTGTGCCCCTGCTGGTCAAGAGTCGAACACCATGCACTGAACTTAATATAGGGTGGAATCAGAGTGTTTGATAAAGGAGGAGGAGGAGGAGGAAAACAACAACAACAGCAACTACTACTACTACTACTACTACTACTACAGCAACAACAGCAACAACAACAACAACACGAAAGAAAGAAGAAAAGAAAAAATTAATAAAGAAAGATAGATAGACAAAAGAAAGAAGAAAAAATAGAAAACGAGAATAACAGCAAGAATTAGAGCAAAGAGCAAGAGAGAGAGAGAGAGAGAGAGAGAGAGAGAGAGAGAGAGAGAGAGAGAGAGAGAGAGAGAGAGAGAGAGAGAGAGAGAATACGTAAATACAAGAAACATACCTCTACATATTTCAAAACATACAAAAGAGAATTACATACATTCATACGTACATACATACTGAGATATATTGATGGAAAGTTGAATGGTAAATGTTTTGGCAGCGCATGCAGTTATTATTGCCACACAGACAAGCATCAGATAGTTAGGCAGTCAGTCAGTTAATTGGTTGGTTAGTCAATTAGTCCAGAATATTAAACTATGCATGAATGAATAGCAACTCTAAACTGTTTTTTCATCTTTTTATTTTTTTTTATTTTTCTTCTTAACCCTTTGCCACTTTGTACACCTTTCCCTAATTACCAGTCACTCTGAAACATCTTTACTTGTTCTACACCCACATCCAATCTTTCAACTGCGAAGAAATTGCAAAATGTACTCTTTTTCATCACTAACTTTCTTATTGATGCTCATGAAGGCTTTGCTTCTGGCCCTGCTAATTGCTTGAGTCGCAGTGAAAGGGTTAAGAGAACTTCGACTGTTTATAGGTTATTTTTAAAGACTTTTTGTAAATTATCTTCCATAAACTTAAGACTGTTCATTCATTTATTTATCATTTTGTCAAGAGCCATGCAGTGCAGCTTACCTCGTTCACAAATCAGGATAGGTAGAAGCCGAGCGAAAATATATGAAAAAAACAAATAAATAAAGATCGATAAATGAATAAATAAATGAAACCTTTTTTTCTTACTTTTTTTTCCGTTCACGTACCGGAGTAAACTGGAGGTATCCACGGACACACATACACACACACACACACACACACACACACACACACACACACACACACACACGAAACATCCAATATCATACATTAAAAACATCGGTGAAACACACACACACACACACACACACACACACACACACACACACACACACACACACTCACCGTCCACACTGAGTCTGTCCTTCATGGCTCCCTCCAAGTCTTCCATCTTCATTAACACCTTCGCTGCAAGTGTTGAGGTGAGGCAGGTGAGCGAGTAACGGGCTGAGAGCATTCCCTACTACTGCTAATACTGTGACTGGTTAGGGTAGCAATGGTGGTGGTGGTGGTGGTGGTGATTGTGGTAGTGGTGATTGTGGTGGTGGTGATGATGATAGTAGTAGTAGTAGTAGCAGTAGTAGTAGTAGTAGTAGTAGTAGTAGTAGTAGTAATAATAATAATAATAATAATAATAATAATAATAATAATAATAATAATAATAATAATAATAATAATAATAATAATGATGATGATGATAAAAGAAGAAGAAGAAGAAGAAGAAGAAGAAGAAGAAGAAGAAGAAGAAGAAGAAGAAGAAGAAGAAGAAGAAGAAGAAGAAACCGTAACAAGAAAAAAAAAAAGGGATCAAAGAATCACACCAGAATTACTATCATCATCATCATTATCCATCACAATCATCATCGCTACCATTACAAATACTATGACTACCATTATTATTATTATTATTATTATTATTATTATTATTATTATTATTATTATTAACGAGATATGAGCTCTCTAAATTTGGCTAAGTTAGATAAGTTAGGTTAGGTTAGGTTAGGTTAGGTTAGGATAGGTTGGATTAAATTAGGATTAAGTTGGATTAAATTAGGTTAGGTGAGATCAGGTGAGGATAGGATACGTTAAATTAGTTTAGGTAATATTAGACAATGTTAGACTACGTTAGGTTAAGTTAAGTTAGACACATTAGGATAAAAATAACCAAAATCAGGATAAATTTGGTTAGATTCAAGTTCAGGCCGATATTAGGTTAGGTTAAGTTAGGTTAGGTTAGGTTAGGTTAAGTTAGGTTAAGTTAGGTTAAGTTAGGTTAGATTAGGTTAGGTTAGGTTAGATTAGGTTAAGTTAGGTTAAGCTAGGTTAGATTAAGTTAAGTTAGGTTAGGTTAGGTTAGGTTAGGTTAGGTTAGGTTAGGTTAGGTTAGGTTAGGTTAGGTTAAGTTAGGTTAAGTTAGGTTAAGTTAGGTTAGATTAGGTTAGGTTAGGTTAGATTAGGTTAGGTTAGGTTAAGCTAGGTTAGGTTAGGTTAGGTTAGGTTAGGTTAGGTTAGGTTAGGTTAAGTTAGGTTAAGTTAGGTTAAGTTAGGTTAGATTAGGTTAGGTTAGGTTAGATTAGGTTAGGTTAGGTTAAGCTAGGTTAGATTAAGTTAGGTTAGGTTAGGTTAGGTTAGGTTAGGTTAGGTTAGGTTAGGTTAGGTTAGGTTAGGTTAGGTTAGGATTAAATTCAGTAGGGGTGAAAATTATGAAAGCGTGATACATTAGAGAACCCATACTTCTTCAATAACTGCCTTAGTGAGCATAACCATAACATTGGTGTGTGGCTTCTGCTGCTGCTGCTGTTGTTGCTGTTAGTGCACCCTTGTTATAGCATTAATATCTACAGCAGGGGAAGCAAACTGTTAAAAATAGCAGAAAGAAAAGCTTCTCTCTCTCTCTCTCTCTCTCTCTCTCTCTCTCTCTCTCTCTCTCTCTCTCTCTCTCTCTCTCTCTGAACATAAGTCGTGTGGCTGTCTCAGTAGCTTTTGTTCTTAATCTACTAATTTGTTATAGCATTATCATTTATAGCAGAGAAGGCAAACCGTTAAGAATATTGAAGATAAAAGCTACTCTCTCTCTCTCTCTCTCTCTCTCTCTCTCTCTCTCTCTCTCTCTCTCTCTCTCTCTCTCTCTCTCTCTCTCTCTCTCTCTCTTACTGAAGGACGGGGAGATATCGAGGGTGAAGAGTGCCAGTGATGTCAGCAGCAGCACCACCATCGCCACCATCACCAGCTGCAGCGCCATCCGTCCCCGTACTCCGCCCGCACTGCGTCGAGTAACACACGGTAAACAATCAGACGTGGTAACAATGGAGAACAATGGAGAATGACACACGGCACATACTAAATACTCACTTTAACTACACCCTCCATTAAAATGACCTCTAGACTGATCATAGTGAAGGTTAACATAGTGAATCATTATTTAGTAACAGATAGGGATATTGAATAGCACTTACATACATAAATACTCCTTGTAGAAGTAGCTCATGATGAAATGACTTTTAAAATGGTTACACTGAAGGCAAAGAGAGTCAATTCAACAAACTACGGGTAATAACAGTAATTAGCAGCACAAGCACCAATATATATACATAAATATTCACTATTACTACATCTCGCGTTGAAATGATCGCTATAAAGATGCAGGTAAATATAGAGACACGTTTATTAATCATTCACTACACAGCAATGATAACAGTAATGGTAAATGATGGTTTTTCACACTGAAGTGGTAAAATGGCTTATTGATTGATAAAATCCATGTTGCCAAATCTAATCTCCTATCTTTGTTGAAACTATTGGAAGACAAATAATAATAATAATAATAATAATAATAATAATAATAATAATAATAATATTAATAATAATAAATACGACCAAATCTAATCTATATCTTTTCTTTCTTTGCAGTTTCTCTCTCTCTCTCTCTCTCTCTCTCTCTCTCTCTCTCTCTCTCTCTCTCTCTCTCTCTCTCTCTCTCTCTCTCTCTCTCTCTCTCTCTTTCTCCGCCAAGTGCCAACAGTTGCATCAGTATACGCTGCTTAGGAGAGAGAGAGAGAGAGAGAGAGAGAGAGAGAGAGAGAGAGAGAGAGAGAGAGAGAGAGAGAGAGAGAGAGAGAGAGAGAGAGAGAGAGAGATCAATACATGAGAGGACCACAGTGAACAGAGAAACTGAAGACATCCTTTCACCACCAATCTCTACCACACCACCACCACCACCACCACCACACCACCACCATTACAACCATTACCTTATTCACTATCACTTTCTCCTCGTCCTCCTCGTCCTCCTCCTCCTCCTCCAATATCACCTCCACTATCTCATTTTCACAAGCACCACCACCACCATCACCACCACCACCACCACCACCACCCCCCCACCACCACTAAGTCCATAATACTACAGTACAACCAATAACATAATAATAATAAATGTTGCATCTGTCACAGGTGTGATGTCAGTAACGCAGGTGTGTGTTCTTATTACACACACACACACACACACACACACACACACACACACACACACAGGAGGGCAAGAAGTATATACATATCAGAAAGAGAGAGAGAAAAAGAAAAAAACAGATAACACAAGATAAGAGGAAAAAGAGCATAATAAAGAGGAGAGAAAGAAAGAATAAGATGAATACACGATACTGCCAGCACTTCTGACCGACAGTAGTAGTAGTAGTAGTAGTAGTAGTAGTAGTAGTAGTAGTAGTAGTAGTAATAGTAGTAACCCAAGAAACAGTTAGAGATGAAACACGAAAGAAGGAAGGAAAGAAAACATAGAACAATGAATAAGAACATGTTGAGATGATAATACCGTAAAATAAAAATAAATAAATAAATAAAAAATGAAATATGAGACCATGTATATTGCAATGAAGCAGCAGCAGCAGCAGAAGCACCAACAACACCAGAAGTAGTTATAGATTTATAAGAACAGATAAAAGAAAAAAATTGGAGGGATACACAGGAGTACACAGGGGTTGAGGACGATAAGATAAGCACCATACCTTACTGCGGATATGAAAAAGCGACTCAAGGCACAGGGCAAGGGTGAAGACAAGGCAAGGCAGGTTAAGGCACAATAAGGGGAGGGAGGGAGGACTAGGGTGTAGGAGGAGGAGGAGAAGGTAAGGCAGTGTGAGGCACGGTAAGGTAATTTAAGGCAAGCGAGGACAAGGGTAGAGGAGGAGGGCTAGGTATAGTGTGACAAGGCAGGTGAAGGCAAGGTTAAGGTAGCAAGGTAAGACAAGGCACGTGTTCTTGGCTAAACAGGCCTGACTGGTACACACAGACACACAGACACACACTCATAATCGATGGTAGCTCGTTCCTGCAAGCACTGTGTTCCTCTCCCCTCATGTTTTGTTCTATTTTTTTTTTTTTTCTCTCTCTTTTCCGGAGTCAGAGATGTCTGGTTTCCACTGGTGTTTTGCTGATTAGTCACGTTTTCATGAGCGTCTTCTCAGTACTCGAGTTTGCAGTGGTGTTTTTGTTGTAACTGGATCAGATTTAATTGGCGTTCTTCGTCAGTATTGCAAAATCATTGTTAGACTATCACTAAAATCATGAAAACACCCTTGAAGACTCCAGAAACTTACACTAAATCACGTTAAAGGAACAGAACCCTTGCTAAACCATCACTACAATCAAGAAACCTCCTTGAAAGCCCCCAGGAACTTCCACTACAGCGTATTGAAAGTAGTGGAGGTGAAACGCCACAAACTCAGTCTGACAGCCCGACCCTGCCCAACGTGAATGCCAGCGTGGGAAGCCTTGCCAAGCGTCATGGAGCTAAGGGCCGCCTCCTCTCACTGCCTGAACCACGTGTTAGTGAAGAGGAAACATCACTATATTATTAATGTATTGGGTTTTTATACTTTTTTTCTCCTCTCTGGCCGGGTTATCCACACTACAGTTTACGCTCGCTCGACTCACCCTCACTGTTCACGATAACACGTGTGGGTTTGTCTGAATTTTGTCTCCTAAGGCACAGCAAGGTAGCATGTTGTGGAATCGTAAGAACATCACCAATGAGCGAACCTGTAATAAGCATTAGGCCTACACGTGGTAGTTCCTATATTAAGCTTGCCTGACTATGGCCACCTATCACCATCGTCCATAAATTTGTCTAATACGAACTAAGAAACATAAGAAAATAAGGGTTGATGCAAAAAGCCATCATGCCTACACGTGGCAGTCCCTGTATGAAACATGCCTACCTATCTCCACCTATCATCTTTCAAAGCTCCCTAATGACATGACACAACCTAATTACTGAGTCTATTCCGTTCATCCACCACTCCATTTGAGAACCCATTCCTTCCCATCTCTTTTCGGGATCTAACTTTATCGAGGTTTAACTCTTTGTTTTTGTTCTACCGTGATTGCTGCCCCTGGGAATGTTGATGATGGTACCGCTGCTCTCCTATGCTCCCTAGACCCTATGAAATAAGCTCCCATCAGTCACTGGCAAATTAACGAAGATTTTGTGGTGCTAAAAAAAAAATATATATGACTTATTAGTTCCTCTATAGCCAGAAAGGTTCATAATCTTGATATTCATAAAGGTATATAAAGAAAGAAAAGTGATATTTTGTGGTGATATGCGTAAGTTTTATTGCCGAGCTAATGGAGTGTAGATGAGATAAGCGTACTGCAAACACACTGTCTCGCCGCTTGGGAAATCTTGACAGTCCAAAAAAATGTGTGTCAAGAAAGTCTTTTGTTTTGTTTTGTTTTCTTTTTGTGTGGTAATACTGTTTTAGATTTTATTAACCGACTGCTGGATGAATGGTACCGAGGTGTGATTCATAACTTGCCGAACGTACTCACTGAAACAAAAGCGTACGGATCACTTACAACCCAAGATGAATGGACTGTTTACTTATATATAAAAGAAAAAAATGTATGTTTGGTTTATGACTCATTAAAACGTCTATACAACCCAAATTTTAAAAAAGGCATAAGAAAAAAATCAATCCTGTGTTGATGCTGTATATGTCTCACTCGCCTTTCGCTAGCCTACTAAAAGAAAAATTATCGTTCATTATTTATTTACTGCTTCAGCGCTATATGTAACAATTAACACCATAACCATAACAATCACACCACAACCACAACAATTCACACCACAACCACAACAATTCACACCACAACCACAACAATTCACACCACAACCACAACAATTCACACCACAACCACAACAATCACACCACAACCACAACAATTCACACCACAACCACAACAATCACACCACAACAATTCACACCACAACCACAACAATCACACCACAACCACAACAATCACACCACAACCACAACAATCACACCACAACCACAACAATCACACCACAACAATTCACACCACAACCACAACAATCACACCACAACCACAACAATCACACCACAACCACAACAATCACAGGTAATGCATGAAATCTTAAATACACAAGAAAGAAGGGGGATTAAAGAGAATACATTTTGCAGTTTCCAGCCGGTGTAATGTTTGGAAGTTGCTGAAGAAGTAGATAATCTCAAAGTAATTAATAATGAAGGAAAACATGCCAATTAGCAGTAAAAACACCTTTACAATCAAATTTCAAGAGTACACAGCCAAAAGAAAAAAAATATACATTGTACTAATACTGTACAGCTTTCACTTGGGTATCATAACACAAAAATATGGTTCAGTATTCATCAAAGCACGTTTATAATCAAAATTTCAAAAAAAAAAAACATTGGAAAAAGTAAATTCCTTATTGACGATCTCAAAGTAATTAATAATGAAGGCTCCACTGTCACATCAGACCACGGGAGAAGTGCCTTGACCTACATGTACGATGCCGCCCTTAGAACCGCTTTGCTTTCCCACCACGGCTATTTTCAAAGGCCACAGAGACTGACCGGGTTCTCAAGAGTACTTCTCCCGTTAGCATTGTAGAAATCTTGTTAATAAGTCACTAGAACCGTAAAATATCCTTAAAATCGCTTTGCCTCCTCACCACGACTATTTTCAAAGGCCACGAGATGATTGGACGGGTTCTCAAGAGTGCTTCTCCCGCCAGTATTGTAGAAATCTTGTTAATAAGTCACTAAAACCGTAAAATATCCTTAAAAACGCTTTGCTTCCTCTCCACGACTATTTTGAGAGCCTACAGAGATGACTAGCCGAGTTTTTAAGAGTGTTTTTGTTATTAATGTAGATATTATGTTAATCTGCCACTAGAACTACAAAACACCTTTAAAAATCTGTGCAGCTTCAATTAGAGCCTTTAGAAAGTAGTGGAGGTCTAGCGGAGAAGTATTTCAAAGTTCGGTCACTCCACCTCCTCAGGATACACATGTGCTATCATTAGAATACAGCCGCCTGTTCACCACGCCAAGGCTACAGAGCGGAAGATTCAAGAGTGGGGCCTCCACCTTACGTGACCCAAATAACATTGACAGTCAGTTTGAATTGACGCATGTAGTGATGTGAATTACCAGTATATGCTGTTATTAGGACATTTTCTCACGTCAAGTAGAGCAATTATACAAATGAAGCTAATTAGATGGGTTAAGCTTGGTTATCTTTTTTTTTGTAGATATTTATAAAGATTCCATGTATTAAAAAGTGCTAATGTTTATTACACGTCGCACTGAAAGGGTTAATGGTGTAAATTATTGACTTAACTATCACTAGAATCACGAAAACATCCTTGGCAACAATAACAGCATCCACTAAAACTTAACTAACTAAATCAACCAACTAACTAAACTAACTAAACTAAACAAACTAAAATTGCTGTGAAGTATGTCAAGGTTTCATTGTCCGTAACAACTTCCGCTAAAACCTGCTGTTAGTGTGAAACTCCTGCTAAACCAATAGTTAAATGAACAGATTACACTTCATAATCCTTTAATTAATCTCCTTGAAAGCTTGAAACGGGAATAACATGCCTTGCTCAACTATTCACACAACCATGAACAAGAGGAGGAGGAGGAGGAGGAGGAGAAAAAAGTAATGATGGTGATGATGATGGTGATGATGATGACTGGAATACGTGGTGATGCTTGAACCTGCGACAAGTGTTATAGAGAGCCACCACCACCACCACCACCACCACCACCTGTATTCACTTTCATTCCGCGGGACGTGCTTCCTGTACACACACACACACACACACACACACACACACACACACACACAAGGATATGGCAATCAAGAATATCAATTTTCAATGTACTTTTAATTGGAGTCTTATTTTTTCTTAATTTTCTATTTTTTTTAATCAGTTATAGCATTTAGTTAATAATAGTAGAATGATAACTACAAGATAAAACAATAATAGAAGCAACAATAGCAACAGGATATTACGAAGTAGGTGCTCTCTCTCTCTCTCTCTCTCTCTCTCTCTCTCTCTCTCTCTCTCTCTCTCTCTCTCTCTCTCTCTCTCTCTCTCTCTCCTGAACGCTGATCCCTAGCCCATACCCCTCACCCCCCTCCTCGCATACAGGCAGTAAATGTTATAACCTTGAGTTCTGAGATAAACAAATCCTTTTATTGTACCCGTGAAATTGAGACCCCCCGCTGGTACCTCAGAGTGTGTGTGTGTGTGTGTGTGTGTGTGTGTGTGTGTGTTGGTCAGGCCACAGTTATTAGGTAGCAAACACACTCACACATGCACACACATACGCACACACACACTTGGTTTATTATACGGTAGACTGTATGATGTGGCACACGCACACACACACACACACACACACACACACACACACACACACACACACACACACACACACACACACACACACATACACACACTTGTTACACGTCATACAAGCATACACCCGGACACGTAGCAAACATATTTCCTTTCATGACATACATTGTGTGTTTTTCGTGTCTAGTTTTCCTTAGTCTGTTAGGAGAGAGGCGGTGCATCCTGACGAAGGACTTTGGATGTGGCATTTGGGAACCGTTACCCTGAGTGGTGGATGCCCTTTCATGAAATACATACATACATACATACATACATACAGACGGACAGACAGACATACAAACAGGCAAACAGAGGCTTCCGTGCTGTCAGATATGCAAAGGACACGTTAACTTAGTAGCTGGTATTGTTAACACACACACACACACACTCACACACACACACACACACAGTTTCATGTTATGGGTTACCTTGTCCGTCCGTCTGTCTGTCTGTCTGTCCGTCTTTTGTTTGTTTAATGGAATCAAATAAAGAAAAGTTCCCCTATAGCTGTATTTGGGTCAGGTCAGGTCAGGTCAAGTTAAGTTAGTTAGGTAAGGTAAACTAAAGTACATGAAAACATAACCTCATGGCCATAAATATTAGTAAAATGAGAGAGAGAGAGAGAGAGAGAGAGAGAGAGAGAGAGTGTGTGTGTGTGTGTGTGTGTGTGTGTGTGTGTGTGTGTGTGTGTGTGTGTGCGTGTATGTGAGTCACGAACAGTACTCATATATTCATAACCCAATCCCTCGTTGGATGTATCCATTACAATCAACACAAAGGAACATAAAGGAGAAACAAACACCATCAGGAGAGAGAGAGAGAGAGAGAGAGAGAGAGAGAGAGAGAGAGAGAGAGAGAGAGAGAGAGAGAAAGGGGAGAGGTGGTAAGAGAAACTATCTAAACGACCTAATTATCTCGTTAAGACTGCCAAGAATCGAGGGAGTGTGGGCGTGGTAGCTTAACGCGTGACTGACAGCCTCCTAGGGACCCATACATCTGCTGCTGTTTGTTCTACGTTTGTTTTCTCTCTGTAGCAGTGGTGATGGTGGTGGTGATGAAGCAATCCAAGAAACACCAAGAGATGAAACAAGAAGGAGGAATACGAAAAATAAATGGAGAATGGAGAAATAGAAGAGAGTTGGGAATAGAAGGAAGGAGTGGGGGAAGATGCTAAACACGAGAAACAGGTATCAAGATTACAGGAAGCGAGGCGCGACTATGAAGAACAAGACGCGGCGAGTCATCACGAGCAGGAGAGCAAGCGGTGATTACAAAAGACTATACCCAAGTGACCGTCCGTGAATCAGTACACAAGGGAAGCACGGGTCACCAGCACCACAAGACGGACTGACAGTACAACATAAGCAACGCCGCCTCCTCGTTCCTAATTACATTCACCAAAGTTCCTGGAATGTTCACTTAGCTGAGAGTTATGGGAAAGTGAACTGTATAATCGAGATATTGGAAAATGAATCTTGGTGGAGGACACTCAAACATCACGTTGTAAATTATGAGGTGCAGAAGACAGGGATTGACAGACAAGCTAGACAGAGGGGGCCAGAATGAGTGAGCTGTCTGTCACGATACCATTAAGAAGAGACTGACGGTTGCAGTGAAATTCTGAGTAAAGTGCTGGTGCTGTATGTTAACCGGATCCGCGTGGAATGTGCTTTCTCAGTGAATATTAATGGCGTGAAGTAATTTGAATCGGAAATGCATTGTTAAGGGTATCAAGATGTTCAGCACAGTTTATTTGAAGAGAGAATTACTATTATTTTATTGATTTTATTTTATCTTTTTTTTTTTTTGTCGTGTCAGAATGAATGGTGCGTATAACGATCGCAAGCTTAAGTGTGAACGTAAATATAAATAATAAAACTTAAGTAAGGCCTATACAAAAAAAAAAAATAATAATAATAATCAATGCATTCTCACAAGTGCCTTAAGAATTTTTTTAGGGACGCAGCAAGATAGTGCAGCACAGAAGCAGTAGTAGTAGTAGTAGTGGTAGCAGTAGAAGTGGTGGTAGTGATGGTGGTGGTGGAGGAAAAGGAAAATGATAGTTGTAGGAAGTGATAGTGATAGGGATGAGAAAATGGTGATAGTAGTAGTAGTAGTAGTAGCAGTAGTAGTAGTAGTAGTAGTAGTAGTAGCAGTAGAGACGGTGGTGGTGAGAGGAAATGGTGGTGATAGCAGTAATGTTTATAGACTAGTAACGATAACCTTAACACACACACACACACACACACACACACACACACACACACACAATACCATGGTGAAGCTCCCCTCAGGACTCAACTGGCGATGATGTAATGGGGAAGACACGTAATGGGTGGTTGGGATGGAGGGAGAGGCAAGGGTTATGGGGAATGGGGAGGAGGAGGAAGAGAAGGTGGGGGAAGGAGGAGGAGGAGGAGGAGGAGGAAGAGGATTTAGTCGTGAGTATAATGACTGGAGCATGTCTCTGTGTGTGTGTGTGTGAGTGTGTGTGTGTGTGTGTTTGCATGTCCAGTATTAATAAGACTGAATAAAGGTCGTAATTTCTTTCTCTTGTCACTCATTTTTTTTTTTTTAAGTTTGCACACACACACACACACACACACACACACACACACACACACACACACACACACTTGTTAATACACTCTATACATGAGTACCTCTACTGGAAAAAAAAAAAACATGCAAATAAATGAATGACTAAATAAATCAATGAAAACTGTATATTTGTACATTTTTCATCTCTTCATCGTTCAGTTTGTTGTTTGTTGGCTCTCTCTCTCTCTCTCTCTCTCTCTCTCTCTCTCTCTCTCTCTCTCTCTCTCTCTCTCTCTCTGTGTGTGTGTGTGTGTGTGTGTAACTAAACAAAGCACCCAACCCACTTCCGTTTTCCTTCACTGATTTCGGTTTCTGTACCTCGTTTTCTTTTCATCACTCAATCAGTCAGGTGTTGTTTCCGCCACACTTCCCTCACACCTCACCAGCACGTGCTCCCAATCAACGTGACACACTTCCAAGGATACAAAACAAGAGAGAAAAGATGAAAAAAGTGTCGACACATAACTAATATAATGTGTTTTGTAATCAGCCAATCTCCTCTCGTGGTTCAAAAGTCCTTTCAGAAGCTCCACAAATCGCATTCCCCAACACTCCATAGTCTTATAATTTTTCTTCTTCTTCTCTTTTAAACGTGCAGTCAGGCATTGAAGGTTTACAAGTGTTTTCGAGACTGTAATGAGAGTTTATTAGGGTCTTCGTATCTCCAACAGGCCCTAGTGGAAGTTACTGAGGTTTTCAAGAGTGTTTTTTTTTATTATTTTAAAGAGCTTACACAGGAGGTGACTGGAGTTTTGAAGGATGTTTACATGTTTCAGGAGTTTAAATAGAGTAATGTACTTTTTAACACGCTGTACTAGATTTCAAGGGTGTTTTAATGATTCTAGCACTAGTTTAAGAAAGAAGAGGCTTTTTAAACACATTCTAGTAAAGGTGTCGGTGTTCTCAAGAGTGTTTATTTATTTGGTAATAGTTTAAGAAGAGTTCCGTGCTTTTAATTGGTTTTAGTGAATTTCAAGGGTGTTTTAATGATTCTAGTAATAGTTTATGAAAGAGTAGGCAGTTTTAACAGGTTCTAGTGGAAGGTGTTAGTATTTCCAAGTGTTCCAGTGATTTTAGGAGCAGTTTAAAAAGGATTCAGTAATTTTAATAGGTTTCAGTGAAAGTTCTTGGTGTTTTCAAGCGTAGTGATAGATTAACAACGATTCTTTCACAGCAAAAGCGTTTCAAATTAAATTATGATGAGTTAGATTATGTGAAGTTAAGTTAGGCCAGGTTAGGTTTGCGTTAGATTAGGTAAGTTAGGTTAGATTACATTACCTAACCTAACTTTGATAAAGTTAGCCTAATAAAGAATGACATGACAAACCCCTGGCAAAACATATAATTCACCTCTCTCTCTCTCTCTCTCTCTCTCTCTCTCTCTCTCTCTCTCTCTCTCTCTCTCTCTCTCTCTCTCTCTCTCTCTCAATACAATAAGTCCTACATCATGTTTAAATACTAGTCACACACTACAGACCTTCAAATATAAACAACTCTCTCTCTCTCTCTCTCTCTCTCTCTCTCTCTCTCTCTCTCTCTCTCTCTCTCTCTCTCTCTCTCTCAACAAACCACAACGCATCGCCTTAGCATTGCCAAACACATCATTACCCAAGCATTTCTTCCTGCCTTGGGAGCTGCTTCCCTCTCCGCCACACACTTCCTCCCCACCACTCACACCGGTATCCACAAGCTTTGTCCTCCCTTCAGGACTACTCCCTGGGGCCACGTAGATGGTTCGCTGAGTGTTTGTTTGTTTATTTGTTTGTTTGTTTTACTTTCTCACGGATTAGTTGTCAGATTATCACTCCAGAACCATGAAAACACTTGTAAACCATAAAAACTTCCACTGGCATATGTTAAAGATGTGTGATTCTTACCAGGATCACGAATGCACTCTTAAAAATACGGTACTTTCTCTTAAAAGTGTAGAATCAATGCGTAGTATCATCAGAATCACGAAAAATCACAATAACTTCATTAGACCTCATTAAGATGCAGAATCCTCATCAAATATTTACTAATAACATGAAAACACAATTGAAAACCCCAACATCATCCACTTGAGTCTCTTAAAGGTGCAGAATCCTTGTCAAACTGTCATTAGAATCACGAAAACATCCTTGAAAACCCTTCCAGCAGCAATCTTTGTCAAACTCCCAACAGAATCACGGAAAACCCCAATTCCTCCCCCACACTGAAAAGTAAAGGGTTAGCGAGAAGACAAAGCTAAACGTTTAAAGGATGTATCGTGTGTGTGTGTGTGTGTGTGTGTGTGTGTGTGTGTGTGTGTGTGTGTGTGTGTTTGTGTTTGTGTGCAAGTGAAAATCAGCCCTCGAGACTTTCACCGTAAGTACAAAAGTTGTGTTTATTTTCTTCTTCCCAGCACGGCGAGCGATCGAAATGCAGAGAAGTAAGGTGAGGAAATACGGAAAATTTTTGGATGGAATTAACTAACTTCGCTTTCAGATTAATTAGGAGCGAGAAAATTTTTCATTCGTGAAGTAAATTTTGAGAGAGAAAGAGAGAGAGTGAAGGAGAGATTGTCAATACACTCATAACCAATTAAAGTGGAAATTCTTGCACAGACAGACACACACATGCAATACACACAGACAGACACACATACTCACATCATGGTTGCTGGTCCTTTATGTTAAAAATAAACAAAAGCACCAGAGGGAAACAGAGAAATAAAAAAAAAGATAATATGTAGAGGAGAGGGAGAAACAGACAAGAGAGAGGGAGAGGGGGCAGGGAGAAAGAGAGAGGGAGAGAAGAACTGCGCGTCCTCCCCCTATCTCTTCTCCTCGATGACTGAAGGCAAGACCGACGGGGACGGTCCCGAGCCGAAATGGTGGTGATGGTGGTAGTGATGGTGCGCGCAGCCTCTCTCTCTCTCTCTCTCTCTCTCTCTCTCTCTCTCTCTCTCTCTCTCTCTCTCTCTCTCTCTCTTAACCCCTATATTTGGCCCACTCCCAATAAATATAACGCCGCTAAGAGAGAGAGAGAGAGAGAGAGAGAGAAGAAGAAGAAGAAGAAGAAGAAGAAGAAGAAGAGGAGGAGGAGGAGGAGGAGGAAGAGGAGGACTAACAACCACAAAAAAAATAAATAAATAAAACTAAAAGAAAGTAATATTAATATATTCTTTAATTTTAACCATTAACATGATGCCAATCTTTTTCTTCTCTACCCTTCCTCCTCCTCTTCTGGTAATTACGTCAATACTGGGGAGGACTGATGGTGGGGGGGGGGAGGGATACTAACAAAGAAAATGGTCGTTGCAATGATCAACGAAAATGCAACAATTTAGGAATTACTATGAGATTTTAAAGGGCCGCGTGTCTTATTGGGAGGAAGGAAAGAGAGAAGGAGGGAAGGAAGGAGGGAAGGAAAGATCTTCATACATAAGAGGAAAGGAAATTAATAAAGATAGTAAATCAAAGTAAGGAAAGAAGGAAAAATACAACAGGTAGTGGAAAGGAACAAGAGTACAGAATGAAAGAAGGAAAGAAAGAAAAAAGCAAGGGATATTATCACTAGAATCATGAAAAGTCTTGAAAACCCCAACTTTGATTAGAGTCTGTTAAAAATGTAGAGTCCTTGTTGAACTATCACTAGAATCATGAAAACACTCTTGAAAACCCCAATAACTTTCACTAGAGCCTGTTGGAAGAAAAAAAAAATGCAGTCCCTGTTAAACTACCACTAGATCATGAAAACACTCTTGAAAAAAAAAAAAAACTAACAACTTTCACCAGAGCCAGTTAAAGTATCACTAACATCCTCGAAACACCCTTGAACACTAAAAAACACCCAATAACTTCCACCAGAGCCTATCAAAGGAAATTGTATCATGACCCTCGAAGGCTTATTGATACGAGACAATGGAAATTATAAACAATTGCGAGGCCTGTTTATGGAGAGTGATAACGCTAGCTAATTTCAGTACGATGGGTAGCAGAAGGCGAGATAAGGAAGAGATAACAATGTGCTAACTTGCTAGTGTTGATGATAATGATAAGGAAGAAATAAGTTTATGCTAGTTCAATTGAGTACTTTTTTTTTATATATTTATTTATTTATTCTTTTAGTAGGTCAAAATCCCTCATGAAATTGAAAGTTGTAGTATATCTGGGCCACATTCCCGTCATGCCTGTCCACACCCTGTTAAGTCTCGGCCACCAGGGAGGGTACGCGCGTGACAAGTGTGCGCGCCTCCCCTGTGGGACTCATGGCACCCGCACCACTGCACCGAAATGTGACTGTATGGTTGGCAGACACGTATAACATTGCATTGTATGGACTGAATATCTGCAAAATTAAACACCTGTATGACTGACCACTGTACCTGGAAGTAATAAATTTAGAATATATGATTACACACGTAGAGAATTGCAATGTGTGGGTTTTGAGTGAAGAATTTAACTATTTGGGTTTAAGACTGCTGTGTAATGGAGACGTATGGCAGGACAGATGTGTGTAGTGATGAATAAGAAATCGTTTATACATGGACTCTACCAACCTTCACCAGTATGTTTGTATTTAGTTGCATAGATACAGACTCTACCGTTTATTTGAGAATACAATTGAACCTACACATATGTTTTCTTTTACATAAATTAGTTATAGCGGCATTGGTTATAATATCATAAATGTGTATAATTCTGTATTGGTGTCTCTACTGACCCTACATGAGAGAGAACCATCAAAACCACGAAGGAATATCTGCCAAGCAACACCACAGCCGTCACACCTTACCTTCAGACTGAGCAGATCTCTTTCTCCTGGACGCAGAAACCTTGCAAAAAAATGCCAAATAAAAGAAATGTAAGAATCTGCAGTGTTATCAGCGGCGCTCCTCAGCCAGCGACAAGGGACCGGCATTCTCGCCTAATGCCTGAGTACTGGAGAGGTCGAGTTGTTAAGTAATGTGAAAGATTTTGCCAGTAGAAAGGAAGCGTTTGTATGCACACCTTGCTGCGCCCTACACCAGTCATGGGAGAGCGGTTGTCTTAATATATCATATTCTGAAACACTTCTGCGCCGCACCTCGACAAATTTCAATAGGGTCTAGTTAAGTTACATGAATTTTTAAGGACGTTCTTTTAACGATTTCAGTGGCAGATTAACATTTCTATATCATTAACAGGAGAAACATTTGAGAACCTTGCTAATCGTCTCTGTGGCCTTTGAAAACAGTCGTGGTGAGAGCAAAACGTTTCTAAATACGGGGCTGCCCATAGACACGTCGACAAACATTCCCACTCTCCAAAACAACTAAATATAGATTCTCTAGATCCTCACCGCGAAAGGGTTAAGCAGTACTGGTTTCACTCGCGTATCTGATGAAGTGTATCGGTTTGAGGTTATAAACTAATGTCAACAAAGCGGCATTGAGGAAAATAGATACAGTGCAGGTAAACAAAAGCCTGTCTAGACCTGTTACTAGTCAAGTGTTGTTAGGGGAAGATTGGAAAAGTGTGTGTGTGTGTGTGTGTGTGTGTGTGTGTGTGTGTGTGTGTGTGTGTGTGTGTGTTACTATTTTTTATGTATTATTAGTGAGTCATTGCTACTACTACTACTACTACTACTACTACTACTACCACCACCACCACCACCACCACCACCACTACTACTACTACTACTACTACTACTACTACTACTACCACCACCACCACCACCACCACTACTACTACTACTACTACTACTACTACTACTGAACATAAGAACATAAGAAATAAGGGAAGCTGCAAGAAGCGACCAGGCTTACACGTGGCAGTCCCTGTATGAAATATACCTACCTATTTCCACCTATCATCCCCATCCATAAACCCGTTTAATCTTCTCTTAAAAACTCCCTAATGTACTAACAACATGATTACTGAGTCCGTTCCACTCATCTACCACTCTGAGGAAGTACTACGATTACACAGCAACCATCAATTGCCCCCTTCACCTCCCCCCTACACACACACACACACACACTCACCAGGCACCCATACCCCGCCGCCACGCACGGAACCAAGCAGTCCTGCACCCGCGGCTCTCCATCTCAGACTGAGACGAGGAAAGACATGAGAGAGAGGAACCAAGAACCATCTGAAACACTTCTGCGCCGCATCTCCGCTATTCAAAAGGCTCTAGTTGAAGTGACACGGGTATTGAAGGATGCTTTTTTATGCTCCTAGCGACAGATTACTGAGATTTGTACATTATTAACAGGAGATAAACGCTTTAGAACCCGGCTAATCATCTCTGTGGTCTTTGAAAATACTTGTGGTGAGAGAGAGAGGGCAAAGGGTTTATGTAAATGAGCCAAAATTCCCCAAAAGCATCACGAGGCACGCCGCTTGTTGCACGTCACCACTTCCAGGGACAGACTCAATGTTTTCCTGTGTCAGGGGATAGAACTGAGAAAAATAGTGTCTAAAGATTTCATATTAAACGCCAAAACATCCCCCCAAGAAGTGAGGGAAATTTTAAACAGCATTCGACACAGCGCACGTGGGAAACAAACTGTCTCTCTCTTTCTTTTTTTTTCCTTCATTTATGTCGTTCACATATATTACAAACATTATCGGCCCCAACACTGACCCCTGTGGGACACCACTAGTTACTTTCAGCCAAGATGAATTTTGGTCTTGTACTACAGTTCTCATCTCCCTCTCTTATCATCCAGATAATCCTCCATCCACTCCAGCAGTCTTCCAATTTTTCCATAATTTTCTATCTTCCATATCAATCTTCGGTGTGGTACTTTGTCAAATGCCATCTTCAAATTTAAGTGTGTGTGTGATTCACCTACTGTCGTCTGCTGGTCACCCAGCCAGCCGTTCCCCTACGGAAAGAGCTCAGAGCTCATAGTGGCCGATCTTTGGATAGGACTGAGACCACTGACACCACACACCGGGACAGCGAGGTCACAACCCCTCGGGTTACATCTCGTACCTACTTGCTGCTAGGTGAACAGGGGATACACATTTGCGTCCATTTGTATGTGTGTGTGTGTGTGTGTGTGTGTGTGTGTGTGTGTGTGTGCGTGTTTGAAGCAAATAACCATAAACAAATAAAAAATAAAAAAATTCGGTAGGTATTCAGAGACGGGGCATTACGTGACTCATTCCTCATAAACATACGAACAGGTAAACAGAGCAAAATGAGTGAAGGGCGTTTCTCTTGTGATACCGCGGGGGAGACCGTCAGGTGAAGATAGCTATCGGAAAGCTAAAACTATCGTACAGAACCTTGGCTTGTATTTTCATTATTACTATTATTATTAGTAGTAGTATTAGTATTAGTAGTAGTAGTAGTAGTAATAGTATTTATTTATTTATTTATTTTCCTAATAGGATAAAAAAAAGAATGAAAAGAGAAAATAAGATGATAATTTCGATATATGATGCTGATATGTAATTTAAATGTTCTCTCTCTCTCTCTCTCTCTCTCTCTCTCTCTCTCTCTCTCTCTCTCTCTCTCTCTCTCTCTCTCTCTCTCTCTCTCTCTCTCTCGTGAATTTATCTCTGTCTCTTGTCTGTCCCTAATGTTCTTTAGTTTAGTTCATATGTTTCTCTTTTTTATTTATTTATTTTTTCTTCCCATCCCCCCCCCCTCTCTCTCTCTCTCTCTCTCTCTCTCTCTCTCTCTCTCTCTCTCTCTCTCTCTCTCTCTCTCTCTCTCTCTCCACACACACACACACACACACACACACACATTTTCTTCAATTACTTTAGTGCATATATGCACTACATGTCTTTTTCTTCATCTCCGCTTTCCTTTGGTCAATCAGCCCTGCCTTTCACGCGCTCCAATCACACCTTTGGGCAGGTGTGCAGGTGGACAAATTGATGTCTTAATCACACACATACACACATATGAAATACACCACATACAGGCCTCATGTTGAGTTCCCTGACTTCATTAACCAACACATGTACGTAACAGACGTACGATAATTATTGTATAAGTACAATAATTTTTCCCCGTGTACGATGTACGATGGAACTCATACGATAATACGATAATTTGGGAATTCGTACGATATTATGAAATATACAGTAATTTGAGTGAAAATTAATGTTATCAATATCAGGTAATGCAAAATTTCTTATATAAATTTGAATAACAAAATAAAAACCTGAAAGTGCCAGATGTATTGCTTTCCTTAGGAGACAAGTCTCACCATACTGGTGAACAACAGGTCTCGTTCTTGTCTGCGACCAGTCCGTCCGCTACCCGAGTCCCCGTCCCATAGTCTTGTAGTCGTCAGTCAGTCGTCAGTCTCGCGCGTCGCGACGCAGGACAGGATTTTCAGTTTTCATTAAAAATGTCTAAAAGAGAAAGGAAAGAGAGAGGAGGCATGTGGTGCAGTGCCGAAAAAAGCAAGACGGGAACAGAAATATAGGCCCGAGTGGGAAAAACAGTTTCCGTGGGTGGGGCCTGCAAAGAAGGATGCTTGTAAGGCCATGTGCCTTATTTGCAGTGTTGAAATAACCGCCCAAGTCACAACTCTGAAGTTGCAAGAAAACACTACAAAACACAAGAAAATGTGTGCGCCATCCTCATCCAAAAAAACTTGTGGAGTAAGTGATTCTGTTAAGGCTGCTGAAATAAGGCTTACTGCATTTATGGTGGAACACAATATAAGTTTCCGTTTGGCCGATCATCTGTGTGAAGTCCTGAAAGGTTGCTTCTCTGATCATCAAGATCAAGATCAATCTGGCAACGCTGACACAAGTTTACCAGTCAGTGTGTCGCGTCTATGCGTGGTGTTAGTACGCTTCTGCTTCAACTCCCAGCCTGACAGAATTTGTGGTTTTTTTGTGTGTGTGTGTGTGTGTCTGTAACCACGCCTACACAGTGGCTACCGAAAAAAAAATCAATATTATTGGAAGTTGAACACGAATAAAAACAAGTGTACGGTGCACCATGAGTTAAACCTTCTTTAGTTGGTAATGAGGAAGGCGTGGGCTCTAGCAGTGGACACCGGAAGGCAGCAGTGGGTGAAAACAAGCAAAATAAAGAAAAGTTTGGCTGTGAGAAGGTGCTAGACAGCCAGCCATAGTGACGAGGAGGCAGGAAGGTACATCACCACCACAGGGAAGGTAAGGTCAGGAAGTGTTAGAATAAATTTAGGTAACTTAACGTAACTTTTTAATGAATAACTGAACAATCCACGGTTTTAACTCATTTTAACGCATCTTACCTAACCTCCAGCACAATATATCCCTGTGTCAGCCTCGTCTCGTAGCTAAAAAACCGTAAAATTTAACTTAATGAAAATGTAAACAATCTGGGTCGTCTCTATTTATCAGCCATTACCTATCTTATCTGTGAGTGTTTTAAACCAATACTGTCGCAAAGCGGAGCCACATGACCTAGCTTTAATATCCGCTTGTTAGATATACCTGCCATTACTTAGTTTAAGTTTGGCGAGGGTTTAAATGAGTGAGAAGGGTTGGTCGTCCCCTCCACTTTCCCCCCCCAACCGCCATCTTGGATAAGGCTCCCCAGCCCCCTCCAGTTCCAATATTATTTTTTTTTATTTCCTAAGTATTTTATTTCGGCTTGTAGCTAAGATTTTATGGTTTGTAAAAATATTTCGTTGTTTTTTAAGTTATTTGAGTGCGTGTGTTGCGTGAAAAGTGGTGATTTTGGCCTTGTTTTTGTGTAAATAAGAGGGCCGTTTTCGGCGTATTTTATTACGGTCCCAAAACTAAATGTTTTATTTCAGCCTGTACTAGGTTCTTATTGGTTTTAAAAAATAGTTGGTGTTTTTTTAAGTGTGTTGCCGTCCCGCTCAGTGAAATGCGTGCACCGTACACTTGTTTTTATTCGTGTTCAACTTCCAATAATATTGAATTTTTTTTTCGGTAGATTTTTTATTTGTGCTTGTAGCTCACTTTAAATGGTTTTAGAAAATAGTTCAGATTTTTTAAAGTGTTTTCCGTTATGTTTAAGCCAGAATGGGTGGACATTTGAACGATTTTAAATGGGGTGAAGGTTCCAACAGTTTCCAGATACTTCTTTTTAAATATCTTTAATACTACTGCGTTTTGAAATATGTTGTTATTTGTGGCATTAGTTAAAATGTGTGGCAAGTCTGAATTTATAAAGCATTCCTGTCTAGCTGCGTTTTTTAGAGGGGTCATTTTCAAAATGAAATACGTACGTACGTAAATAACAGTCGCTATGACGTCATCAACCCCCCAGCCCTCCCAGCCGTGACGTCATCAGAGTGGTACCTTCCCTAACTCCCTTCCAGTCCCTCCCAGTAAATATTCAGTGTTTTTTTTTTTTTCAAGGTATTTCAAGGTGTGTGTCTGTGTGTGTGTGTGTGTGTGTGTGTGTGTGTGTGTGTGTGTGTGTGTGTGTGTGTGTGTTGCCTTATTTTTCGTTGTACAGATGGTGATGCAGTGTGTGTTGCTTTGTCTTTCGTTGTACAGATTGTTATGCAGTGTGTGTGTGTGAGTGTGTGTGTGTGTTGCCTTATCTTTCGTTGTACAGATGGTGATGCAGTGTGTGTGTGTGTGTGTGTGTGTGTGTGTGTGTGTGTGTGTGTGTGTGTGTTGCCTTATCTTTCGTTGTACAGATGGTGATGCAGTGTGTGTGGTGTGTGTGTGTATGTGTGTGTGTGTTGCCTTGTCTTACGTTGTACAGATGCTTATGCAGTGTGTGTGTGTGTGTGTGTGTGTGTGTGTGTGTGTGTGTGTGTGTGTGTGTTGCCTTGTCTTTCGTTATACAGATGCTTATGCAGTGTGTGTGTGTGTGTGTGTGTGTGTGTGTGTGTGTGTGTGTGTGTTGTCTTTCGTTGTACATATGCTTATGCAGTGTGTGTGTGTGTGTGTGTGTGTGTGTGTGTGTGTGTGTGTGTGTGTGTGTGTGTGTTGCCTTGTCTTTCGTCTTACATATGCTTATGCAGTGTGTGTGTGTGTGTGTGTGTGTGTGTGTGTGTGTGTTGCCTTGTCTTTCGTTGTACATATGCTTATGCAGTGTGCGTGTGTGTGTGTGTGTGTGTGTGTGTGTGTTCGTTGTACAGATGGTGATGCAGTGTGTGAGAGAGAGAGAGAGAGAGAGAGAGAGAGAGAGAGAGAGAGAGAGAGAGAGAGAGAGAGAGAGAGAGAGAGAGTTGCCCTTTCTTTCATTACACATGGTGGAGTGTGTGTGTGTGTGTGTGTGTGTGTTGCTCTGTCTTTTAGTGTACAGATGGTGATAAAATATAAATTAAACATAAGCACATAACAAACAATAAAAAAAAACGACAAAAAAACATTAAATCTGTCTACCTGCCTCACCCCACATCCCAGCCTACTCCAGGGTGAGTAGCAGTAGTAGTAGTAGTAGTTGTTGTTGTTATTGTGTTTATAAAATTTTTGTTTCCATAGAGAGAGAGAGAGAGATGCAGATTTTTTCTTTAATTTTCAGTTTTCTTGTTTTAAATTCACTCAAGTATTCTTAAAACATTATAGTCATTAATTAGAAGTAAATAAAACACCTAATTAATTTATTCTTTCATTTCATTCTCTTTTCCTTCCTTTTCTTCATCTTTCTTTCTTTATTTTGCTCTGTTAAATCATCCCTAACCTAACCTCACCTAACCTTTACCTAACTTAACCTAACCCAACCTAATCTTGCAGTGAGAGATGGGGAGGAGGATTTAAAAGGACATGTTTGCAGTGCGCTGTCAGCCCTCACCTGTGCCGCCTCCCCCATTGAGTGGGTGTAGGCCTGGGAATAGAACATATGCAGACGTCTTGGCAGTGCTGTGTATGTCTGTTTGTCGATGGTCAAGAAGGAACGTAGCAAAAGTTTAAGGTCTGTTTGGGTGTTTTGGGGTCTTTGGGAGGGTGTGGCAGTGTTTGGGAGGTTGTGGTAGTGTTTCAGGGGGTGTAGCAGTGTTTGTGAGGGTGTGGCAGTGTTTGGGAGGGTGTGGCAGTGTTTGGGAGGGTGTGGCAGTGTTTGGGAGACTGTCACAGTGTTTGGGAAGGTGTGGCAATGTTTTGGAGGGTGTGGCAGTGTTTGGGAGGATGTAGCAGTGTAGCCGCACTGGTTGGGCATCAATTGGCTCTCAGGTGATCTGTTTTACTGATCACACCCATCATCATAGGGTCAAGGAAAGGCAGTTCTCCCTGACACGTTTATTGATGAGGTAGGCATGACCGTAAGAACTGCGAACAAGTTCTCGGTCTCAATTTCTTACAAAATAACATTATGCACTGATATTAAACACTTTCAACATATTACAATATTCATTAACAATACATGCAATCAACTTGGCACTATGACAAGTTGATTTTTTTACTAGAAAATTAAAGTTTTTACCTCAGTCACCATCCTGCCCGTCTTTGTCTGAGCGCGACTTGGCCGTGAGTGAGGCCCGCAGGCGACCAGCGGGTTAACCCCACACTACCAACAAGTGAGCATCGGCTTCGGTGCTTAATATAGCATTGAATACTGATACTTACACATATTACACATTTTCATGCAAATAGAAAACTATTGAACATTTCACTTATAAATGCCAAGGAATAATGACATGAGGTACATATGCTTTACATACAGTAACATGGCTCCCCTAAATTGTGTAACAATTTACCTTAAATTAACATTAGTATGTACCTTAAAACTAGGATTAGCACATATGTTTTTTTACACTGGCTCCTTGGCGGGGATGCTCTGGTCTATTATTATGCATTACTTTCTAACAGCAATACTAGACTATGTATTGGCCTCTCTATGATGGTCCTGTTTGCCTTTGTGCTTCTTCCCTGGTTGTCGAGATTACAGTCTGACCCCAGGACCTTAACCTTTCTTACTAGGCCATCATGATTAGGAGATACTTTATCCATTTAGGTTTGACATAATCTGGCACCTCATTATCCCATTGAACTGCATTCTTACATAATTCTTGTAAAATTTGCTTTCCAGTCAGTATGAGAGGTGACACTAGACCTAATGGATCATATATAGAGCTCACTGTTGACAGAATGCCTCTCCTGGTGAGTGGCTTGTCTTTCAGCTTTATTCTAAATTGAAATGTGTCAGATTCTATGCACCACTCAACTCCCAAAGTTCTTTCTATAGGCAGTGTGTCTTCATTCTTACTAAAATCCAAACTTTTAATTCCATCTGCTCTCTCATGAGGAGAAATTGCAGCTAATACATCTTTGTTGTTTGACAAGAACTTATGAAGGTTAAAACCTCCCTTGTAACATAATTCTTTGCTCTGCTGAATAAGAGTGACAGCTTCATCCATTGTAGCTACTGACTTCAAACCATCATCAACATAAAAGTTGTTTCTTACAAACTTGGCTGCATCAGATCCACACCCATAGTCATCTGCAGCTTTCTTAAGTGCAAAGTTGGCTACACTTGGAGATGATGTAGCTCCAAACAGGTGAGCTGTCATCCTGTATTCAGCTATCTCATTATTAAGGTCACCATTTTCCCACCAAAGGAATCATAACATGTCTCTGTGTTCTGGGTTGACCTTCACTTGATGGTACATTGCTTCTATATCACATACAAGTGCAATCCTTTCTTGCCTAAACCTACACAACACTCCAATAAGTTTGTTGGTAAGGTCTGGGCCTTGTAACAGGTTCCTGTAGTTTGCACTACAGTCAAAGACAACTCTCAACTTCTTTGGCTTTCTCGGATGATAGACTCCATGATGTGGAATGTACCAGACCTTACCATCATTCCTAACTAAATCCTTTGTCGGTACAACCTCTGCATAACCCTTTGCAATCATATCATCCATGAACACTTTGTAATCACCTTTGTGTTGATTATCCTTCTCAAGTTTGGCTCTTAACTTCTTGAGTCTCTGCTCTGCTAATAGTTTGTTGTTTGGAAGCTTGACGTTATCATCTTTAAGAGGTAGGGGCAACTCATAATGGCCATCCTTCAGCTGATGTACTCCTTCTTTCATCTTACTCATAAACCTTTTATCTTCATATGATAATGGAGTGTCAGCTGACTTTCTATCACTGAAGTCAAGTTCAAACATATCTCTCACTTGAGAAGGATTAATCATCTCTTTGGTATTAGTAGGAAACAATAAGAAATTAACCCTCTTTTCTTCATTGATTTCTACTTCTTGTGTCACTGTTCTGTAGACTACCACTGTATCCTCCAATGGACTTGAATGGGGTGAGATTCTACCAATGATCCCCAACCTAGCTCTGTCCTACAAGCATAGGGATGCTTCTTGCTATCACCTGCTATTTGCTCTTCTGCCATAATGGCTTCTGTACAATCAAGACCAATGAGGAGTCCTATGTCAACGTTTGGGTCATATTTCATTAGTTCATCAGAGATTGCCTTTAAGTGGGGCCAGTCACAAGCAGTCTCGGGCCTTGGTATCTGACTCCGTCCAGCTGAAATGTTTTCTGTTGAATATGCTGAAGGGATTAATATTTCCACTTCTTCATTATAACCTCTTACTTTAAGTCCATGAATTTTGATAGAATCAGTTATTTGTTTTCCACTTACTGTGTGGATATTAAGTGACACTGATGGTCCGCTAACTCCCAATTTATTCAGAGTGCTTTCCTTGATGAATGAAGCATCAGACTGCTCATCCAGCAGGGCATACACTAAAACTATTCTCTTCATTACTAACATGATGTAACCATACAGGAACTATCATGGTGTGCATGTCATGTGTCACTGATTCTGTAACTTTGACCTTATTTGCTACTACTGTGGGTTTATCTTTAGGCTGAGTTGCTTGTGCTGGCACCTTTTGGCTCTCAGTTCTTGTCATATCATCATTGTGAAGATTGTGAATTGTGTCTTTTCTCCCAGAACAGCTGTGGGTTAGAGAAGCACTGTTTGAAGCACTGTCTTAAAGCTCATCATACAAAACCTAATTTATGTAACCTAACCTACCTAAGTTATCCTTACCTACCTAACATATTTTACTAGGGGAGTGAGCCCCCTGGCTAGTGAATGTGTTGGGGAATTTCTTCTTAGAATTTTTGGTAATTCTATGGAATTTTCCAAAGATTTACAGAAACAATCCCAAGATTTTAAGGTTATGGTGTTACTGAATACTGAATAGGTGGTTATGTACTGACCAAGGTTAGATTAAATTAGTTCAGTAACATTTAGTGGGGTCCAACCTAACTTGCTAATCAGGGGACTGGCCCCTCTGGGTCCCCAAAGGCTTACTAATATAACCTAACTGGTATTATTTTAGGAGAAGACAATAATGCTTTGCACATTTAGGAGTGTTGTTTTTTATTACATTTATGGATGCTGAGAAACTTACTTTATTGAAGTTTTCATCACAAATTAATAGGTTCCGTAATATAGGGAATTTTTGTCGGGTGATGCGTGATTAGGTTAGATCAGATCTGCTTAGATTAGGTTAGATCAGGTTAGGTTGGGTTAGATCAGTTTAAGTCAGGTTAGGTTAGGATAACCTTTTAAGCTATCATCTCCATTCAAGTAACCTAAAATTACTGTTACCGTGTTCCCCGCACTTAAACCCCGCTTCCCGACGAGTCCCCAAGACCGTAAGGGGGATAATGGGAAAACAGGCAAAATTAAATATTTCCTCTATGTCCCATATCTCTCCCGGCTCCAAATTTCTCCCGGGAGAGATCTGGCACGACGACGTCCTGAGCGGCAATCACAGGAAAGTAGCAGTTCTAATAATAATAATGCCTGCACTACTATTGATGACCATTGTAAAAGACGGTCAGAAAATCCAATAAAATCCTCAGAAAACTTTTATTCCTATTAATCACGTTGAGACGGAGGCGCGGTGCGAACTATACCAATGAAAACAAAGTAGTGATTCCAATAATAATAATATTATTACTACCAGTAATGATGTAAACTGAAAAATAGTAACAAAATCACAGCAAACTAGATAAAACCCTCATTTCTGGGAGCCGAGATGGAAGCGCGGTACGAACTTTCCCCACACTAATGAAAACAAACTAATAATTCTCATAATAACTATATTCATACTATTACTGATAAAAAAAAAAAATAAAAACTAACAAGATTCAATCAAATCCTAGGGAAAATCCTTGTCCTTTACAGCCGAGATGGAGGCGCGGCGCGAATCTTCCTCACGCTAATGACAACAAAAGCTGAGTTGATGGTTGTTTGTACCTGACGTCTTGTCTCTCCTCCTCCTGTCCTCCTCCTCCCTGGTGACCATGAAGTTGGTGGACCACGTCGTCAGGTCCTTCAGGGTGGCCAAACTCTTCAGGGACAACACGGAGAAGATAAATAACATTGACTTCTCGCCGAGCGGAGACTTGCTGATAACCTCCAGTGACGATGACCAGATAGTGATTTATGACTGCGAGAAGGGAACGTGAGTGTCTCCCCTTCTGTTATTGGCGGTCTGACGAAGCAATAAAGCAGTAAAGGCCTGGTAAAGCTGCCTGCACCACGGGGAAGCCAGCGTTTCTTTGTCCTCAGTAAGGGGCGACCGGCCATTCTCGGCCTCCCCATCACGAGAGTCTGGTGTTTGGCTCACCACACCTCGAGGGGAGCCACAGGGAGCCAGGAGGCATACACGTGGCACCTCCTGCACCATACATAATATCGCATATATATACCTGTGTCCACCTATCAGCCCTGTCTATGCATTTGTTTTGTCTCTTCATGCCCCTTATTGACTGGACAGGACTGCACGCTAGATTCCTTGACTGACCCAACAGCCTGATTACTGAGTTTATCCCCGTCATCCACGACATTTGATAGTAGTTTCTCCTTATCTACTTTTGTAAATATAGCTTTAAAAAGTTTTGAACTTTTTACCTGCCCTATCCTGATTAGGTTAGGTTGTTAGTACAGTCAGCCAGTGCTTCAGGAGCAACCAAATGTATGGATGAGGATGACAGCTGGACACTGATGTATATCCATCTTATAGAGACAGCCACATGTTGGCCTGCTAGCATTTTTTAAGCTTCCCTCATATTTCTAGATTATGTGGCCTTCATGCTAATTTTTCCCTTTTCTTCTTGCATTACACTTTCAATTTATTACAAGTGAAATTTACTTTGATGACATCAGAAGTTTCTCATCATATTAAAACTGGCAAGCTTAACTGGCGGGGTACCTCCTGGGCATATGATACATCCTATGGCCTTGAAAGCTTAGCAAGCTGTTTATTGTTGTAAATCTATGGTATTCTGTGAATTTCATGGAATTTGTGTGATTGTGTAGGGGAGACTTAAACAAAGCATAAGTTGTTTTTGTTTCACTTTCATAAACTTTATTTTTTTAGTTAATGGCTTTGAAGAAAAATACTATTGAAGCTTAATATATCAACATTTTTTTTTGTTTTGTCTTGCTTTGTTTGAAAAAAATGTACAACTTTTTCACCATTGATATTCTCCATTTTTTTCCTGTTTTCATTTTACATTTTTAAGCATTTTATAAATACTAACAATTGCCCTTTAGTTGTAGTTTGTACTTGACATACACAACTACTCTGAAGGATCCTAGTAAAGAAGAATTGTCTCACATTGTACTATTTTGTGCATAGGAACAAGAGGACTTTGAACAGCAAGAAGTATGGCGTTGACCTCATCCACTTCACACACGCCAAGAACTCTGCCATCTATAGCTCTACAAAAATCGATGGTGTGTGACAATTGCTTGGTGTGGTATTGCAGTGTTGAGATATTAGTGTGTGACAGTGTATCAACTAACCACCTCATGCTTGTGGCTGTCCTGTGCATGAACCAGTAGTGTTACGTGATGTGGTTGTAGCCATCTCACAACTTTTCACATGTTATCATTGGAAGTATCTGTGTTGGGTGTCATGCCATTAGGGGAGCACATTCCTTTATTTCTCTTCCCTTCATCATCTTATCCCACACCATACCACTCCTCCTTCCAGCCTTTGCCACACCTCACTGTCATCCCCATTCAGAACTAATTGATTGTGTGAATGGAAATGACACTGAAGTGTGTCAGAGGATAGAAAATTATAATTCATAGGCAAAAAAAGATACTGAATTAATTGGTGGTAGCATTTAAGTTCTTAGTTTTAGTAATATAATAATAGTGGTAATTATTTCCTCTCTCAGACACCATCAGATACCTGTCACTGCACGACAACAAGTATATCAGGTACTTCCCCGGACACACCAAGAAGTAAGTGTTGCTTTACCCCCTTAGTGGCTCAGGAGGCTCATAACACTTCAACTCATTCACTGTGCTATGGAACAATTTACAACACTAAAGACAATGTACAGAATCATTCAGAACATCCAAAGAAAGAGGAAAGGATGAAAAGAGTAGATGATCCAATGTCTAGTGTTATGCTCTGAGGTGGCTGTAGAAAAATAATAAATGCTTTAGAGTAGTTTGTGATTCAAGAAACAGTGAAAGGGTTAAGGTTATAATGTTCCAAACATTAAATAGCAGCAAAAGGGTTAAGGTTATATTGTTCCACTAGTAAAATGCCTCGGAAGGCAAAGGCTGTCAGTAATGCATCACTGGAAGTGGTATTTCAATAAGTGAGAGAGAGAGAGTGTGTGGCAGTTTCGGGCACTCCGCATAACACTCACTTGCCTAATATTCAAATCACTCTAGCTCAAAACTTTGAAGAGCCCAATGATTGTGCTATATACTGTTGAATAGGTATATATATTCACTCTCATTGAGACAAAAGGAAGTTGGTAAAAACTGCAGAAAACTGACAGTCACTTTACAAAAAAATTTATACTCTGTTTTGGGTATGTGCAGTAGTGTTGCAAATTTGACATGCTTTTTTGTTGTAATTTATATTATTCTTATTAACGACAAAATTTGAGCTTGATCAGTTAATTAGTTAAAAGTTAGCATTTTGACTCTGTGCATGCACAGCACTACTTGAAAATTGACATATGGAATTTTATTAAAATTATGACAACATGACACTTCTTAAGTTTCATTAAAATTGGTTGAGTAGTTTTTGAAAAATCCCTTTTTTGACAGCCTTCTACTTTTTGCAAGTTACCCATTGACTTCACCTAAAAGAAGAGATGAAACCTATATCATATGAAATTGATAGAGTTGTGCTATCATATGGTGCTGATTTTGTTATGATCGGCTACATAATTCTGGAGATAGCGTTTGAATAGCGTTACAGTTGGGCTGGGCTGTGCCGGGCCAGGCCAGGCTGGGCCACTCACAATGAAACGACAGCCTTCATAGTAAACTTTGCTTCGCTCACACCATATGATTTTAAAATAAATGTAGGATATTATAGATGAAAGCTCTTCCTTTTCATTACTCACACTTCCTGCCTCACTCCTTACTCATTGCTCACACTTCCTACATTTCAACACTATCTGCTTCATTGTCTACTCTTCCCTCACACTCCTTATTACATTTCAGAGTAGTCACCTTAAGCATGAGTCCCATTGACGACACCTTCATCTCGGGTTCAATGGACAAGTCGTTGCGTCTGTGGGACCTGCGATCTCCCAACTGCCAGGGAATGATGCATGTGGGAGGGCGGCCTGTGGCGGCGTTTGACCCCGAAGGCCTCATCTTTGCAGCTGGAATAAACTCGGAGATGATTAAACTATATGACTTAAGGTTAGTGAGCTCATGGGATAGAAAGGTGGTAGTAAAGATTATGGACACTGATATTCAACTTTTCAATCTAAGGAAAAGGAGAAAGAAAAGTATTGAAGGATTAAGTGGGAAAAATAAAGTAGGATAGCAAGGAGAAGCAACAGAGGAAGAGAGAAAGAGAAGAGAAAAAGAATAATTTAAAAGCTGTTGATACTTATAGGAAAGATTGACCAGCCATGAAAGGGTTTATAGATACTTAAACATGTATTAGCTATAGATGGAAAAGAAAGAATAGGAGAAAAAAAAAGATCAAGTGCAAGAAAGGAGTAAGATAACAAGGACAAAGAGAGGAAGAGCAAAATTAATAAAAAAAGAGAGAACACAACAACAGCAATATTGATTCACTACCACCATCCCACACAGATCGTTCGACAAGGGACCCTTCAGTACCTTCCAGCTGTCCATGGAAAAGGAGTGTGACTGGACGGGCATCAAGTTCAGTCCAGACGGCAAGACCATCCTCACCTCCACCAATGGCTCCGTCATCCGGCTGGTCGACGCCTTCCAGGGCACACCGCTCAAAACTTTTGCTGTGAGTGATGATGGGAGTGTCTAGGAGTGCTGGTAGAGAGAAATTAGACACAATGCAAGGGAAGAGAAAGATGTAATGTGCTTATGGGAGTGTCTAGGAGTGCTGGTAGAGAAATTAGACACAATGCAAGGGAAGAGAATGTTTTGTACATATGTGAAATCTCTAACTTGGTATAAGACATGCATAAAAAATAAATAAATAAAACTGGTGAACTATTTTAACAGCATAGAAAAGTGTTAATCTTAAAGTAAAAAAAAAAAAAACTGACACACACGCTGTCTTGTATTTTCCATCACTCGGGCTTATACCAGGTTAGAATTCTCTCATTTGTACAGGTATTTTTTTTATCATGGTGAGAGGATGTAAATGTTTGTTGGTGTGGTAAAGTGCTGTGGTGCTGGAAACAATTAGGAATGGTGCTACAGGGAAACTACACACAAAAACAGGAAGACAAATGTGTAATGGACAGGTTACAGGTACCTTTGATTGTTGGAGAGGATGTAAGTGCTTGTTGCTAAGGTAATATGGTGCTAGAAATCAAAAAATGATGATTAACTACAGTAAAAGGGAAGAGAAAGGTGTAATTTATAAGTACTTTTCAATGCAGGGGAGGATGTGAATATTTATGGTAGTGTGATGTGTGCTTTGTAGGGAGAGGCACAGTGTGGTGGTGATCAGTGACATTGTTCCCTCATCCACAGGGCCACCTAAACAACAAGGGCATGCCGCTCGAGGCGTCCTTCAGTCCCGACTCTCAGTTCATCTTCAGCGGATCAACAGACGGAAGGGTTCATGTGTGGAATGCTGAGACTGGATATAAGGTGTGTGTGTGTGTGTGTGTGTGTGTGTGTGTGTGTGTGTGTGTGTGTGTGTGTGTGATGCTTCCATCAGGCACTTCATGAAAGCACAGAAATTTATCACACACACACACACATACCACTTCTACTAATGTATTCCACTGATTATTCATTTTCTTTCATAAACTGTATTTCTTAACATTCTCTTGTCCTCTTGTCTAGTAATTTTTATTGGTATGTGTGTGTGTGTGTGTGTGTGTGTGTGTGTGTGTGTGTGTGTGTGTGTGTGTGTGTGTGTGTGTGTGTGTGTGTGTGTGTGTGTGCTGATGGTACATGCTCCTGTGTTCCTGTACAGGTGTGTGTGCTGAATGCAGACCACACAGGACCAGTGCAATGTGTTCAGTTCAACCCCAAGTACATGATGTTGGCATCAGGCTGCACCAGCATGGTAAGAACTCTCTCTCTCTCTCTCTCTCTCTCTCTCTCTCTCTCTCTCTCTCTCTCTCTCTCTCTCTCTCTCTCTCTCTCTCTCTCTCTCTCTCTCTCTCTCTCTCTCTCTCTTTCTCTCTCTCTCTCTCTTTCTCTCCTTACATGTTTCTAGTATTTTGTTGTGATTTGTAGATCCAATGGAGGCTATGAGTGGAATAAGGTCTTGAGTGCCACTTTTTGGAAAATGAGAAAACACTGTTGAAGTTTGTTGACATCCAGAATGCTATGTCTTTTGAGCTGATGAAGATATCCTAGTGAATTTTTTATTTTATTTTATTTTTTTTTTTAAGTTGCTGAAAACATCTGCATTTATGTTTCTGAATACTGCTATAAGAAAAGATTCCTGTGAGGATTAACAAACCAACTGATGCTCATTGGGTGAATTTTTATGTCTCTGGCGCTCTCATCAGTTGTCTGGCACTTGAAGGTGTGTGTCAAGCTCTGTGATTGGCCAGCAACTTAGCACATGGTGGCCTGTGGCACTTGAGTCCTTACCACTGTGTTGGGACTCCCTCACAGGCACCTGAGGATTGAGGCATGTTTTTACATGAATCCACAGAGAATACCAACCTGACAGTGGAATACTGGAGCCTGATGTTGGTTTCCAAAGTTCAGGTCCTGGGGAAGACAGTGCTAAGCCATTAAGACTTCCTGAATGGATTATTCAAAGAAAAAATGGACCTAATAACCAGTAAGCAGAGCTTGTGCCTTTGTTTGTAGGTTGGTCGGCAATGTGGTTGGTTAGTACCATCTACAAAATGGGATTTTCACTTTCATTGAGGTGATTTTTTCCACACAAGTCATTGTTGTACTAGTAGAAGAAAGACTGGGAAATATGCTGGTGTACATAATTAAAAAATGGCCACCATGGTGGACCAGACCTTCTTCCACTCAGCACCACAAATGTAGATTCCCCTACCACTGGGAAAGCACACACCAGCTAAATGTTTCTCTTCAGGCGTTCTGGCTCCCGGCGCTGGACGACATGTGAGGAGCCCAGGGGAGCCAGCGCACTGCCACCCCCTCCCCTCCCCTCACCCCTTCCCCATAGAAGCCATGGTGGAGGAGCCCACCAAGGGGGAGCCTTGAGGCAAGGCTTGGTCTGGCTGACCTGGGACTGGAGGGTCTGAGGGCTGGGCATTGGGCCAGGAGGTTTAGCTAATGTTTACATCACCTGCAGTCACTGTTAGACTAAGAGGACTACGTACCTTCTAGACTATTGGTGTGAGAGAACTAGTTTACCTAGAGTGAATGTGATGTAGGTCTGAAACAGCTGGGTACGGGGATACAAGGGCTTTATAATGGTCTAAGAGAACTAGGGACTAGGCTTAGTAAGTATTGTAGTGATCAGAGAGGGTGGGGCACTAGGCTAAATGGACTAGGTACTGATGTGAGAGGACAGGTATTGAGCTGGAAAGGGCTGGACTTGGAAAGCTCATGGGGGATTTGAGGCAGCGTGACTAAGCTGGGCCTCTGCACCTCTGGACGTATTAAATCTGGATTAACTCGACAAAGAAATTCCTTATAACTTTTGATACATCTCATTGGTTAACTTGACAAGTCCCACCTCCTCCTTGAGTGCAGACCCATATGATTGGCTGTTGGCTTAGGGAGGAGGCATGTGATTGGCAGTTGCTTGGTGGGAGGGGACAGGATGGGTGGGGCTTGTTTGTCAGGTTAATAGGAGCAGACCCTGATGTGCTGTATGTCTAAGTCAGGGAGTGTTCAGACGGGCTGGTCCTTGGTGGGTAAAGTAGACAGGGTGCTTTTTTTACCATAATTTTTGCATTCAGAAACTTGGGTTGCATGAAGATGTGCAGAACTGAGGTTTGAGGCTTCACTGGATATGGTTTAGAGGGCTTCTGTGCAGGAGGCTGGTGTTCCTGTGTGTGGGTAGTACTGAGTGGAGAGGCAAGGGAAGGCTGTTGCAACTGTGAAGGGGAAATTTAGAACTAAGTGAAGAGGTAAAGGAAAGCTTTCACTATGGAGAGAAAGTCACAGTTAATTCCGATAAGTTACCCCTCAAACTGTTAAGATTGTTAGTTAATATGATGACTGGGGGAGTTATTCACATACACTTTCCATATTCAATGTTACGGAGTTGCCAAACCACTTGTAAATGTTCTTAATACAGGGATACATCTTCATTACCCAAGCAGATTATTAAAGTGGTAGTGTGAGGAGGTCAGCATGGTACTTTTGATAGATAACCACCTTGCTGTTAAGTGAGGTTCAAGTAGTTACTCACCTTGGTGTGTGAATAACCAGCATCAATTTTTATTTTATGTTTCCTTGAATTTGTCCTTGGTATTGTAGTGTTGTGAGGCAACTGAGGCTGTGGTGTATTGCTTATCTTTACTTAACATTCACGTTAGGTTCAGACTTGTCCTGACTCACATGCAGTAGTGTGTCAGTTTTATATATGAAGGTATTGTTTAAGCATCTTTATCTGAAGTGGAAGTGATAGTTTTCTTTCATAGCTTCTTTTCAATACACAGTTGTCTTGGTCAGAATGAAAGGTGTTTTCAGTTGACCTATGAACATGCACTGTACAGATTTTCATGTTGAAAACTAAATATGAAGTGAGTTTTTGTTTCATGAACAGGTGTTGTAGTTCAAGCAAAATGTGTTTATAGTTTAATTTACAATATAAACTATAAAAAGTTCATACTCAAGGACAAAATATGAAGTAGTGCATCTAGAAAAGGGAAAGTTGAAATAGTGACCACTTCCTTTTAATACATTTTATATGTTGCATATTAAATTCATAAAATCAACTTAGGTTAAAAATAAGACATGTATATATGAAGTGAAACTTGTGGTGGATGAGATTGATCATCCAGGTCAAAAGCAAAGCAACACTCATTTGTTTATTTATTATTTTTATATATAACAGTAAGTCCTTTGATAGATTCATGTTTCTCTTTTTTTTTTTTTTTTTTTTTTTCTCTCTCTCTCTCCTGTTACTATGCTATTTTTCTTTTTACTTCACAATTTCATTAAACTGTAGTGCTGTGTGACCCTTGCTGTGTGGCACTTCTTGGTCTCACTCGCTGACTAACTCACTGCCTCACTGTTCCATGTTCTCTTTACTCATTGCACCAAGCAGTTTAGTAAAGAATTCATGCATAACTTAACAGACACCAATTTTACTTTTTATGTAAATGAATACACCAGAGCCCAACCAAAACCAGCTCAGGTCTTGGTGATCAATCATGACAAGGCTGGTGATGTGTCAGAGTGGTATTTACCTTGGGTTTGAATCAGTCCTCCAGCAACAGCGACCTCTCATGGCAAATTTTAAACCTGCTTTCAGCAATTTAGTAGTTCCATGATGCTCCTAAGGGAGTGACACTGCTGGCAGCCACCTCAGGGTAACACAAGTCTGACACATTGCCACTCAGGCCACAAGGTCTGAGTGGATTTTGGGTGGCTTTCACTGTCCTGTCACTACACTTGTACCATTGGAAATACTCTAGCATGGTATAAGAAATGCATGAAAAACAAAAAAAACTTGTGAACTACTTTAACAGTTAAAATACTAATACACGTACACATACACAGTTTTGCATTTCATCACCCGGGATAGAGTTTTCTCAGTAGTATACTTCCTCTGCAGTATTTTTGTGGCAGAGTGAAGCAGCATAAGATATTCCAAGTCACACAGAAGGAATATAATGAGTGTGTCACTACATCACTACACTCATGCCCTTGCACTGCACTATTTTTATGGCAGAAGGAAGTACACAATGTAAAGGGCTCCAAACCCCACAGTAGTTTATGCTGATATCTGACACTTTTACCACTTCCTATATGAACCACAATAAGATAATTTGTAATCATAGAAAGGCATCAGTGTTAGTATGAAGTCTCAAATTTCCAAGAGGTTGCATCATGAGTTATGACCTTTATGCCCTCATATCAAGAAACCGATCATATTTTAAATAGTTTATCAAGTATCATAATCTCTTTAAACCCCCAGCAAAGGAGCCGCTGTTAGTTTTCAGCTTCATGTACATAACTTGATAACCTACATTTGATAAATTTGGTAGTGATTCTATTTATTTATTTATTTATTTATTTATTTTATTTTTTTTGAGAATAAACCTTGTTGCATCTCCTAAGTTGTCATCCCTCAGTTCAGCACACCCTTGCTTCCCACACGACCAAGCCCCGGTGTGTTGAAAGCCCTCGTTACCATATACATAATTTCCCACATGTAAATTTCCACCATGAACATTCCATTCACAAGATTTCCCCCACAGTAATTCCATCCATGATAAACTGGGTCAGGTTAGGTTAGGTCGGTAAATTTATCATGGGAATTATTTTGAGTGAGATTTTCATGGAGGAATCTACATAAGTGGAATTTACCTGGGTGGGATTTATGAAGAAGCCTCACGCCTTGCCTCTTGTCAGGGACAGACTGTCTGGAGGCTCTAAGGTGTGCAGTAAATGTTGTACAGCCCAGAAAATTTGTGTTATTTTTAATATAAATGAAAAATTATTTCTTTATTATTTACCATCTCAAACTTACACTGTACTATTCACAAGGTCTTTTCATTGGTTGTGAAATCTCTGAAAATGCATGGAAGTTACTGAGATTTATGAAACTGCATAATTTCCCAACCAATGCTGTTCATTTGAATTTTCTTAGCAATTCATTGTTCAAAAGTTCACATGTTGCATTGAAAAATATGACTTGTCAGACGTAGGATTCTGGAAAATGTTTTTTTTTTATATATCAGTAATATTAATATCTGAAGTAACAGTAGAATGTAGAAATGCAAGGCTGTTATAAATATTCAGATGTTCATACCACACACACACACACACACACACACACACACACACACACACACACACACACACACACACACACACACACACACACAAGATCATTACTTTACTCTTTCTTACACTCTACATCTCTACAGTCTTATCTTATAACCGATTGTGTAAGATAACCACACATTGTTTTCTTTATTTCACCATGATAAGTCTGAGCCGTTCACACAGCAGTGGAAGTCCTGCCTTATCTTGTCTTGTCCTGCATGTGTTCAATATTTAGAGTTGCCTGTGATGTTTCTCTGGACACATTCTGGGGAAAGCAGTGTAATTTCAAACCAAAGAGAGTTTGTGGTATGAAATAACTTTACTCTCCTTCTTGAACCAAAGATGCTGTTAGCTTATTTATGTTTGCAAGATAGATACTGAAGTTACCATTGCTTATTCATGAAAATAATAATAAGGGAGAAAGCATGTAAGAAGAATAAAAAAATATAATTGTTTATTCATAAAAATAATCATGAGGACAAAGGGATGTAAGGAAGATATTGAAATTAGCATAGTTCATTCATTAGCATAACAAGAAAGATAAGATGTAAGGGAAATATTGGCATTTGTATAGTTCATTCATATACATTAAAAGGAAGATAAGATGTAAGGAAAATATAAAAATTACTAGCACTTGTTGATAGGAATAATTAATTAATGTAACCTATACATTGCAAACTACATAAATTTTCATCAGTCACTCATAAGGATGTTTCTTTATTCATGTAAATAAAAGCACTGACATCACCATTGCATCATTCACAGAGACACAATCATATTCACTGATATTCATTTAATGCATGCTCTTGTTTATGTATGGAAGACACTGTGATAAGAATTAATGGTAATCTTTTAGTGAAGTCTTGCAGTGCATCAGTGTGTCCTGTGAAACATCATGTGCAGCTGGAAAAAGAACTGTGTGTGATGGGACTTGAGGGTCTAGAACTAGCTGTGTGTGTGTGTATGTGTGTATGTTTAGCTTCATCTCAGCCATACAGCAATATTTAGCTTAAGAAAAAGTAATGAGAGTCAGTTGTAAGCAGCCAATAGTATCCTTGTTATAAATGTTATTGTATATTTCTTACAGTCTGTTCAAATTAACCTGGCAGATAGGCTCTTCCTCCTCCTCCCTGAGAGTGTTTATCTTTGGTTGACTCATGGATAAGCCATATCTCCTGTCCACCACAAGAACATCCCTTAATGAAAAAAATCTGAGAATGTGTAATGGGAAGTCTCTGTCGTTCAATCTTTCTGATGTTCAAGTGATAGGAAGGCAAAGGAATGGAATTAGGCAGAGAGACTTTAAGAGGGAGAGCTGCAACACTTATGTTCGGTCTGATTGCCCAATATAAACCAAGTTTGTAGTGTTTTAAGTCTAGCTGCCTCTTTTTTTCACAAGTTCAAATCATAGGAAGTGAAGGAATAGGATAAGCTAGAGAGAGAAATGCAGTGGTGTGTATTGACCCACCTGCTGGAGGCCATAACTCTCAGTATTGCTGGCCCAGCTTGAGTACTTCTGCCCTGAGAAGGATGCTTATATTCTGACAGCAAACAGAATGTGAAGTGAGAGAGGAGTGCCCTGGTGTCGTTAGGTCCAGTCTTACACTATAAATGCAGTATTTTATGTCTTAACTAGAGTATTTTTGTCCAGAAAAGATTTACAATAAGGCAACAAACTTTGTACAACTGCTTGCTCTTCAATAGTTTCTACTTCCTCAGCTAATTTTATTTGCACACACACACACACACACACACACACACACACACACACACACACACAGGAATGGTAAATAGTACGATAATGAATAGAAGAGTTGATAGGAACTTATAATTTCAAAGTATTGTGAGGTAACATCTAAGCATGAACCAGCAAAATCTAACCTTAGGCATGACCAGAATACAAGCATTTCAATCTGATGGAAAACAGTGGCTTCTCCATTGACCACCTTAACTATACTAATGGGACACTAACAAACCTGACTTGGCCTTCTGGTCCTTTCAATAGCTGGAAACATCTCTGGAGGAGTAGGAGGACTTATCTGAACAGGCTGTGGTGACTCAAATCTTTCCTCAAGTGATGTATTGCAGTAACAAGACAGTCCAGGCTGACCAGAACCCACTTGTGTTTTGGGTGTCACTTACTGGCCCATTGTCAACATGTTGGATTTGCATTTAAAAATATTACCAGTTAGTCCCTAGGTGATCACCAAGGTGTGAGTGGATTTTGGTGCATCTTGCCTGTTATGTCACTACATGTTCTTCATCTCACTGTCCTGAAGCATCACAAGGGGGCAGCTTTGGGTCATGCCTTGCTGCTGGGAGTGGTGGGCGTGTTAAGGGGAAGGCTCTGTACAGGACTTGTTTAGGAGGAAAGGTTTCGTACATAATCTCAGGTTGCGCTTGTATGTATTTTTGAACATGTTTTTGACTAAGTGTATGTAGAGAGAATAATAAAGTGATAATGATTGATGGAGACAGTTACTTTGCCAGGCAGTGAAATTAATACATATTCAGAGTGTTGCTGTACTAATAGTAACTAATTGTACCATTGTAAATCATCATTACTTGGCAAATGGTGAATAAGTATATATTATACATATTACTATTGCACTAATAGTAACTGATTCACTACTGTTAGAAATTATAATTAATTTACCAGACAGTGAAAAAGAGTATTACTGTTGAATGATAATTAAGTTATTTAGCAAAGATCTATTGTCATATCAAGATTTTCCAAAATATGGTAAATTTTTCATTTTAGTTTTAATTGCAAGGTTTTTAAAAGGATTGATTTTTCATATCAATATGATGAAAAGGTATTACATTTTCATTTTAAGACATGTGTAACGAGGTGCATCCACTGTACTCTGGTCTCCTTCCTGAGTGGTGGTGACAGGAAGTAAGCAGTCTGTTAGCGGTCATTATCATATCAATTCAGTGTTATTCATGAATTATTGTGTAATAATTGTATAACACTTGTGATGCACTGTGGAATAACACTATTAATTCTGCCTCTGTATACTGTATTGTAATAGTTTTTTGTTGTCATTGTCATGTATTATTTCTTTGCACTTTTTTATATTTGAAAAGTGTAGGATTTTGTAGATTCCATGAACACACACATGTGGACGAACATTCATAGTTGGTAATTCTTGCAATATTCAGTTTTCAGTTTTGGTCATTATCATGATTTTTCTTAAGTTAGGTAATGGTTGAATTTTTTGTCAGTCTCCCTTTACCAATAAAGTATTAATGATCCTTATAGTAAATGGGTGTTTGTTCATGATCTTTCACATTTTTATATAGAGGAACTAGAGTTTATCCAAGTGCACTATTCTTTTGTTTAACAATGATCCAACCTCATCCATTACAATGCAATATGAAGGTTTATGGAATAGTATTTCCATTAACAGTTTCATCAATTTGCTTTATTGCATCAATCTTTATTAATGCATATTATCATATTGTTATTATTATAATTTTTATGCATAGATTTCTACAAAGACTTCTTGGGTCATATTTTTCATAAACCACTTGATTATTATGTTTTATTTAATTCAATATCCCTTTTAAGTTTTATTATTTTTATATGTATACACAGGCCTGCTGATAAGAAAGTTTCCTTAACTATTTCCATTAATTTAACCTCATAAAATACACACACACTCTTGATGGATAGAGACAGAACTTTGTTACAATTTGTTCATAAAGCACACTCATGTAGGTCACTTTTCATATAAATTCTAACTCCAGCCACCCTCCTCTTAGCTCCAACCTGCTTCCACTTAATGCCACTCTCTCCTCTTATGTCCAGCTTTCTTCCTCTTAACAACAGCCTCTTTCCTCTTAACTGACCTCTTTCCTCATAACTCCAGCCTTCAACCACTGAAATTTACTATAATATTTATTCATTTATTTATTGTATACTGTTATAGGAGTTATGTCTCGACTTTCCTTAAACATGGATTATCCAGGACCTTACAGCGGCGAGGACGAATTTAACAGTCTATTTCATTTTAGCATTCTAAAGTTAAATATTGTTGAGGTATTAACTTGAGTATCTAAAAAGAGTGCGTGTATACACAAATCAGTCAGGAGAGCCAAGCATGACAAGGCAACGCATCAAAACAATATGTAAACACTTATCTAAGGTATTGTGTCATGTATTATTATTTATTGATTTTATTGAACCTGTAGTGGAGAGTGTCATGTTCATGCATCTTCCTGATTCGTTATAGTTATATTTATAGTCTCTCTCTCTCTCTCTCTCTCTCTCTCTCTCTCTCTCTCTCTCTCTCTCTCTCTCTCTCTCTCTCTAAGCGAATTGTTTGTTCATCAGTTATCAACAAGAATGATATGTTGTCCTGAATCAACAAGGGAAAAAAATATCACATGCTTGAAAGAAAAAGGTCATATTTGCTTTTACTGACAGCCTCGTTGCATTACCAAGAGTGGAAAGCAGCCTTATCGAAATAAACAAATAAATAAAAGACTGATACACACATTCGTGGCATAAAACACCACCTTTCACGTGTCATGAAATCTGCTGACAGCCTCCATAATATGTAGTCTCGCCAGAAAACAGGCAAGCAGCGAATTAGTAACCGAACGAACAATACCCAGCCACTACCACCACGTCTGGGTGATTAGGTGCAGGACTTGCAGAACACGACCTTCCTCTCCCCGAATAAAGGGCGTGGGTGGATGAAGTGGTTGAGGCACGTGTATTATTGCAAAGCTCCATAAGAACTCATGGCAGACACATTAGATGCATGACTGGGGAGGCGCCATGCAAGTGTGGGCGCAGGCATGGGCCTCGAGTGGGCGTGCTGGGCAGTCATTGGGATGTGGTAGGCCTGGAATAACGATCGTCTGGTGGGAGAGACGAGGGAGAGCAGAGGAGAGACAGGCCGCGCGGTGCAGTGTGAGTCTGTGAGAGCGGCGCTGTGGTAGTGTTGACGTGGACGGCTGAGAGGGAGGTGCAATCTCTCCTCCCTCTCTTCCGTCTCCCTCGCGCTCTTCACTCACCATTCCCTCTGTCTCTCCCTCTCCGTCTCTCACCTGAGGAAGGAAGGTGTGCTGGCGATGACAAAGAGGCACCAGTGTGTCGGCAACTCGTAAATCCCTGTCTTTATCACCGACAAGCAGCGGGAGGTAAGCTGGTGGCTAATAGCAAACCATACTGTGCTTCCCTCATCACTCCCTCTCAGTCCAGCCCTTCAACCTCTGTCCTTCCTCTACTGCCCTCCATCTCTTCCCTTCCCTTCCTTTCCCTTTCCTCGCCTTTCGATCCATCTCCCTCATCCGGCTCTCTATGTAGTTCCTGGAAATCCAAAAGATGGTTCTGGATGCCACAGTCCAGCGAGCCTCTGTAATGCCTGCCGCACTGCCGGAGTCTGGTGGGGGCCGTGGGGAGCCTGCTGGAACCATGACCCACGCTACCTCAGTTCCCCATCAGAGTGGAATTGTGCTGTTTGGTCGTCTAAAAGTGCATGAAGGAGATACCTGTCTCTTACACAATGGCACGGTTTTGGTTCGTGATGGTAACTCTCATTCGAATCAATTCTTTTTTAAGGCATTTCTCATGACTTGGGTCTTTTTTATACCGGTTATTCATTATTTTGTACTAAAAGGATGTACTAAAGCCGTACTAGACAGTTTGTGCCAAAAGGATGTATTGAAGCTGTGTTGGGTATTTAGTGATCCGCCCGCTTGTGGGTGCAGCGCGTGGGACTTCTTTTCATCACTCATGAGGTCTACCTTTTGAGTGACAGGTCTGCTGCTGCTAACCACTCAGACCATGACCTCACATATTACCACCACTGCTAACTGGGGTGGTATAAAAAAAAAGTGTGTCTAGCTTTTATCACTCCAAACCTTTTTATGTCCTCAAAAGCACACAATCTTTACACATTTCAATTCTTCCTCTCCGTATCTTTTTATATAGAACTAAGTCAAGGTATTGTATTGATTTTAAGTAATTTGGCAGTTCCAGTATATACAGCCACTTTACAGAATCCCTCTGGCCAACAGGTCTTTGACCGTGACCGGTTTTTGGTGAAGGAAGAGAATGATAAGGATATTTGATCCCCTTAAATACAACTTTAAAACCCACACTTCTCGTCACTTAACGAACTTTTTGGGGGAAAGAGGAAGAGAGAAAAGGAAAATGGGAGGCTATATTGCAAAACTTCAATCAATATTGCTTGGAATCTTCGAGAGAGAGAGAGAGAGAGAGAGAGAGAGAGAGAGAGAGAGAGAGAGAGAGCTTAGTCACGATGTTCTAAAAAAAAAAAAAGGAAGAAATATGGCGTGGAAAAATAAATTAGATATGTCTACCATTACATTTTTACAAGATTACCTTCATTAAGTTCAGCTTGGATGACGTAACTTTTGCTGCTGATCTTAATAATGACATTTTCCGAACACATATCGTTATTTTCTTATAGACAACAGAAAATTTTACACGTTTATAGAACTTACATGTAGAATATTGATAGGAAAGAAAGCTTAATATATTATTACTATGTTATTTATCGGTTTGTTTCTTTTTTTCCTTTTTTTTTTTTCTTTTCTGTTGTATTTTTTATCACCGCGCTTTGGGGGCCCGAGGGATTAGGCGCATGGGCTCAAATTCTGGTCACGGTCCTAGGGTAAGAAGGGCATTCACTCAGGGTAACAGTTCTCAAATGCCAAATCCGAAGTCCTGCGTTAGGAGGCACCCTCTTGGCCCTGACAGACTGGAGAAACCGGACTTAAAACAAAAAAAAAGAAAATAAAAATATCGATAATCAATAAAACAAAATAATAACAATGAAATAAATAAATAAATAAAAAGTATGTATAGATTAAGAACCGCTGCCTTTAACGCACTGCAGTAAAAAAAAAAAAATCATTGGTATTTTAAGTCATCATGAAAGAAAATGTACATAAAAAAAAAAGTTACATAAAAAGCAGTAATAATTCACTGTTATAAATCGCTATATCAGGCTAACGAGTGACTGTTCTCGTGATATAATAATATTATTAGTATGCAGGTGTGTGCGCGAATCTCCGTCCAGCAGATCATGCAGGCAGGACCCCATCCCACTGATCTGTACGGATATGCAGGCTGAACGTATGATGTGTGCTAATGAACGTATCAATATCAATCATTCTCTCTCTCTCTCTCTCTCTCTCTCTCTCTCTCTCTCTCTCTCTCTCTCTCTCTCTCTCTCTCTCTCTCTCTCTCTCCTGGTATTTTCATTATTTCTACTCTTTCATTTTATTTTTGTATTCTCTCTCTCTCTCTCTCTCTCTCTCTCTCTCTCTCTCTCTCTCTCTCTCTCTCTCTCTCTCTCTCTCTCTCTCTCTCTCTCTCTCTCTCTCTCTCCCTCTCTCTCCCCGCAAATTTCGAAGTCACATTTATTCAGCTTTACATTTTTCGCATTTCACTATAGTCACACAGAGAGAGAGAGAGAGAGAGAGAGAGAGAGAGACGTGGCTTATCATAATCTCGCTAATAAGAAGCGGAAAGGACTCGTGTATGGAGTGCATGCTTATCATAGTCATTTCTTTGTATAGCCTGTGATGATAAACATGAAAGGCGGAGGTGCACGCGTGTGAGAATTCTTGTCATATTTCATGGACTTCCATATACGGGGAAAGTGGTGGTGGTGTGTTTATTAGATTTAGTATAAGAAGGTGCAGGGTCGAAGTGGGAACGGAAGGAACAGAAAACGGGCGGGAACTGGGAGGGGGAAATGAATTAATATCGTCAAAAGGTTAGGTTGTAATTCAGTTTTCAGTGTGGTAGGAATTTATTGCTCTCTCTATCTCTCTCTCTCTCTCTCTCTCTCTCTCTCTCTCTCTCTCTCTCTCTCTCTCTCTCTCTCTCTCGTAAAAATAGTGATGCAGCTCAGCGTTTGTTTTCTTTAAATTTTCTTCTTGTTCTTGTTCTTCTTGTTCTTGTTCTTCTTCTGTAATCATAATTAGCATATATGAAAGATACACACCCACTCCCCCACCCGCCAACACACACACACACACACACACACACACAAGCATATAGAACAACGTATCACTACCTATCAGCTTACCAAATCCAGGTGATGACTTACAGACGAAGCATGGGCCAGTATTCTGTACCAGCTCGTTTAATCACCACGACAGTTTTCAAAGGCCACAGAGATGATTAGCCGGGCTCTCTAGGGGGTTTCTCCTGTTGATAATGAAGAAATGTTGTTAATCTGTCAGTAGAAACGTAAAAACACTCTTAAAAACCCGTGTCACTTATCACAAAGACCCGCTTGTCGTTCTCACCACGAGTTTTCAAAGGCCACGGAGATGATTAGCCAGGTTCTCAAGAGTGTTTCTGTTGATAGTGTAAAAATGTTAATCTGTCAGTATAATCGTGAAAGCAACCTCAAAAAAACCGGGTAGCTTCAACTAGAGCCTTTTGAAGCAGCAAAGGTGCGGTGCAGAAGTGTTTGAGAGGACAAGTTCAGGGATGTTTTATTTACCTTGGGCCTTTCTGGTGCATCGCTCGCTACTCACCACCGATCCCCAAACTTTCCTACACGAGGGTGAGGCGCCCCAAGTTATCCCTCAGGCTTAAGTGTTTATCATGTTTGGCTTCGCGGTGTAATCTGGCTGTGTCTCGTCTGTCCTCGTCTGTCTTTCTTCTCTGTCTCTCCTAATCTCTTCTCTCTTTTCTATCCTTGCGTTTGTTCACACAGCCGTTAGAGTCACGAGGCTCGGCACTACTACTACTACTACTACTACTACTACTGTTGTTGTTGCTGTCGCTGCTGTGTTTCTTGCTTTTTTTGACAGTAGTAGTAGTAGCAGTAGTAGTAGTAGTAGTAGTAAAGGTTAAAGACTTTTGCTGCATAATGTTGCAAGCCGAATTGCAGCGCGACCCCGTCTTGCAGTTGTAGCTGAGGACCATATTCTGAAACGCTACTAATCCCCATCTTCACTATACTCTAAAGGCTGTAGTTGAAGTGACACTGGTCTTTAAGGGTATTTTTACAGTTCTAGTGCCCAATTGACAAGATTTCTACACTAAAAAAGAAAAAAGGCAAAACACTCTTTGAGAACCAGGCTAATCATCTCAGTGGCCTTTGAAAACAGTCGTGGCGAGAGAGCAAAGCGTTTCTGAATACTGGTCTTATTGTGTACATCCTGGAGGCACAGATAAAAGCTAAACTGGTATTGTATCGTGAACAGTATGGCTAATTAGGAAAAAAAATGTTACTAATATACGTAGGTAACTAATGGTTCTGTGAATGTACGGCTTTCTCTTTAATCTTGGGGAGCGGACTCTCTCTCTCTCTCTCTCTCTCTCTCTCTCTCTCTCTCTCTCTCTCTCTCTCTCTCTCTCTCTCTTACGGGACGCGATGACGGAAGCTGTATAATCTAGAAGCATCGTTCATTGTGTAATAAAAGTCACAGGAGTGTTGGGAAATGAGGGGTGAGGAGCGCAGGGGAGTGGGGTGGGGGAAGGGCAGGGTTGAAGTGTTATGAGACCAGATGGGGGCATGACAAGCAGCCTCCACGCGGGCTTGGCTTAATCCTGCGTCAATAGGAAGTGCCAGTATACGTTTTAATCTGCAATCAATGGCGGAGGATTCCCGGGTCGTGGTGTTTCGTGGTGGTGCTCCTCTTATTCCGGCGTCACGTGACCGCAGGTGTTGTGGTGCCTCGAGACTCAATACATACATGTCATCATCGTCTGTTTGTATCCTAGGCGGTAAATTTGCAAAAGGAGGCATTTTTATGTAAACACCTGTAATGTAGTCAGAGGGCGTGAAGGAGCAACAAGCCCAGAATCATCCAGTGTGGAGTTGTCAACAATAGTCTAAAAGGAGAATTCAGCTTTAGAAATAGAAGAGAGAATAGCAACACCATCTGCGTGGAATAGAGGAGGGAAAATGAAGTGTATTTGCAAGTTGTAAGGTAGATGTGGTACGAGTATGATTTCGGTCAGAAATATAAAGGGCATAAGTTTCATAAAATGGAAGGTTGAGGCACCGTGCGTGGCTGCAGCATACCTTTGTAATCTGGACATATCAAGAGCAGGGTGAACTGAACTAAGGTTCAGTTTAAGTCTAAGCCTTGGGATTAGAGAGGGTGTGTTATGCTTGCCGCAGTGTCCATGATATGTGCCATGGGCTCCCCACGGACAGACGGATCTCTGACTCGGCAGCAACAGTCACTCCATGGAAAACCAGAGTAGTGTCCTCGCAGGCTCTCCCACCGGGCAGAGCTGCAGTGTGAAGCACCGCCTTGGTGAGTTCAGAGGCGGCACTACAGTGTTGGGCCAGGGACGTAATGGTGTGGTCGGGGCCCAGCCTACTGAACGCACGTCACTCCCCTCTCACTGCCAGTCGGGAGTGACCTCCGCCCCCCCTCCCCCCCGTCCTTTACCCTTGGTCACCGCCGCCTTCCATCAAGGAATACTCACGATTTATTCAATAAAATATTAATATTTCAAATATTCCCGTTCTTTAAAAAAAATCAGAAAAATCTATATACTCGTACATCAAGGAGCAGAGCAGAGCGGGGCTGGCGTGGCGCTAATCTGATCAGCCTGTGCTAGTGTTGCTCGCAAATTGCACGTTTTCTGTGAGCGGCACAGCCTTTGTTATTCTGCAGCAACGTATTCAATGCGGCACTGCAGCATTCAGGCACCAGCACCGTGCCGTGTTGGCGTCGATCACCGCTCGCCAGGGAATCATCACACACTAATTAATGTCGATGAAAAATTCAAGATGTCCATACCCTCCCCACACCCCCAGCACCTGCATAAGGCTCAGCCCAACACATGTGGCGCCGCAGGACAGACAGACTGAGTCACTGAGGACAATGCACTTCCGCAACAACCAAACCAAACATCTGCACGAGCACGGCAGCCTCAGGTGTGCTGCCCTGCTAGACCCGAGACTGGACACATTACTGACGCAGTGGGGAGGCTTCGCGCCAGACGGACAAGCAAGCGGCCAGACAGGTAGGGCGACGCGGTGGTTGACCTCTCAAGGTTGTGCGTGTGCGGGGGGTATACGGGTGCAGCACGGCAAAGCTAAGGATTTATATGGCAATGTAACTGTCATCAAAGCACCGAGAATTCTACCGCAACCACGTATTTGGATAACTATGATGACTCCTGCCCAGTACGAGGATGCTTGCCTTGTAATCAAGAGCATGTCACGTGACGCTGGTGTGACGCGTCAGTGAGAGTAATGGTAATGGTCAGGGAGTGTTCGACTTTTTTTATTTTTATATAAGGGTTGGCGGTCAAGGGCAATAAACAATATATGTATACTTAAAGCCAACTGAAGTGCCAGTCCCTAAAAAAAAAGAGCCGAAATTAGAAAAGTGTCTTGAGACCTTTCTCTTGAAAAAATAAGAACGAAGAAGAAAGAAGAGAATAATATTATACAGAGGAAAAATTATACAGAGGAAAAGACAGTATAAAATATAAGAAAGAACGAAAGAAAATTTAGAAAAACATAGGCGAACTCTTAAAAAAAAAAAAATAGCAGAAAAAAAAAAAGACAAAATCCCAAGCATTGTCTGAAAGCGTGGTCCTCCGTGTTCCCAGTGGTCTGCTGAACATCCCGAGAACACGGCAGGTCAATGTGTGTGCGGTGAATCCTACTCCAAAACATCCGGAACCGAAATCTTTTACATTCCCCTTTGTACGAATCATCTTGGCTCATGCGCGGGTCAGACTGGGCCAAATATGCACGCAGCTTCTAATAAAGGACTCATTAATCAATAATTTGTATTAATTTTGGTTAATTATAGCCTGCAGACAGCTTTAAAGTCAATGGGCAGGGTGGGAGGGAATTTATCTCCTAGTTAAGGGTTCGCCACATAAATAATCAGTAAAAGGATCCACGGTACCAGAAAATTCGAGAACCCTTGTTTAATCTAGTCAGGGAGCAAACAGAACTCTTATTTTTAACCACTCTTTCGCAATGACTAAATTTTCGCTGATTAACCCTATTGACTCCTATTTGGTACATCTTTCATTAACTACTAATCACTGAGACATCATTACTTAAATAAGCCACTTCCAATCATTAAACTGACTATAAATTGCAATATCTATTCTTTTTAATCCCCTTCTTTCTTGTAGATGCTTATAAAGATTCCATGCATTACTGCTAGTGCTGTTAATTGTTTAATATCGCAATGAAAGAGTTTATCTCCTTTTCTTTTATATATATGCATTTTTAGTGACTTACTGTTTTTACTATCGCAGTTTCGTTATTATTACCATTACTTTGACTTGGTATTTTAGTTGCTTTGGATATTTTGCAGCGGCGCCATATAATGATGTTGCAGCGCCTTAACTTTTTAAATAAGCCAATCGTAGCGACTTTATTCAGTAGCCGCAAAGATGATTGGTCCTGTCCCTCATGGGTATTTTCTTTCATTAATGACGCACAATTCTCTTTAACTTTCACTAGAACCATGAAAAACCCTAGAGAGAGAGAGAGAGAGAGAGAGAGAGAGAGAGAGAGAGAGAGAGAGAGAGAGAGAGAGAGAGAGAGAGAGGGGGGGGGGGATTAATAATTTACCTCCCGGGCGGCATCAAGGAGGTACCCTGAGAACCTGAAGCAGATAAACATGTGGACTTACGTATATCTGAAGACTTTTTTTTACTTTCTTTCTTTCCTTCCTTCTTTCATTACAAGATTTGAGTATAGCTTGAGTTGCCAGAGGGAGAACAGTGTGGTTGTCATTTTAATTGATTTTACTTACCACTTTTCACAAATGTTGCGTTTGTTTTCTGTAACTTTTTCCTTTGTTTTTAATCATTATTCTTTTTTATTTCACTACAAAATTTGAGTATAGCTTGTCATTTAATTCATTCTACTTCTCATCAATCTTCACAAAAGAAAGAAAACGTGCAAGTTAATGAAATGTGCATTGTTATTAAGAGTGTTTTCACGGCTCTAGTGACAGATTGATAACATTTCTACATTGCTAACAGGAAAAACACTCTTGAGAACTCGGCAAATCATCTCTGTGGCCTTTGAAAACAGCCGTGTTGAGTGAGCAAAGCATTTCTGAATACTCTTACTCCTTGGTTGAATGCACATGGCTGTTGCTTTCCCAGATTGTGAGTGCTGACGTCCAGGTTTAAATCGCCTTGATAGAACACCCCCAGTGATTCTCACCTCCCAGTGCAGACCGGCCACGTGTATCAAATACCAGAGAGAGAGAGAGAGAGAGAGAGAGAGAGAGAGAGAGAGAGAGAGAGAGAGAGGATAGAATAAAAGAAGAAAATGAATAGAAGGAACATGAATGATAATAATAATGAGGAGGAGGAGGAGGAGGAATACAAAACGAACTAGAGAAGCAGAAAAAGAAAAAAAAAACGAGTAAGAAAAGATGGAATATGACAGAGAGGAGGAGAAAGAGATGATAAAAAATGACAAGAATGAGAAGATGGAAGACGACGAAGAGAAGGAGGAGGAGGATCAGAAAAAACAGAAAAGGAAGAGGAAAAGATGAAAGATGACAAGGAGGAAAAGGTGGACGAAGAGGAGGAAGAGGAGATGAAATGTGACGAGTAGAAGGAGCAGGAGAAGGAGAAGGAGGAGGAGGCGGTAGGCACATCACCGTTCAGTCTCCGGGGAAGAGGATGCCCTTGAAAAGTAGGGATGGGATGGAAGATAAAGGTTACCTGGGACCTTCTACCTTAATTACACCTGCGTTCTTCTGCCGATATTAATTACGCTGACTTTCTCCCTTGTTTCAGTTGTGTTACAGTGAATGGCTACATGCATACATTCATACGTGTTATTTGTGATGTTGTGCTCTGAGATTAGTCGTTTAGTCAGTCAATTAACCAGTGGCTCTGTCTGTCAGTCAGTCGGTCTTAATCACCTGTGTGTGGTTCAGAGGCTAATGACCCGTGTTCGAATCCCAGAGCGGGAGGAAACATTTATTTGGTAGATCATTTCGTATTGTAAGCCATATTAATGCTACCACTACTACTACTACTACTACTACTACTACTACTACTGATATTAATTTGGTTTTGGAGATGAAAAAAAAATCTTGTAAGTTAAAATGTGGAAAATTAGCCACCTAAAATATGGAAAATTAGGCACCAGAGAGAGAGAGAGAGAGAGAGAGAGAGAGAGAGAGAGAGAGAGAGAGAGAGAGAGAGAGAGAGAATAATAAAAGAATAAATAGATAAATGGGGGAAGAATCAAGTTATCAAAGAGAGAGAGAGAGAGAGAGAGAGAGAGAGAGAGAGAGAGAGAGAGAGAGAGAGAGAGAGAGAGGAAAAAGTTGTTCATCTTTCAAAACCTCGCAGGTGAAACATACCAAACACCTAACGAACAAAACACAACAACAGCAACTAACGTAAACACACCAAGAAATAACAAACAAATAGATCCAAACTTAGTCCTAATTCCTAAACCTATTAGGATCCTTCACCTGAGATGATGGAAACAGAATACAGGTGCCCCTCATCAAATTTAAACTAACCATCACCTGTACTGTCCACCCCTCAATGACCTTGACTGGGTTGGCATAGCGACTGCTCCACGCCGCGCCACACACTCACCTGCCGCTTGCTCCTTCAATTCATTTGCAGATATCTCTGTATTTACTGCATTTTCCTGATGTCCCAAGGTGGCAGTGTCTAGGGTAGGATGTTGGCTTTGGACGCTGGGTAGTGTCCTACTGATAATAATAGTAATTATCTCTCTATTTCCTGGTAAAGTTAGGACACTGAAAGGACACGTGTCTGCTGGGGTAGAGTGACTTTTCCCGCGTCATAAATTTTAAAACTGCGACCCAGTTATCACATGAAATATTTGAGTATTCACTTCCTTATTAACGCCACGGAACAGTGCAGTAATTACAGCATCTACTGGTGTATGTAAATCAGAGAGTAGCACATGTCAGGCAGAGATAAGAGGAGAACGCTAAATTAAACGCGGGTCTAATGTAAAGTTGCTGTGGGGTAAAGCTCCCGTCCTAAGGCACACAGAGAGTTAGTGTATGCCCGGCTAGCATAGGGCACACTACCTCTCCTCTTCTCTCTCTTCTATTGCTACAACAGTGACAAGTAGAGTAAGACTAGTGCAGCTGTCTGTCTCTCCGCAGTGCTTCAGTGTCACCGCACCTCAACCACTGCCAACATTCAAGTAAGGCCAAGAAACGTTAGGCCAAGTGAAACGTTTGTGTGAAGCTTAACCGGGTGGCTGGTTTTTGTCATTTTAATGTATATATAGTCACGTGTCTATACCTGCGTGGTGGGGTACCTATCTCTCTCTCTCTCTCTCTCCTCTCTCTCTCTCTCTCTCTCTCTCTCTCTCTCTCTCTCTCTCTCTCTCTCTCTCTCTCTCTCTCTCGTGTGAAACTGATAACATTCCTCACTTGTTCTCCGTTATCCTTTCCTCCTGTTATTCTCTCTCTCTCTCTCTCTCTCTCCTCTCTCTCTCTCTCTCTCTCTCTCTCTCTCTCTCTCTCTCTCTCTCTCTCTCTTCTCTACCCGTCTCATTGTTTTTTATAAATTATTTTTGTATTAATTTATTTTACACCTGTTTCTTCCATTTGATCTTTCCTTCTTTTTCTCTCCTTCCCCTTCTTCTTCTTCTTCTTATCATTATTATTATTATTATTATTATTATTATTATTATTATTATTATTATTATTATTATTATTATTATTATTTCTCTTTTCCTCCTCCATCACCATTTTTCCTTGGTTACCATGTCTTCCCCCCCCCTCTCTCTCTCTCTCTCTCTCTCTCTCTCTCTCTCTCTCTCTCTCTCTCTCTCTCTCTCTCTCTCTCTCTGACCACCACTTCCTCCAGCAGAGCGCAAGATGACGGCGGGACAGACGAAGAAGGCGCGGCTGGTGCTGGAGGATGGCACGACGTTCCCAGGCGAGGTGTTCGGGGCTTCTGAGTCCACGGCGGGGGAAGTGGGTGAGTATTAGTGTGTGTGTGTGTGTGTGTGTGTGTGTGTGTGTGTGTTTTCATGTTACCTAGCTACGCCTAACATGCATCGTGGCAATGTCATTAACTCTTACTAGGAAGATATAACGAGATGTAGAAAATTTTAAAGTTATCGTCACAAACGCCAGTACAGTGCGAATACATACATCAAGAGGCAGACCACGCTTGGAAAACCAGTTGTCCCGCTGTGTTTCTGCCTTCATTGTTGTACGTGAGCAGCGTGGTCAAGGTATGTCCTCAAGACACTGTTTTATATTGCTGCTATTGGCTGCCTGGTTGGTTATACCATGAATATGCAAATATGAATAGGTATCTAGATAATTTTAGTTAATACTTTTAGATCTTATTTTTTGGGGGACTGACACCTCATTTCGTTGCCCATGGCCTGTGCCCCTCTTACATGATAAATAGATAAATAAATAAAATAAAAAAACGGAAAGCTGAAGGTAAAGTCAGTTAACCTTGCCACCCACCACTGCTGCACCAATCATTCATTCCTTTAAGTATACGACATTGGTGCGTATGGCTGCCTAGTAGTATGAATATGCACAGTATAGTATGGATGTGCGACGGGAAGCTCAAGGTAGATAGTCTGTTGACCCAGCCAGCCACCTACCATGAAAAATCGAGGCTCGCTGGCTGTTTCCGACCTTCAGGCTTATCGCACCTTGCTGCAGTGCTTGTCAGAGCGTCATGTCTCGCGGGGGTGAGGCTTACGTATTCAGAGACGCTTAGCTCTTACCGCGATTATTTTCAAAGGCCACAGAAGTATTTAAGCGGGTTTTCAAGAGTGTTTCTCCTGTCGATAATGCAGAAATTGTGTTAATTTGTCATTAGAACTATGAAAACATCCTCAAAACCCGTGTGACTTATCAAAAAGATCCCTATTCAGAATTCTACGTTTTGCTCTTTCACCACAGTTATTTTCACAGGCCACAGAGATATTTAACCGTGTTCTAAAGACTACGTGTCACTAGCATCATTGAAACATCCTTAAAAACCCGTGTCACCTCAGCTAGAGTCTTGAGTACAGTCGAGGCGTGGGCAGAAATTTCAGAATAAGATCATTTGTGGGTTCGAGCGCGTGATTCACAAGTCTGACCTTGCACCACCATTCTCTTTTCTCCATTATGGGTGGACGCTGGATCTTTTGAATGAGTGGTTGTGTGGGCGTGCAAAAATGCGTGTTAAATGGGTGTGACGCGGCAGAAGACTGAGATAAGACCACGTGATTCGTCTTAATAAAGTTGTTTACGCCTAGCCATCCATTGAGTCGCCTTTCCAGCACGAGTCGATGATGGTATTAGCTAGACAAGTAGTAGACCAACGCTCCTCGCAAATCCTACGCCACCAGTAATCCACACGGATGTTCGGATGCACGTGATGGAATATTTTAAGTGTGTGTGTGTGTGTGTGTGTGTATGAGAGAGAGAGAGAGAGTTCTAACAGCTACGGCCGTCTCCCCAGTGTTCCAGACGGGCATGGTGGGGTACCCTGAGGCCCTCACTGACCCCTCGTACTGCGGCCAGCTGCTCGTGCTGACCTACCCTTTGATTGGAAACTACGGGGTGCCGGACACAACCATTCTTGACCAATTCAGCCTGCCAAAGTGAGTGTTCGCAAGTTTTAATGTGTTTTAGTTAAGTTGTGGTATTCTCTCTCTCTTGAAAATCCTGCTGATCATCTCTGTGGCCTTTGGAAAATAGCCGTGGTGAGAGAGCACAGTGTTTCAGAATACAATGATGAGTTACTGATGATTTCGTTGTCTTTGTTTCAGGAATGTGGAGAGCCGGCGTGTGTGGGTGAGCGGCCTCGTGGTGGGGGAGGTGTGCCAGCAGCCTTCCCACTGGGCCTCCGTCCGCACCCTGCACCAATGGCTCCAGAGTGAAGGGGTGTGTGGCATCTACGGCATTGACACCCGAGCGCTGACTAAGAAGTGAGTGTTGGGGTTCTTTTGTTCTCCCATAAAGACTGATTGCTGGAACCCTTTTTGTTCGCGCTTAAAAGCTGTTTACCTCACCAAGAAGTGAGTATTGCAGGAAGAAGAAAAAACAAGAAAAAGGAAGAAAGAGAAGCAAGAAACTTTTTACTTTCCTATAATAAGAAACGAGGAGGGGGAGAAATATTCATAATAATAATAATAATAATAATAATAATGATAATAATAATAATAATAAAGAGAGAGAGAGAGAGAGAGAGAGAGAGAGAGAGAGAGAGAGAGAGAGAGAGAGAGAGAGAGATGAAAGGAGGGGAAAGAAGGTATGAGAGTGTAGGGAAGGTGAAAGAGAGGGAAGGGAAATAGAAGGATAAGAGGAAGGGGGAAAAGAAAATATGAGGAGGATGGGAGAGGGGAAGACGAGAGAGAGAGAGAGAGAGAGAGAGATTCATTAGTTTCATGAAATAAGGAAGAGTAGGAGGACCAGGAACAGGAAGAGTGTAATACCTAAACACACATACATAAACCATTCCTTTGAGCTTTTAGGAGTGGTGCTTAGATAATAATAATGAAATCAGCACAATAAGTCAAACACAACATTGCAAGTCACTCTTAGTAAGGAACTGAGGACTAACAAAGGAAGAGGAGGAAGAGGAGCAGCTGAAATGAATGGCAGTGATGTGAAAGGAGAGAAGAGAATGACAAGAAGGAAGAGGAGAAGGAGGAGGAGAAGGTTATTGATCTGTAAAGAGGTCATTGGAATTGTGTATAGAGCAGGAGGAGGAGGAGGAGGAAGTTATTGATCTATAGAGGTCAGTGGTATTCTGTATCGAAGAGGAGGAAGGAAGGAAGGAAAAGTTGGAGTAGGAATAAGAGGTAGAAGAAAAATTTGAAAGAATTGGAGAAAAGAATAATGAGAAAAGAGAAACAGGGGAAGAAAGAAATGAGAAAAGAACAGCAGGAGGACAAAGGAATATTAAGAAAGAATTGGAAAAAAGAGGAATAATGAGGAAACAAGAGAAACAGGGGAAGAAAATGAGGAAGAACAGCAGGAAGACAAAGGAACATTAAAAAAAAGAGTTAGAGAAAAAGGAATTATGTTATGTGGATAAGAACAGGATGATAATGATGCTGAAAAAAAAAATAAGGAAATAACATTGATGAAGAAGGATGGAGGACTTGGATGAGGAGGAGGAGGAAGAAGAAGAAGAAAGAGGAGGAGGAGGAGGAGAATATAATAATGCTATCACTACCTCTGTTATTGCAATGGTCTCTCTCTCTCTCTCTCTCTCTCTCTCTCTCTCTCTCTCTCTCTCTCCTCTCTCTCTCTCTCTCTCTCTCTCTCCTCTCTCTCCCTCTCTCTCTCTCTCTCTCTCTCTCTCTCTCTCTCTCTCTCTCTCTCTCTCTCTCTCTCTCTCTCTCTCTCTCCATACTCCTTTTTCGCCTTCCTCTTATACTTCTGTTTTCTCCTTTATCTCTCTTCCCTTCCATATTTTCTTTCCTCCCTCCTCTCATTCTTATATTTCCCTTCTCTCTCTCTCTCTCTCTCTCTCTCTCTCTCTCTCTCTCTCTCTCTCTCTCTCTCTCTCTCTCTCTCTCTCTCTCTCTCTCTCTCTCTCTCTCTCTCTCTCTCTCTCTCTCTCTCTCTCTCTCTTTCTCTCTCTCTCTCTCTCTCTCTCTCTCTCTCTCTCTCTCTCTCTCTCTCTCTCTCTCTCTCTCTCTCTCTCTCTCTCTCTCTCTCTCTCTCCCCTCTGACCCTTCCTTCTCACACCTCCTTTTCCCCTTCCTCTTATCCTTCTATTTCCCTTCCTTCTCTTTCTCTTCTCTGCCACCTTTCTCTTCTCTGTCATATCTCCTCACCTCTCCTCCTCTCATACCACTCTCCCCTGTCTCTTCTCTTCTAAAATCCATTTCTCCTCTAAGGATTCGGGAACATGGCTCACTGCTTGGCAAGATCGTGGTGGATGAAAGCAACGACCCGGATTTTTATGACCCCAACAAGGTCAATCTGGTCGACCAGGGTGTCCATCAAGGTGGGTAGGTGGGTCATTGGGTCAGGTTAGGTTGAGTTTGCTAGTTATTGTATATTATTTTTGTTGTTTATTTTTTGTTTTGCTGTTATTGTTGTTTTTTCTTTTTCTTCTTTTCTTCAATCTCTCAATCTTTCTCCATCCTCTTTGTCAACATCTGCCTCTTGTCCTCTTCTTATTCCACTTCATTCTAGCACTCTTCTCTTCTTCATCTTCTTTTGCCTTCTTCCTTTCAACATTCTTCCTCTTCTCATCTTTCTTTTTTCGTCTTTTCTCATCTGTGCTATTTCCTTTTTTAGTTATTCTTTTCTTATTCTGCTTCATTGCAGCACTCATCTCTTCTTCATCTTTTCACATCTACCTTCCTACATACTGTCTCTTCTTTCTCATCTCTCCTTTTTTTGTTTTTCTCATTCTTCCTTCTTTTATCCATCTCTTCCTATCCATCCCTTTCTTATGCATCCTCATGTAAACAAAACCAAAAGCAAGCACAACCCAACCAAACCTCACCTCACATAAGCAAACTTAACCTATCTCGCAACAGGAGCCCCGAGTGTACAACCCTGATGGGGAGGTGAAGGTGGTGGTGGTGGACTTTGGGCTGAAGTACAACCAGCTGCGGTGCCTGCTGAGGAGACGCATGAGTGTGACGGTGGTGCCCTGGGACCATCCCCTTGATCCCACACAGTACGACGGGCTCTTCCTCAGCAACGGCCCAGGTGAGGAGGTGATCTTCTCTCTTTTTCCATTCTTTCTCCTGTTACTGGACTCTTGATTCCCAGCTGTAGCCTCCCATAGAGATGTAAGAACTTATTTAATTTTGCTCAGTAACAACCACCACCACCACCACCACCACCACCACCACCACCACCACCACTACTACTACTACTACTACTACTACTACTACTACTACTACTACTACTACTACTACTACTACTACTACTACTACTACTACTACCTTGTGCTGCCTTACGACCCACAGGTGACCCCCAGATGTGCAGCACTGCCGTGGAACACATCCGCACGGTGATGGCAGCCAGCACTACCAAGCCCATCTTTGGCATCTGTCTCGGCCACCAGCTGCTGTGTGTGGCTGCTGGCTGTACCACCTACAAGATGAAGTGAGTAGTGTGTGTGTGTGTGTGTTTAGTTGTATTCTTATGGGACTGAATCAAACTTGTAATGTCATGTTTTTAAAGTTAACTTGTCATATTTATCTTTAAAGCTATGAATGCTGTGTGTGTGTATGTGTGTGTCTCATTGCTTCTAGTGCATTGCTTCTACTGCTGTTCATTGTTACATATCCCAGTGAGAGAGTCAAGACCAAACACAACTTGAGTACACTACAACAACTCCACTCTCCTCCCTCACAGGTATGGTAACCGTGGCCACAACCAGCCCTGCATGCACGAAGGGTCGCGCCGCTGCTTCATCACCTCCCAGAACCATGGTTACGCAGTGGACGCAGCCTCCATCCCCTCAGAATGGGTGCCACTCTTCACCAACAAGAACGACAACTCCAATGAAGGCATTGCGCACCGCTCCCTGCCCTTCTTCAGGTGTGTGTGTATTTATTTACCTAGTTGTGCTTTATGGGAAAAGAGCTATGCTCGTGCTGTCCCATCTCCATATCTTTTAATGTGTGTGTGTGTGTGTGTGTGTGTATGAGACAAAAAGAGAGAGTGAGAGGCAGGTTTGTGCTTTACTCTACCCAACCATCAATATTTTTTTGTATCTATGTTTATGTATATCAATCTAATTCTCTATATTTATGTACTTGTAAGAAAATTATACTAACTCAGTAATCCTGGCTTATGTAATCATGGCTTATTACCACCACATCACCCCTCACATTACACACCAATCTCCATCCACCAGCGTGCAGTTCCACCCCGAGCACTGTGCTGGCCCAGAGGACATGGAGAGCCTGTTTGATGTGTTCCTGGAGGCGGTGAAGCAGGCCAGCCATGGTGTGACGAAGGAGGCCTGGGATCTGCCAGCCACCCTCACCTCACACATCAGCTATAAGTGAGTAGGAAGTTAGATATAAAGAGTATAGGAGGAAATAAAAGAAAGGATTATGTGTGAAATGGTTCAGGAAAACTTGTGCTTTAAGTTTAATCTGTATGTACCTGTACTGCATTTATTTATTTATTCATTCATTCATTTTTATTGCTGCTACCTTTATCCACACTTTTGATCTCCTCCATAAGGTAATTAAAAGTCATGTTTATAGTTTTGTTTATTTTTTTTTATTTATTTAATTTAATCCTACTCTCACTTCCTCCTTATTTTTTTTATTAATTTCTGTTTATCTTAGGAATTGAACAACAACCTAGTATAAAGATAGACATGTAGGTTATTTTTGTCTTAACATTTGTCTTTGCTGCCATGAAGAACATATCACTTTCACTCTTCTGACTGCTGCCTGTCCCTCCCCAGGCCGCTGCCAGAGGTGCCTCAGGCTGAGACAGGGAAACTCCCCAAGAAGATCCTCATTCTGGGCTCAGGTGGCCTTTCCATTGGTCAGGCAGGCGAGTTTGACTATTCTGGTGAGTTGATAAGTGTGATGTGTTTAAAATTTTCAGTCTGTATTTGGAATCCTTTGTTTCACAAGGATTATTTAAAAAAAATTATTAGCCACTGCTACCACCACCACCACTAGTAGCACTGCCACCACCACCACCACCACCACCACCACCACCATCATCATCACCACCATCACCACCACCATCACCACCACCATCACCACCACCATCACCACTTCCACCATCACTACCACCACCACCACAACCAACACCACCACCACCACCACCAGCACTGAAGCCCACACTGCCTTGCCACACAGGTTCCCAGGCTATCAAGGCCATGAAGGAGGAGGGTGTGGAGTCAGTACTGATGAACCCAAACATTGCCACAGTGCAGACGAGTAAAGGCCTGGCAGACAAGGTGTACTTTCTGCCTATCACTCCCTCTTATGTGGAGCAGGTGAGGATGTTTTGATGCCCTCTCTTTATCCAACACTTGTTCAGGGCATATCAAAACTTTATCTTTTTTGTTCACTTTTCCTTTCTTGCTTTTACAGATGTTTATTTAGTATGAATTTAGAGGTACTGTATTTTTTATAATTTCTCTTGCCCATGCACTGAAAACCAAAAATACATTAAAAATCATTCAAAACATGAGAAGACAGAGGAAACTTATTTGTAATTGCTTGAGGGAACATCCAATTTTGACTATTTTCACCTTTTTTCCAGTGAATGGCTTCAGATCACAAGTAACCATGGATTAATTATAAGGAGAAAGGAACACAGTGAACACCCTCACACAGCAAGGATAGGAGAAGACTAATAAAACAATACACTTGATCACTTTTTCCCTTTCAGAGCATCAGTGATATTATTAACTAGAAAGACAAAGTAATGCAATGAACACCATCACACAATACAAACAAGATCAATAAAACAATACACTCAAACACCTTTTCTGAACACCCATTCACTCGCAGGTCATCAAGTCGGAGCGTCCTGATGGCGTCCTACTCACTTTTGGGGGTCAGACGGCCCTTAACTGTGGCGTGGAGCTGGAGCGGGCTGGTGTGTGGTCTAAGTATGGGGTACGGGTGCTGGGGACTCCCGTGGCCTCCATTGTGCAGAGTGAGGACCGTAGGATGTTTGCTGAGGTGGTGGCGTCTGTTGGGGAGCGAGTGGCCCCTTCTGCTGCTGTGTATTCTGTGGAGGAGGTGAGTGGAGTGTAAGGTTACAAGAAAACTATCTTTACTACACCCTGATGAGTAAACAAGGCAAAGTATAAGAAAAAATTGTCTATAGTAATAACTTGTCATTTTACACCAATTATTGTATTAAGTAAAGTTCCATTCTTCCTTTTACCACAAACATGGGAAGCTGCTTATTGCCTTGAAGTACTGTGCCTTATTGCCTCCTCCCACAGGCACACGAGGCAGCCGAGAGGATTGGCTACCCGGTGCTGGCCAGGGCTGCCTACGCACTGGGTGGTCTTGGCTCAGGTTTTGCTGACAACCCTCAGGAGCTGGCAAAGCTGGCCACCTCTGCCTTTGCTCACTCCCCACAGCTCATCATTGGTGGGTTGCTGCAAAGAGGATTTAGTGCTTCCTCTATTTTATTAGTTTTGTTTGATAATCTGATAAGGTACAAGTAATCTTTTCCTTGCACACTCATGATGTATATTGATTCTTGTTTATCATGGCTCAGGAGTCTCAATTCTTTTCATATGCTATAATGATTCTACTATAGAATGTCCCTTATGAATACAGTTCAGTCTACTCTGTTTAACTCGTTTTGTTGGGCTAAATCAAGCATTATTTTGCTATTTCACAAAATACTTCAGTATATATTAGTACTCATATACTTTAGAGGACATTAGTACATGGATATATAAATTACGAATGATGTAGTAACATTTTCTTAATCATCATTATTGTATTTCTTCACTTGCATCTAGTCAGCCTTATTATTGCTTGTGAGGCTGTACACTCCATCAGCCTAGGTATCATTCATTTTTTGGACCAGTGCTTCATATAAACCTTCTCTTTCAGACAAGTCTCTGAAGGGGTGGAAGGAAGTGGAATATGAAGTGGTGCGAGATGCATATGACAACTGTATCACGGTGAGTTGCCTTCCCAATACTCATACCACCATTACTACTGCGACTCCTACTCCTGCTACTGTTACCACTCCTGCTACTGCTACTAATCACAACATATACTGCTACTACCATCATAATTTTTACTACAATCACTACTATCCATCACCACATATCCCTTACCTTCAACTAATATTTTGCATTTAGTTATTTTCTCATGACTACTACTATTATCACCGCTCTCCTACTTCTGGTATTAATCCTAACATATACCACTATCATCATTACTGCTACAACCAGTACCACCACCACCACCACTATCACACAGCATATCACATGAACTAATCTTCGCAAACACCTTTCCATAAGCACCAACTCATTATTACTGCATTTTAAGATTGACAAACCCCCCCCTTTACACCAATCCTCAGGTGTGCAACATGGAGAACATTGATCCTCTTGGCATTCACACTGGGGAGAGCCTTGTGGTGGCCCCCTCACAGACACTCACCAACAGGGAATACCAGGTCCTGCGTTCCACTGCCCTGTCTGTGGTGAGGCGGCTTGGTGTGGTGGGTGAGTGCAACATACAGTATGCCCTCAACCCAAACTCAGAAGAATATTACATCATTGAGGTGAGGAAATGTATAGATGGACTGACTGGGTGTGTGAAGGGGGGAGAGAGATGGGTGTGGGTATGTGACTAACGTAACCTAACTAAATCCATCCATATCTTAATCTAACCTAACCTAACCTAACCTCCCACAACACCAGGTCAATGCCAGGCTGTCCAGGTCCTCGGCTCTTGCATCCAAGGCCACTGGGTATCCACTAGCATATGTGGCGGCCAAGCTTGCTCTAGGAAGGGCACTGCCAGACCTCACCAACTCAGTCACTGCCTCCACCACCGCCTGCTTTGAGCCCTCCCTTGACTACTGTGTGGTGAAGGTGCCTCGCTGGGACCTCTCCAAGTTCAGCCGTGTATCTACCAAGGTGAGGAACGGTTGGTGGGAAATTAAGGGATGGATTCAGGATAGAGAAGGGAGTGAGGGATAGAGGGGAAAATAAAGAGCCGGATTTTGCTAGGAAGGGAAGTAAGGGTAGAGGGAGAAAGAGGAGATAGAGGGGAGAGAGAGGTGCGAGGAGTAACAAAATAAAGAATGAGTCAGGGAGGGGATAGAATTAAGAAAAAAAAAGGATTAAGAACGATGATGTGGGAGAGGAAAGCATTTCTGAACATGGGACAGATTCCTTCCTTTAACCCTCACACTGCAGGAGTCTTGGTAATTGCTAAGCTGATAAACATGCACCTTTTATCCTCATTAATGCAGACTACTTATTTTGACATCAGAGGGAGCTGGGTAGAGAAGGTGATAGTGGGAGGATGGAAGTAAGAGAGAGAGGCAAGGAGTAACAAACAAAATAAAGAATGAGGCAGAGAAAATATAATCAAGAGAGAAGGATTATGAAAGTCCAATATGTGGTGATGTAATGATTAATATGATTTTTTCCAGATTGGCAGCTCCATGAAGAGTGTTGGAGAGGTGATGGGCATTGGTCGGTCCTTCGAGGAGGCTCTGCAGAAGGCACTGAGGATGGTGGACGAGACACTGTCAGGCTTTGATCCCTATGTCAGTGAGGCAGATGAAAAGGTAATGTTTAGACTGTTCAGAGTTTTCTTGTTAAAATTTATCTGTTTCTTGTCTGGATTATATGTACGAGTCTATTTTTTACGTCTCTCTCTCTCTCTCTCTCTCTCTCTCTCTCTCTCTCTCTCTCTCTCTCTCTCTCTCTCTCTCTCTCTCTCTCTCTCTCTCTCTCTCTCTCTCTCTCTCTCTCTCTCTCTCTCTCTCTCTCTCTCTCTCTCTCTCTCTCTCTCTCTCTCAATAGGATGCATCTTCTAAATCATTTCTTTTACCCTGAGTGGGATTGAGAGATTGGTGGTTGTTATTCTCCCATTTTCTTTTAACAGTGCCTATCATTGTGTTTGTTGTGAGCTTTATGGTATAGCCAGACTCTTTGACTTTCCTTGGCAACAATAGTGACACTCATCCCTTCCCCTCCAGGAGCTGACAGAGCCGACAGACAAGCGGATCCTGGTGTTGGCAGCCGCACTCAGGAAAGGCTGGGACATCGACAAGCTCTACACCCTCACCAGGATAGACAAGTGGTTCCTGTACAAGATGAAGGTAATGAGGAGTTGTATTCACTTTCCATCTAGATATTTTTGGAGGTTATTTGCTTCATTCTCCTCACCAAGATAGACTTTTTTTTATGTAGGAGGGACACCAGCCAAGGGCAACAAAAATCCAATGAAAAAAAGGCCCTCTGTAATGCTGGTCCTCAAATAGGATCCAAAGACTAATTGTTCCTGTACAAGGAGAATGTAATTGTGAGTTCTGCTTGCCTTCTACTTAAACATTTTGATGTGTGCCTCCCCAATTAGGTAGTAAGTAATTTCATTCTGTCCTTTGTTGATTATTGGTGTTTTTCTTTGGATTCCTCATAATCTGCAAGTTTCTTATGTCTATTATTATCATAATCCATTTCCTATGAAGATGGTTTGATTTCCATATGAAGGTAGCGAGTCATTTCATTCCATCCTTTATTGATTACAGGGGCCTTGATGCCTTTCATTCCATCTTTTTATAAGTTACTGGTATTTTTTTGGATCCCTCACAATCTAGAAGAATTTTATGCTCTTATTAGATATTAATCCATACAGTTTCTCCACAGATTCCTCAAAACAGACCCCTAAATCCTTTCAGAGGTCCCAAACATCTCCAAAAGTATCTGATAAAAGCCCTTAATGCTACAGAGACCCTCAATATTTCCTAAGCCCCTATCATTTGTTTATCCCACTTTGCAGCTCATTCTTACCTTAATATCCACACCCAATTATTGAAAGTTAGTCACTTCTGCAGTATACCACCATTCCGAGTTGTATCAGCACTCCCTTCATTCACTGCTGCTTCTTTTTATTGCTCTGCCACATTCACACAAATACACACCTATACAAATCATTCAGGTAATTTGGGAGAGTCAGAAGATTAGAAAAATTTATAGTTGAGGATAATAGGTGGAAGTATGTAGGTATGTTTCAAAGAGGGACTGCCATGTGTTGGTCTGATGGCTTCTTGTAGCTTCCCTATTTTCTTAAGTTTGTACGTTCTTAAATATCTGACACATTTTATCTTCAGAACATCACCAACATGTATGAGCATCTGGAGAGCCTGGCTGAGGAGGAGGAGCTGCCTGAAGATGTGCTGCGGGAGGCAAAGAAACTTGGGTTTTCGGACAAGCAGATTGGAGGAGCGGCTGAGGGCACGGAGCAGGCTGTGCGTGACCTGAGGGAGAAACATGGTGGGTGCCCTGTTTGTTGTAGTGTTCTTGTGGTGCCCTGTGTACTGTGGCCTCCAAGTTGTGTCAAGAGATATTGTTTCAGGTGTGATTAATCGATGTACGGCACCATGACATACCATTTGATTTATGATAGATTAATTGATTGGTGTAAGCTTCAATAATGTACTAGGAAGGAGACTTAATATTCTTTCCTGGATGGATGTTTATGATTATTTAAAAAAAATGGATAGGAGAAAGGGGAAAGTGCACTAGGCAAGCTGCAGATTGAAAATTTGTGTATTGGATCAAGTGTAATATTTTTTTATCACAAAATTGTAAAATACTTTAAAGTAATTTTTCTTAGATTTTGATTCATAAATAAAATCCTGCATTTGTAAATCTCAACAGAAAAAAAATATATCACTCACAGTGTTGAAGAAGTTTCTAAACTTAAGTGTTGATAGTCACAGTTCCATACACAGCCTGTCAGTCAGTCAGTTATCATTAAATCCATCAATCAAGCAGTGAAATCCACCCTCGGTCCTCTCAAGCTATCTTACCTGGACAGGAATCTTGCCGTTCGTGAAGCAGGTGGACACAGTGTCAGCTGAGTGGCCAGCTGCCACTAACTACCTCTACCTGACCTACTGTGGCTCCTCCCATGACCTCACCTTCCCGCCTGGGGCCACCATGGTGCTGGGTGAGTATTCTTGTTGAAGCTAATTACTACCATACCATAAGGTCACAGAATAGTTGAGGTCATTCTGTAAGATCTGTAAAGCTGGTTGTATACTTCAAGGTATAAATATTTATTAGGGCTTACAAGTGTCAACGAATACTTTATACTTTTTATGTGAGAGGGGTGATGGCCAGGGGCAACAAAAAGAGCAAAAAGAAAAGAAAAAGAAAAAAAGAAAGAAAAAGGCCCAGTGAGATGCCAGTCCCAAGAGAAATATCAAAAGAATCATCTCTTTACATACTTCCAGTGACCACCAGCAAAGGCACCCCTAAAGCCACCCATCTCCCCAACTATCTTATCCCATTTTTCTCTCTCCACCACCACCACCACCACCACCACCAGGGTCAGGAGTGTACCGCATCGGGTCGTCAGTGGAGTTTGACTGGTGTGCAGTGCAGTGCATTCGAACCCTCCGCAAGCTGGGCCACCGTACCATCATGATTAACTACAACCCTGAGACTGTATCCACTGACTATGACATGTGCGACCGACTCTACTTTGACGAGATCTCCTTTGAGGTGTGTTGTGGATGAGGGTCGGCTATTTCTGTGCACGTTCCACCCTAGAAAACTTAATCAGCTAAGATTATACTGATTAAAGTTTCACCTAAGATAATTCCTGTCATGACAAAGCCTAGGTTATATGTTAGGGATATATGTTAGGGTAAGGATATGGATTACATAAAAGGGACAGGATTTGGATTAAGATTATTATTATTGTTATGTGCATGAGGGGCGCTGGCCAAGGGCAATGACAGCAACACATATAAGGGCTCACTGAGGTACCAATCCCTAAAGAAAGGTCAAAAGAATCACAAATTGGAAACCTTAACTCATAGGAAAGAGGAAATACAGAAGCAGGCAGGGAGTTCCAGAGTTTGCCAGAAACATGTAGTGACTGATAATCTTGCTGTTCAGAAGAAGGAAGAATCACTAATCTTCCACACAGGTTGTAATGGACATCTACAACCTTGAGAACCCCCTTGGTGTGATCCTGAGCATGGGGGGGCAGCTGCCAAACAACATAGCCATGGACCTGCACCACCAGAACGCCCACATCCTTGGCACATCCCCAGAGTCCATCGACGGTGCTGAGAACAGATTCAAGTTCTCGCGCATGCTGGACAAAATTGGAATCTCCCAACCACAGTAACTATTTTTCTTCTTTTTTTCTTTACTAATTTCTTTATGCAAGAAGAGCACTGACCAGGGACAACAGAAATTTATAAAAAAAGGTCCATTGATAAAAAAAGAAAAAAGACCTACTGTGATTGTGATTGTAATATATCTATTTGTCCTCCTCATGATTTCATCAAATCACCACATCCTTGACATTCCTTATGATCCCTCGTAAAACCTCAAAAGTTCCTTGTTATACTTAGTTCAACCATTGGAATTTCTTGCAGTCACCAGGTGGAAAGAGTTCTCTAACCTGAAGTGAGCACAAGCATTTTGTGAGGAGGTGGGCTTCCCTTGCCTGGTGCTCTTCCAAAAACTCCTTATTACACCTCATTAAACCACTGAAATACCTTGTAGTCACCTTCTCAGCTCAATCCTTATTCGTGGTTGCCATTTCAAGTGAGTCCTCCAAATGTTCCTATCTTGGGGCATTATTTCATTTAATCCTTTGTCCTTCATGGCCTCATTGATAGTCCTTCCACATGATCCTAAGTCCTCCTCTTCTATGCATTCCTTTCAATTCCAATCCCTTGTACTCTCCAGGTGGAAGGAACTCACTAACCTAAAGTCAGCCCAGGCGTTCTGCGAGGAGGTGGGATTCCCCTGCCTGGTGCGTCCGTCCTATGTGCTCTCTGGTGCAGCTATGAATGTGGCACACTCCCACCAAGACCTGGAGACATACCTCAACCAGGCTGCTGCTGTGTCCAAAGAGCATCCTGTGGTCATCTCCAAGTTCATTCTAGAGGCGAAGGTGAGGACTGGTTCATGACTTGGTGGGTATTTTGTGAGTTTTTTTGACCGTGAACTGGTATCAGCAAGTCAATGTGAGGATCTTGTGTCTTGAGGAACTTATTTTTTTATTTATTTATTTATTTATTTATTTATTTATTTTATTTATTTTTTTTTTTTTTTGTGATGAGTTTTTAATGAACTGGTATAAGCTAGTCAGTCTGAGGATCTTATGTGACTATTTTTTTTGCAGAATGTCATTAGCTTTAGCAGAATGGTATTAGCTTATCCATCAGTCTCTCTTACTCCACCAGAATGAACTGAGTTAGCTGGTCAGTTTGTTGATCTCTTACCCCACCAGAATGAACTGAATTAACTTACCAGTCTGTCAATCTCTCCCTCCACCCCAATAGGAGATAGACGTGGATGCGGTGGCAAGTGACGGAGCGCTGGTGTGCATGGCGGTGAGTGAGCACGTGGAGAATGCCGGCGTGCACTCAGGTGATGCCACGCTGGTTACGCCACCGCAGGACCTCAACTCAGAGACGCTGGCCAAGATCACCTCTATTGTGGCAGCCATTGCCCGGGCCCTGGAGGTGAATGGCCCCTTCAACATGCAGCTCATTGCCAAGGTAAGCCTGTGACAGTGGTAATGTTTAAAAGTATAGATTTTTTATAGATCAACCCTTGAACATGCAGCTGATTGCTTCACTACACTCAATCTGTCTAACCCATCCTCTGTTCCACCAACAGGACAACCATCTGAAGGTGATAGAAACAAACCTGAGGGTGTCACGGTCCTTCCCCTTCGTGAGCAAGACACTGGACTTTGACTTTGTTGCCTGTGCCACCCGGGTCATCGTTGGGGAGGAGGTGCTGCCCTCTAACGTCCTGAGGGGCTGTGGACGAGTGGGAGTCAAGGTGCCACAGTTTAGCTTCTCACGGCTGGCAGGTGTGTGGTTAAAATGCTTGTACAGGTGCTTAGGTGCTCAAAGTAGTGATATATTGTACTGATATTTCTGACAAGAAAGGCAGTGTCAGGCAGCTACCTACTATTGTTGTTGTCTTCACATGCTCTTTTTTAATCCAACTTTGTGTGAGTGATTGAGAGAGAGAGAGAGAGAGAGTATGTGGGGTTTTATTTTCTACTGTTCTATTTGAGGCCCCATAGCTGCATCATGATCACTGCTTCACCCACAGGAGCTGACGTGATGCTGGGGGTGGAGATGGCTTCAACAGGAGAGGTGGCTTGCTTTGGGGAGAACCGCTATGAGGCGTATCTCAAGTCCATGATCTCCACTGGCTTTGTTATCCCTCAGAGGTCCATCCTGCTCTCCATTGGCAGCTATAAGGTAATGCAAACATATCCTCCTCTTCATCCTTTTCCTCTTTCTTCTCTCTACTCCTCCTTCATCACATCTTCATTCTCAGGAGCAACATAGGAGGACAGTGAGGACAAGAATCCCCCTTAAACAAAACTGCCTGTTCTGTGTAGAATATTACAACTTTTGATTTGCAGTGTGTGAGAAAAAGGGTTGAGATCAGATTGAGATTACAGCATGCAGGAAGGAAAAAGCAAAGACAGGAATAAATAAAAACTTTTCTGTAATTACCGCTTCTTTTTGGGATAGTTTTCTGGAATAAGTATCCAATATAGATAGATAAGCATAGTGCAGATGAGTAAAGTGTTTTGTTCTGCCGTTCAGCACAAGAATGAGTTGCTGCCGGCAGTGAGGACGCTGGCACAGATGGGTTACAAGCTCTATGCATCACTCGGCACTGCTGACTTCTACTCCACTCACGGCATTCAGGTCAGTACTTGTTGTGGCAGCATGTCTTCCTTCACCTCGCTGTTTCGTTGACCTATGCATTACATCAATATCCTGTCCTAGCAGAGTGATGGTTTAGGTGGTAGCACATCTCACTAAAATAGAGGAAGTCTTGAGTTGAAACCCCAGTATGCAATCAGGGTATTTTAGACAACTTCCGGCTTCTATGTTCACTTAGTTTTGAATCCTCACCAGTCCATCCTGTATCTCTGTCACAAAGTCAAGGAGGGAGATATTTATCCCCTTCACTGCAATATACAAGAATTCACAGCACTACAAGCTACATATGAAATCTTGATAAGCACCAGATGAAAGAAAAAAAGACGAAAAGAATAGGTTTTGCAATTTCTAGCCTGCATAATGTTTGGAGGTGGCTGTAGGATGAGAAGAAATGTCCCATAGTGGTTTGTGATAAGGGGCAAATGTACCAAATAGCAATGAATGGGTTAATACATACATACATAAAGGCTGTCTTCTCCAGAAAGGTGGATAGCCAAGACAAGGCACACAACTTTCACACACACACATTCACATGCCTCTCTCAGCCCCTTGGCCCTTGACAGAGAAGAGAAAGTACTCCTGCCATCACTTCATGGGGATCATTTGCATATATAATTCAGTGCACAAAGCTTGATAAAATGAATACATGACACTCAAAGATGACAAGATGATTTATTGAGAGATATGCACGAATAACTTACACAATAATGAGGATACAACTTAACATACATAGATATTTACAAAGAATAGTGACAGAGCCAATACACAAGATAATGATGTTTGTTAAATACTCTTTATATGTATGTTGGAATGGTATTTACAGCTGATTCATTCACTCTGGGTGAATAAGTCTTAAAACATCACTTGCTCAAAATTTGTGATGGGTGACCACTACAAACCATTAATCCACCCATCACTCCTGTCAGTCCATCTGTCAACCATTTAGTCAGTGTGTCAGTCAGCCATTTAGTTAGAACATCAATTATTCAGCCAGTCAATCTATCTGTCAAGTATTTATTTTGATTAATGCACCCGTCAGCCAATCAGTCACCTCATCCATTTGTCAACCATTTAGTCAGCCAGTCCATCAGTCAATCATTCAGTCAGTTAATCCATCACTCAGCCATTCATTCAGAGTTAATCCATCACTCAGCCATTCATTCAGTCTTTTTAACAGTCAAACCAGCTTGCCAATTAGGTGTTTAAAAGCTGTGGTGGCTTTCTTCATTACTAGACACTCATTCAACCATCCAGTCAGTCAGTCATACCAACCAGTCATTTTACTTCTTAGCCAGTCACTTAATCAGTCATTAATTTCTCACTCAACCACTCAACCAGTCAGTCACTCCACTCCACAATCAGCCACTCATTTATTTTCATTCCTCAGCCAGTTTCTCATTCAGTCAGTCCACTCGTAAATCAGTCAGTCCAGTCCCAAGTCAGTCAGTCACGCAGTTCATTCACCAGTATCTTCTCTACAACACCAACTTAACTTCTATTTACTTTCCACTGGAGCTATAGGTCAGTGGATTCATCATCAGCATCATCAGCGTCCTCATCTCGCAAGTTGAGGAAATTTGGTTCAGGGCTTGGGGAAGTTGGAGAGGTTCGGGTGTCAGGCACATCACTCCCTATGGGGTTGGAATGTTGAGGTGTTGTGAGTGTTGGGGAGTCAGTTTGTGTGGGTGGTGAGAGTGTTGGGAGCTCTTCAGGTAATGGGGCAGGATCAGCAGGTGGGATGGTCGGGGAGCTAGGGAGGCTGGAGGCTGGCGAGTCACAGGGTAGTTCCATAATGTCCAAGTCACTGTCTGTGTTGCTGAGTATCCTGGCAACATCACTGTGCTTCTTAGAGTCAATGTTCTGAAAGGCTGGGGCAGTGTACTGGCGGTCCATGCCAAACATTGAGTTGCGTTCTGGTGGGGGCTGAGGTGGCGGCTTGTTGAACTCCCAGTTTGAGCCTCGGGACGGAGTGGTACTGGGCACCAAGTCATGCTGTTCGTTGACGCTCCATGACGATGATAACATGTCTCTCACTCCACCTCGTGATGCCACATTAAGTTGCTCCACTTGTCGGCGCAGCAAAACAGCATCCTCATTGTTCCCAGTTTCATCGAGCAAAGTGGCCATGTTGCCGGTGAGGAGCAGGTACATGTAGGCCTGGGGGTAGGCTCGGTTGCGGTTTGAGGCTCGTGCCATGGCCAAGAAGTGCCGGGCAAAGAGTCTCAGGACAGGCCCGGCTCTGAGGTCCTTGACGCGCTGCACCTTGGAGTCCAGGCGGATGGTGGACGGTCGCTTCTTTGTGTTATTGATGCTGTTCCTCTTTGCCATTTGTGCCTCCACCTGCTCCTTCCGCTTCCGCCGTATCTCATGAAGCTTCCTCTGTGATGGAGAGAGGTGGGAAGCATTGACTTGATGTTGTGAATGGTGTGAATAACTGTTGTGTGTTCATGGCTGCATGTTAATCATCCATGGCCTGGGACTCATATAGGCAAAGTGTGATTTTAAGAAAGTTCAGTTCACAAGTTCTTGGAGTTATGAATAAAGTAAATTTGTCTCTTGAGCTAATATGCAAAAATAGATAAAATTTCAAATAGTTTACAAAGAAAATAAAAACATTAAATGGGAGTATATGACTGACCATGATATACACATTTTCTCTTGACAAACTGTTTTTAAGAATATAACTCATAAATTAAGATTTGTCTATATTGATTACGTGTTACTGGTCAGCACATTATTTCTATCATGTCTGCAGCAAGAGAGATGAAATTAGAAGTAGCAGTAGTAGTAGTAGTAGTAGTATTAGTAGTAGTAGTGTAAGTAATAATGAAACTATGTGACATAACATCCACATCATCCTGAAATGACTCACCTTTTCCTCAGCATCACCATCGTCTTCCTCCGAGTCACTGCGTAGGGCATTGTCATTCTCCTCTGTATTGTTGTCCTACATGGGGAGAGGAATGCGTGTGTTAGTGGCTGAAAGACTGAGAATATCAATTGTACTCTTTCTCTGTGGTTGCTGTTGTTTGTCAGGGGGAGTATGTGTTTGTATATTGTAGGTATATAGAATGGGGAAACAGTGGATTAGTACATGCTCTTGGTTCTTCTTAAATATCTCCATAGATACTTGAGGTTCTGTCTCTTGTCTTCATTCTATCTTAGCATTACTTCTATTCTCTAATCCCTTGCTTCTGTTAATCAGTTACTTTTATTCTTTCCCTTATCAATCTATCTATCTATATACCAAGCAGGCAATCCTACAAAGCATTCACACAATCTCTCTCCACTCACATAAATGTTTCTTCCGCCTAAACATACCTAGCATAACCTCCATCCTTCCATTCACCCTCACCTCTGCAGCCAGTTGAAGGAGTGTAGGGTTGATGTGCTCTAGGCCAAAACTCTCCATAGTCACCAGTCTGAAGAGCTTACGGATATTGAGACGAGGGTAGAAGTCTGAAGCCATGCGCATTCTACTCATGGTGTGCATTACGTAGATCGGCAGGTTCTCCTTGATTCTCTTGACTGTCAACTGTGTGAGGGAGGGGGAGAGAGAGAGAGAGAGAGAGAGAGAGAGAGAGAGAGAGAGAGAGAGAGAGAGAGAGAGAGAGAGAGAAAAAAAATTAGAACATGCAAGGACAGGAACGAATAGAGACTTATGTTAATGTTGATTTCCTTGAGGAGGTTCCTAGAAAGAGGTTTTTTGAAAGTTTGTCACCCCCTGCAGTCTCCTGATTGTATTCTTGTAATGCAGGGACTCTGAACCTTTTTAACTCTTTCCCTGTGATATGCAGCAATTCTCAGTACTCAAAACTGTGAAATCTATATAAGCATCTAGAAAAAAGAAAGGGGCTAGAAGAATAGATGTTGCAATTTCTGGACAGTATAGTCTCTAGTGGTGGCTGTCGAGCAAGAAACGTCTCAGAGTGGTTAGCAGGTAAGGAAAGATGTGCCCCTTGAAGTCTTTAAGTACTGATCACATATATTACCCAGAATGCAACAAAATGCAGTCAGAACATATCATATGCATCCAGGAATTCATCAGTAAATAATAACAAGTGTAATAACAGATTTATCAATGTGATGACAGAAAATCTAACCATATATCTATCAGCATTATAGAATCTATTATTAAAAGAGCCCATAAATTCATCAGTACCATATGTAGTTGTGAATTGATAGGTGAGTCCATGCACTCCCTGTTACAATTGTAGTGTTCTTAAGCTTCATCCCACTCAAGTACCTCCCTCTCTTTACCTGAGCTTGCCGGATGTACTTCTCAGGAATGCTCTTCATCATATTGCACGACATGACAAAGTAGTGTGGCAGGGACTCTGTCGATAGGCTTTTGTATAGAATTTTGAGGTAGGTCTTGAGTTTTATGCCTAGTCGAGGTTCCTGCCAGTCCCTGAAGTCCTTCTCGCACATCCAGAAGAGAATATAGCGCAGGTGTTGGTTCTGCAGGCAGGGGACGTCCTCCAGGTGGTCCCTCAGCAGGTACTCCACCCACAGGAGCAGCCGCATCTGAGGGAGAGAGGATCAAGGAGTTATAATGGGATTTCAGTGGTTTTCATTATTTTTTCAAGGGATTACATTGGTTTTTAGATTATTAGTGATTTAAGAAGTTAGTATTTTTGAGGATTACAAGTCTCTTCAAAGGATTATAATGCTTTTAGAGGTTATAAAGGTTTTCTGAGAGATTTTAATCAGCAACAAACCTTTACATCATGTCTAGACTGTCTGAATTCTCTCTCTCTCTCTCTCTCTCTCTCTCTCTCTCTCTCTCTCTCTCTCTCTCTCTCTCTCTCTCTCTCTCTCTCTCTCTCTCTCTCTCTCTCACCTGCACGTGGCCCAGGCTGCGAAGGAGGATCTGCTCAGCCTTGATGAACTGTATCTGCCACTCAATCTTCATGACTCTATTCGGCTCCTTGGGGTTGTAGTGGCCGATGGGGACCAAGTTACACCCAACTTGCATTGCCTCCTGTATATTGATATCCTTTGGCCACCTGGGGATATTTTTGTTAAGATTTAAAGTGTGTGGGGATGAAGTGTAAAGATCGAAGTCTTTTATTTAACATTTCACAGCACTCAAAGTAATGTATGGGGTTTTTATGTATCTACAAGAGAGAAGGGGACAAAAAGTAAATTTTTTTATTTCTATCTAGTACAGTGTTTAGAGGTGGCTGAGCAAAAGATGCCCCAGGGTTGTGTGTAACTAAGGAAAGGTGTGTCTAATAGTAATGAAAAGGTTAAAGGATGCAGGGATGTGATGTGAATGTTTAAAAGGTGCGGGAACAAAAATTCAACTCCGTCCTTACATACTGAGATGAAATAAATATAACCAGTGGGTAAACACATGAAGCACAGTCACTCACTTGTACATAACCTTTGCCTCGGGATCCAGTATTCCTCTCCGTTCCCTCAAGGGCCACTCAAAGGCACACTGCGGCCACTCCTTCAGCAGCAGAGTTGGGATGAACTCCACGTGAAACTTAGGGCCAATCTGAGGGTATAGGAGTAAGTGTTAAGATGTGTGGCTGGGGTGTATCAAGTCTAATAAGAACCACAAGTATCCATCTGTCACTTCTTCCATCATGGAGGTGTGTGTGTGTGTGGTTGGGGCATATCAGGTCCAGCAAGAATCACTTGAAACAC
>NC_087187.1:3090000-3095000 GCF_035594125.1 Scylla paramamosain
TTTACTTACTTGTTATAATTGGAGTAGAACTGAACGGAGGCAATGAGGAGGTTGAGGATGAAGTTGTCGGGGCGATTGTGAAACTCCTCCCTCATTTTCTCCATCACTTCCTGGTTCAACTCCTTCTGCCGCTTCTCCCATTGTATCACAGCCGAGGATTCCTTTTGGTCTGTCGGGTCCCCATCAAGGCCAAACAACTGGAAAATAGGGAGGTTTGAGGCTTTGATAGGCAGTGATAGGATGTGGTAATGAAGAATAGAAGTTATTAATGAGAGGATGTGGGAATGGAGAGAATGTGGTATGTTAAATAATGCGAGGGTGTGGGAATGAAAAAGAATGGGGCTTATTTAGTAAAGGATGTGGGAATGAAGAGAATGCAGTTTGTTAGTAATGTTAGAATGTTAGAATGGGGCTGGTTAAGTAATGCAAGGGTGTAGAAATGAAGGAATGACTCTCTCCTCTATATCTTAATGGAGTAATTTCTTGACTAATGGGTTAATTTGTTCACTTACTGTAATGATGTTTGGTGGAGGGAGGTCATGGTCGTCTTTGCTCTTTGCCTTGCCATGACAGGCGTTCCCCATGGCTGCTGTGTCCTGGGGTGGGGCTGCTCCCAGGACTCCACTCCAGGGGCCCTCTCTCTTACTCTGTGTTTCTCTTCCTCACTCTATCTTGTATGGCAGGACTCGTGGAAGAAGGTGTTCCTTGTATAGTACTTGGAAATAGTTGTTCTCTTCCTCCTCCCTTCTCCTTCCTCCGAGGGCACCACCGCTCTCTTCCTCTGTGTCTCTCTTTCTCGCTCTGTCCTTATGGCAGGAGTTATGGAGGGTTTCTTGTGTGGTACTCGGGAATTTGTTGGTCTCCTCTTCTGCCTCCTTCCTCGTTTTCCTCTCTGAAATGTGATTTATTTATTTGTATTGTTATTGTTATTGGCAGCTGGTGATAGTAACTAAATTGATGTTAGCTCTGAGTTTCTCTACACCTGTTTGTTTTTGGGAGTGGCATAACATGTGGTGCTTTTTAATTTTTTCTTAGCCACTCTACATTTACACACACTCAAAATACCATGAGTTATACCAGTGCAGTAGTAATAATAGGAGTAGATAGTCATGGCACAAGTGCAAACTTTGATGTGGGAACAACATTCATGGAAAATAATGTTTGTCTTTTGTAGCTTTTGAGTTTTCAGAATTTTGGATAAAAGATTATGAACTTGTAGTGGGTGAGTGAGTGGAAGGGAAGGTAACAACAAGCAGGCATGTCATGGTGAGAATGCTGGGTTTGCTGTGAAGTGTTGTAGGATTTAAGTTTGTATTTTGAAACACTGTATAAGGATTATATATTTTTCATGCACCACACAATTTGTCAAGCTTTCCTTTCACTGAGCATAGCCATTCCACCATTAGCAGTCACTCATAGGGTCTGTCATTCCATTCATATCATTGTTACTTCTCATAATACAACTGTTATCCCCCCTTACTACATGACTCATGCCACATTATAATCATTAATCATATAAATGCCATTCTACAATTAGCATAGTCACTCCTCATAGTAGAATGGTCAATCCATACTGATCATACATAGTCATTCTCTAGCCTGATCATTGCACACTTCATCATTATCATTCTTCTTAGTACAACCATCATTTCCCATAATATACCTGTCATTCCACACCCAGCCATTCTCTTGAGTGCAGGTATTCCTAAGAGCATAGCAATCATTCTAATCTGGATAATCATTCATCACAGCACACCACCTGTTCACTGCTACCTGCTGTGTGAATAGAATGACTGGCAAGGTTTAGCATGTTTGAGAAGAAACTTGATTTATAGAGCAAAGCTTGTGAAATGCACCATCTTAAGATTACACAATTTTATGAGAATGTTTAGAAATGCCTGATTAGATAAAGGAGGAGTGCGTGCATAGCATGGGTGTGGGAGGAGGACAGCTCACTCTATCGATAGGAAGATAAAGGATTGGAGTAGGTGTTCGAGAAGGTAGGACTGATTAAGAGCATTGCAAAGTGGGACTGACTGAAAGCATTGCAAAGTGGGACTGACTGAAAGCATTGGAAAGTGGGACTGATTGAGACCATTCTAAAATATGATTGAGAGCATTGGAAAGTGGGACTGAATGAGAACATTGGAAAGCATGATTAAGGGGATTGGAAAGTATGGCTGACCGAGACCATTAAAAAGTATGACTGACCGAGACCATTGAAAAGTATGACTGATTGAGAGCATAAAAAAATGGGAATGATTAAGAAATATTGGAAAGGACTGATTGAAAGTATTGGAGAAAGTAAGACTGATAAGTGAGTTGGTGCTGCGGGGAAGATGGAACATACCAGACGTTCCCATAGAGTCACTGTTCTTTTGGGGCTGTCTGTCTCCGGTCACTGTTCTTTGGGGGATGTGCATCTCCTGTCACTGTCCTTTGGTGGGGTATGCATCCCCTGTCACTGTCCTTTGGGGGGGTGCATCTGTCATTGTTCTCTGGGGGTATGCATCTCCTGTCACTTCTTTGGGGGAGGGGTGTCTGTCACTGTTCTTTGGGGAGCATGCATCTCCTGTCCTGGGGGTGTATCTCCTGTCACTGTTCTTTGGGGGGGGTGTGCATCTTGTCACTGTTCTTTGGGGGAGGTGTATCTCCTATCACTGTTCTTTGGAGGGTTGTCCATCTCCTGTCACTGTTCTTTGTGGGGTGTGCATCTTCTGACCTTAGATCAGCATGTGAGGAGCAGTGATAAAAGAAACAAGGCAAGAGATCGATAATAGAATTGAAGACAAAAGAAGAAAGATGATGAGAGAGTGATAGTACAAGGATGTTTGTTCTTACTTATCATCCTCCTACTCTTTTGTCTATCTTCCTTATCTTAACTTTTCCTGTAATTATGATGACATTGTTGCTATCATTATTTTTCCTTATTATTATTATTTTTTTCTATTTTTTTTCATTATTGTTTTTGCTGCAGTTTTGTATAGAAGAAATATAGAACAGCATGTCCTTTAAATTAAGTAACTGCTTTTACCATTGTCCTTTGCATCATACAACATTAGTATAACCCTTTAAGATGTGGCCAGACAGTCAAGCAACAAAATTCTAATATGGTTTTTGCTGTTAGCATGCTATTGAATTATGTCCACTCATCCCCAGGCACATAGATAAATCCATGAAAGAAATATTTTGCTAGTGACCCCAGGCAGTGAAGGAAGATGCAAGTAGGCTGAGAGGTATTGCGATGGGAACAGTTAGGTGAACATGTGGTGTATCAATTTATCTATATCAGACACTCATTTCCAAGAACTCCCTCGACAGAAGAGATGGCACAGTATACATAAGTGTCTTCAGTTATTCCTGCTCTTATAATTCTCTCCTTGTCGTCTGTCTCATGTTTCTTTCTCTCTTGTCTCATTTACTCCAGCAATTTTTCATTTATTTCCATGATTATGTTTCCTTATTCCTTGTTCTAATCCTGGTATTCTTATTGCTCTTCTCATAGATCTCCAGCATTATATTCTCCATTTCTCTTTGTTCTTGCATTCCCTCCTTCCTCAGTGTAATGCTTTCATTCTCCCCTTTTCCTCCTTTCCTTTCCTTTCTTTCCTCCCTTTTCCTTTACTTAAATTGCTAAAGAAATATAATAAACGTTTACTGTGATTAGTGTTTGAAAGATTAATGTATTGAGAAAGAAAGGGGAAAGTGTTTTGACAGAAGTAGATGAAAACAAGATGCAGTAATGGGAATGGAAGTCAAAAGAGTGTACAGGAGTTTTTTCTTTTGTTTTTGATCATGCTAATCCTTTGTGTTAAAAAGAAAAGCACCTCAAATGAAGTAATGCAATGAAAGAAAGATGTAGATATGAAAGAATGGTATCAGAAAAGTGTGCAGGAGTTTTTTCTTTTCCTTTTTCTTTTCTTTTTATCATGACAATCCCTTATTGAAAAAAAATCATGAAGTGAGGCAATGGCTGTAATGATAGCAGTGAAATCACTCTAATCAGGTTGCCTTATTTGACATACCAAGTCTTGCTCAATCAAATAGGGAGATAAAACACAATCTGAGCAAAACATAATTAACGTTATTGTTTCCATATTGCTATTATCTCATTGTTTACAAATTACTCATGCAGGTGCAAATATTATATACACATTGCATACTTGTGTCACCCTGTACCAGTGATGAGTGTGTGTGTGTGTGTGTGTGTTACAAGTGAGTAAATACAACATGTCTGTATTTACTTGATTATAATATGCAGGGTCTAAGATACTAAGATAAAACTATATGGGCTTGGTTTCATATCTCTTGTTTTTATTGTCTTTTTCTATTAAGTCTTTCCTTAAATTGATATATTTTCCTTTTTAGTAAGTCTTTCCTTATTTACTTTTTTTATTATTAAGTCTTTCTTCAAATTAGTATATTCTCCTTAGCCACTATGACTTCTGGACCATTCTGTGTGTGTGTGTGTGTATGTGTGTGTGTGTGTGTGTGTGTGTGTGTGTGTGTGTGTGTGTGTGTGGAGGGAATTAAAGAGAGGAATGTGATCATCTGGTGATTACATGGCAGTGTTTATCTTTTATCAGGTGTTACTTGATTACCAGTGTTTTCGTAGTGGGTCTGAGAAAAAAAATAATATTTGAGGCTTTGTTTTTTTATGGTGATTTCATATTTAGATTATTATTCATTACATTTTATCTGTTTTTTTTTATGATTTGTTGCCTCATATGTCATGGGAGCTTAGTGCTTTATAATTTACAGGTTTTTCATTTTTCTGTTTTGTCAATAGAAGATTGTGAGGGGTTTATTGTGTGTGTGTGTGTGTGTGTGTGTGTGTGTGTGTGTGTGTGTGTGTGTGTGTGTGTGTGTGTGTGTACACTTTATTGCATTACACAGGATCTGAAGTACGTTTGAGAGGACTCATCTTCATATCTGTATTTACCCAGTCTCTTTTTGTGTATTTACTTATTTGTATTGTGTGTGTGTGTGTGTGTGTGTGT
>NC_087187.1:3100000-3190000 GCF_035594125.1 Scylla paramamosain
GGTAATCAGTAACTTCTGGTGCATGTATTTGCTTTGTTGTGTGTATTATAAAGGGCCTGAGCTACACTCATATAATCCTGTCTGTGACTGTATTTATCCTGACACTCTCCACCACCATCACTTCCTCACTTGGTCCCTTCTAAATATCCATCTCTCTAAAAAGGAAAGCTGTACTTTTTCCCATTCAAACATCTCTTTATCGACATTTCTTGTGTCCTCTCAAACATTCAAAAGGATAGAAGAAAATATTAATGGTAGTTGTTTTGTGTTGCTGTGTAGAAAGGTGTAAGAGGAAAAGAAAGATTGACAGACTAATAGAGCATAGATAAACAGAAAGATGGACGTGCAGTGACTGTGATAACAAAATTAAGTCTGATGAGTAATAAGATCTTTACCTGACAGACGATTGCAACACTAATCCCACTTCCTTCCTATCAGCCATGAGCCACGTGGCCTCTCCGCTCCACCTGTTACTAAGAAATCACTGCCAGGCCTCACCAACCCTCCATCCTTGCACAACACACATGCATGTGCACATGCACACAGACATGCAGATGTAGTACATGCAAGAACAATACATGGTTTTAAAAAGATATTGGATAATAGTAAATATTGAGACGGAATAGCACAAGCACAGACTCCTCCTCCCGTAAACCACAGCTAGCTAAATACACACACACACACACACACACACACACACACACACACACACACACACAACACTAAGAGGACTCAGTATAAATTGTACAAGAAAAAATAAAAGGGAGAAAAGTGTGAGGAATTATAGTATTCCTGACAGAGCCATCAGCTACTGGAGTTCACTGACTGACAAAATTGTGTGTGCAAGGAGCATTCATAGCTTTAATTAAAGATAAATATGTCAAATTAAAAGATGGAACATTATGAGCTTGACTCAATCCTGTAAAGATACAATTAGGTAAGGACAGTTAGGTAAGAACACACACACACACACACACACACACACACACACACACACACACACGGATTACACCAGGATTAGAAAACATAATACATGAAAAAAGACTAAACAAAATACACTTGCAGAAAGGGATATCTAATTTTAATAAAAGATGTATTATTGCAAAGGCAGAGAGAGGCTGGATATTTGAGATGACAATACAAAAAGCTGAGAAATCTCCTTGCTCATGTATTAATTTTTCACCATTCTTTCTTTTTACACCCACCACAACTATACCATACCATTGTTCCCTTATTTCACCACAACTATACCATATCACTGTTCCCTTACTTCATGGTGTTCTTTCACAATACTCCACCATTCTTTCTTTATCCTTCACCATGTTACAATCTTATACAGTATTTTTATTTCCTTTGTACCATTCCTTTTTACATCCACTACATCTACCACACATCTGTATGTTTACCTTATGCTGTTCTTTGATTATACTCTTACTTAGACTTTCTTCCATTCTTTTCTTATCCCCCACCACATTATAATCATATACTGTAATCTCTTATCTTCATTTTCTACTAGTCTTTCTCTTTACATTCACTACATCTACCACACTTTTACTGCCTTCTCTTTACATTTACCATATCTACCATACTTCTACTGCCTGTTTCTGTATTCCTTCCTTCCTGTTACCTTCTTTCAAGGCAGAGGTTTCATGACACTTATCCTCCAATTTTGGATGATATTTTTTTTTACCTCTTTATGGACTGGCACCCTCAGTATGCCTTTTTTCATACTTTTTGTTACCCTTGGCCAGTGCCCTTACATAAAACAACTTATCTCATGGTGTTCCTTCCTTGTTCATGTGTTTATTTTGTGCCCTCAGGTGGAACCAGTGGAGTGGGCTTATGAGAACATCGCAGAGACAGCAACTAAGGGCCAGCTCTCCTCAATGGCCGATTACTTAGCTAGAAAGGTGTGTATTTGGCATTGTATTTGTTCTCTCTCTCTCTCTCTCTCTCTCTCTCTCTCTCTCTCTCTCTCTCTCTCTCTCTCTCTCTCTCTCTCTCTCTCTCTCTCTCTCTCTCTCTCTCTCTCTCTCTCTCTCTCTCTCTCTCTCTCTCTCTCTCTCTCTTTTATCTATGTCCTCTTTCAGTGTAGTCTTTCTCTTTTCTTTAGTTAACTTTGTCCTTCCTTCTTTTTTTGTGAGTGTTCTTTTTTGTGTTATCTTTCTGTTCACTTCCTTCATCCTTTGTCCTTCATTACTTTGTCATCTTGTCTCTCTCTTCCTCTTGTATTATCTTTCTCTTGTTTATCAGCTCCTTCACTTTTCTTAGAGAGAGAGAGAGGGAGAGAGAGAAACTTAATATTATATATGTAATTATTATATGCTATTTTCAACAGAATGACTTTCTATTATATATCTTTATTGTGCTCCTCTGGAAAGCTTACTACAGGTGGCTTCTTGTTTACAGTTTATTTACAGTTTACAGTTACCTGGGGCTACTTGCCTTGACATGGCCTCTAGGGTGTTGGTCTTTCCAGGAGAACAGGTAGCTTGTTGACATGTGGACAGCAAACATTAATAGCATTCCAAATAGCATTCCAGGTGTTTTCTGTTTAATACCTTCCTTGTGTTGTGTGTTTAAACTAAAGATGCACTACATACTATTTGTATCTTTCTCTTGTGTCAATATACAGTTTGCCATAATCAGTGATCTAGGAAAAGGAAGATAAAGTAAACTGTATTGTTAGAAATTCATCAGTACAGATAGCATTATTTATGTTGAATTCAGGTATCATCTATATATCATTGATAATAATTGTACTATTTTTTTTATATAACCCATCTTAAGGAATAATCTTTTTGTCATTTTTATTTTTATATTGATATTTTTGAAAATCTGATTAAGGCAGAGTTGATTAATGAGATGAGTGAATATATCTTGCGTATAAAAATCATTGGGAAATGTCAAGAATGTGCAGCCTTATCTGGGTATTTGAAATTACTTATTTCTCACAAGTTCATATTATTATTGTGAATATTTGATACCTGAGTGTTGTTTAGGTCATTTACATTGCAAGAAGCAGACGTGCCACTCAGAGCAGCCACCAGACAGAGCTCCATGTGGCTTCATCAGATGTAACATTTGAGACGTAATCTTAGAAATGTAATACTAACATCGTAATGCAAACTTACAAATTGGTTGGGTTATCTTGAATAATAATTATTTCATTATCTCCTTTCTTGACCTCTTTCCATTCATTCTGTCCTTCCCATCTTCATCTCTTTGCCTATTAACTTACATCTTACCTCACCTCCCCCTGTTTCTTCTTTTCTCCCTCCCTCATTCTCTCCCTCCCTCCTTTCTTCTTGCCTTTATTTTCTAGACTTGGTGCTGGCAAACTGTATATTGATCCTCTATGTGCTCTACCATTCTGATAAGGATTGGTGCTTATGCATTGAAACAGTTGTTAGTGTTGGAAAATATATGCTTTTATTCTGATCTTTCATTACTATGGTTATTAAGATGGGAACAGATAAATTTGCACATTATAATTCTGAAGAGAAATTATGTGCATCATTCTTTTGGGATCATATTCTCAAGTGTTTCATTGTCTATCACTACTGTAGCAGCAGGACAGTCAAGGCAGCAGGCATTACTGTGGCCACTGTGATCCTCTTGGTGTCACATTTGCTTCAAGGACCATATTCTGAAACACTCCTGCACTGCATCTCCACTGTATTGAAAAGGCTGTAGTTAAAGTTACACAGGTTTTTAAGGGTGCTTTTGTAGTTCTACTGACAGACTTACAAGATTTCTACATTATTAGCAGAAGAAATACTCTTGATAACCTGACTAATCATCTCTGTGGCTTTTGAAAATAGTTGTGGTGAGAGAGCAAAGTGTTTCTGAATGCAGGCCTCAGTGTTACGGCAGGTTCAGTCCTCAGTGACCATCTCTGGTGATCAGTGTATCCTGCCTTCCTTTCTGCTCCTCAGTGTTTCAGTGATGCTCTAGAAGGGGACATGACATAACTGAACAGGCTCTAATGGAATGTATGTAGAAGTTGACCAGTGATCTCTGTGGTCTTGGAAAATAATCATGAGAGAATAGGTTTTCAAATATAGGCCCTGGCTTACTACAGAGTTCTTAATTTGTTGTGAAAGGGATTGTAAGGCAGTTCTTGATACCTTCTTCATTGTGTTACTGAATGGAAGCATTGGGGATGTGCTGACTGAGGGACACTAAAAGGTTATAACACAGGATGTATTTTCTTTGTAGAGCTGCCATTCTTATGTTGTGTTCCCTGATGGCCAGATCTGTAGGAGTGTGCTGCAAAGGAGTGGCAGTGTTGTGAAATAGACACCCCTATGCAGTGCTGGCTGAGGGAGGCTGTAGTTATATTAGCAGCTGAAGGAGAGTTTTGTCTTAATGTACAAGTGAAAGCTTTAAAGTAAAAAATATATATATATACATTCCTAACATCATATATTTGTTCAGTTTTGGAGGAAATTGAGGATTTTTTAACATTTTTTTAACACTAATACATAATAGTTTTAGTGGCTTAATACTTCAGCAAGGAATTTAGTACCACTGCAGTATTTACACCAAATATGCTACTGGTGCTGGTAATTGGCAGTCATAACACTAATGCATGAGAATGGAGGATACTTTTGAAATGTAATGCAATTAATTTAATGAGTGTAGTGTTAACACCCAATGTACTAGTAGCTTATATGCTGCATCTGACACTAGGTGGTGGAGCTGTAACACTAGTACATGGCAGTGGGAGGTATTTTCTTATTGATAGGGAATGTAGGGAAAAGTAGCACAGGTCCACAATCTCTTATCTGAAATCCTTGGCACCAGATATTCTCCAGATTTCTGAATGGTAGAATTTTGGCATTGGTTTTTGGTAAAGATTGTAAAATTACACACCAACCTTTTATTTCTAATTAAAGCAAAGTAAGACTATAAAAGTATTCTCCAGATATTCTCCAGATTTCTGAATGGTAGAATTTTGGCATTGGTTTTTGGTAAAGATTGTAAGATTACACACCAACCTTGTGTTTCCAATTAAAGCAAAGTAAGACTATAAAAGTTAATTGGCTCAGAGTGACAGTTAATGAAGATGTAGCTGTAGATTATCTGTTGGGTTGTATTCTCTGCCTTGCTTCATAACCACTAAACGTCACTCAATCAACATATAAGCAAGATATTTATTATTTTAACCCCTACAATATTCTTCTTTATTCATCAGTTTCTCATCATCACTTTTTAAACCTTATTCATTAATCTCTAGTCATCACTGTCACTGTAAAAACTATTAATTAATCTGTTAAGTCATCACTCACCATAAAACCTCAACAACTTGCCTTTCTCAGTTTTCAGAGCTTCACATTTTTTTCAGTCTAGGATAAGAGATTGTGGAGGTGTGCAGTAGTAGGGTGTGCACTGTATGTGTTAGGGTGTGCTTCATGGTGAGGTGTTGTTCCTAATGTGTAGTACTAAAAGGGATTGATGCTGACCTGGAGTGTGTTGCTTTCCATGCTGGCCCCAGGGACTCATCTACAGCATAAGGGTATTACTGAGTGTTCCTCCTTGTCATGTGTTGCATCCCATTTGTGTGTGTGTGTGTGTGTCAGTGTTTGGCTTGGTGTTATGAAGCAAAGACTACAAGGGAATGGTGGAGGGTAGGGATATCACTGATAGAGGTGGATAGATGTGTAGATAGATAGATAGATAAGAAGTAGACTACATGCATATTTATTCTATATCATTACACATTTCCCCAGTGGTAGGAAGGATTGAGAGAGTCTCTGTATTCACTATGGATTGCATAAGGAGACTTGAGGAAGTGAATCAAGGAGACTGAAAACTCCCACTATATTTCCATTCTTACAATGAAACAAGGTATGATATCTTGATGGCCTCTCCCTTTAAGGAAGATCTGAGTCTGGTATATAGATATGTAGATCACATACATATAACCAGAGGCAGAGAGATGCATGGGTGGCTAGACAGACAGATGGAAAAGAAACTTATGGAAGTGTCAGGTGAGGCAGCCCTTTTTGTCCCTTGTTGATTTTGCAGTGAAGAATGTAGGTGTTTGCAGCACAACAACAAACTAATTGTGACAAGGTTGGATTTGACTTGCTCTGAGGAAACTGGCTTGGTCCTGGTTTCTTAATAGCTATAGAGCAGAGGGTTACAACCACCAGTGCTGTAGTTATGCTAGTGAGTTAAGCAATGTAGACTAGTTGTAAGTATCAGTTCAAGTAGGGTATATTTTCTGTTTTCTGGAATAACACTTTTCTTTTTCTGTTTTTAGTTGAATAATGAATTACACAGAATGTGCATGATGCTTTTGTGTGTGTGTGTGTGTGTGTGTGTGTGTGTTGTGGTTCATCTGTTTATTTATTCATTGTTTTGTATGGCTTTATTTTACTATTATATTACACTTTTATTTTGTTTATTTTTGTGAGTTTATTATTTTGTATTATTTTGAGGTGGTGAGGATGAAGTGTGCTGCTGTCCACTAACTCATGCATTGGTTTTGCTTTGTTATTATTCTATACAATTCTTATATCTATCAACTTGTATGAAAATCAGTTTCACTTTTTCGCTATAAACTGCTCTTCATGTACATTTTTCTTGTTTTTGTTATTTCATTCTTAAACTCATAAATCCAATCTCTCTCTCTCTCTCTCTCTCTCTCTCTCTCTCTCTCTCTCTCTCTCTCTCTCTCTCTCTCTCTCTCTCTCTCTCTCTCTCTCTCTCTCTCTCTCTCTCTCTCTCTCTCTCTCTCTCTCTCTCTCTCCTTTTCTTTCCTTTCCACTATTCCTCCAGTCCTTTCTCTTTCACTTCACTAACATTATCTCTGTCTCTTTCTCTCACTCTCTCCCTCCCTCTCTCCCATAGTCACTTGCTCACAGCCACACTCATTCCCTCGCAGGAGTTTGACTTGGTGATCAACTTGCCAATGAGAGGCGGTGGTGCCAGGCGCGTCTCCTCCTTCCTCACTCAGGGTTACAGGACCCGCAGGATGGCTGTTGACTTCTCAGTCCCCCTGGTCACTGATGTCAAGTGTGCCAAGCTGCTGGTTGAGGTAAGGGAGCAGATGTCTTTGTAAATTTTAGTATAAGATGTAGTGGGGCTGGTGAGGCTAAGAGTGTTAATGTATGGGGATGATAGGTGGAAATAGGTAGACATGTTTCATACAGCTGCCACATGTAGACCTGGTGGCTTCTTGCAGCTCCCTTTATTATGTTCTTATGATGTATGTGTGAGTGTATGATGTCTTGTCAAGGCCACTTGTGTGGGATTGCTGGCCTGGTAAACAGATAAGAAGTAGTATGAGTAATTGAAGCACAAAAAGAAAAAAAAAACAGTGCAAAGTTCCATCACATGTGAGAAAATGAAATGAAGATAGAATTTTACAAGAGTGAATTAAGTGCAATACTGAAGAGATCAAAAAAAGTAAAAAGGAATATGATGGAGCAGCAGAGAAGAGATGACAAGGGAAGGTTAGGGAGAGATTTGATGAAGTTTTGATATTTATATTGACTTACTGGGATAACAAACACATTTAAAACTTTACATAGATATACTACAGTCCAGAGAGAGAGAGAGAGAGAGAGAGAGAGAGAGAGAGAGAGAGAGAGAGAGAGAGATGGTGAATGTGAATGTTTGTAAAGTCCTGTTAAGTGTTATTGGAGGGGAAGTTATATACACAAACAGGTAAGTATAAGCAATGCATGTATGAGTGTTTAAACTTTAAGAATGGCAAACGGTGTGGATAATAGTATGATAAGGATTGATAAAGGTGTGATTAAGGGATGATATCATTAATCTCAGTGGCAGGCATGAGGTGGAGGGTTGAGTGACAGGTGTGATAGCGTAGAGGGCTTGTATAGGTATGATAACGAGGGGGACTCCATTGATAAGTAGGAAGGTACAGGTGCCAAAGGTTAGGATTAGACGCACCTGTCATGCCATGGGATTATGAACCTATGTATCTTTTACGCATTGTAATTAGAGGACTGCTTATTATTTCCACTGAAAATTAGAAGAAAACAAACACTTTTATTCACATCAACCTACTCCCCCCTATTATCCCTTTTCTCTGACAAGTGTTGGATTATATATTTTTAATGTTAGAAAAAATTAAAAACTACACACTTGATTCAAATTAAGTATGAAAGAAACAGGTCAGTGGCACAATTATACTTTAAGAGATTAATTGAAAGGATAATAAACTAATCCTTGCTTTTTCTGATTTAACAAATTACTTAGAATCAAAAGAAACTGTACCTATTTCCATTTGTAATCATTAACCTCATACATGAAATGCATTTTGTATACTTCTTTCATTTATATTTCATCCTTTCATTCCCTCATACATTCATTTCTTTTTCTACCTCTTGCTCTTAAAAGACAAATTTCTTAATCAGGAACAACCACTGATTTTGGGCAGTTGGGCCTAATGCATGATTTATAAATTAAATATTCACTAAAATGCTTATGTTTATTTATCCATTCTTAGTTGTGCAATTGTCACTATTGTTCTCTCTGCTTATTCCAGTACACTTGTTGCCCTCAGTCAGTCCATCACGTTATTTTTTTTCTCATGGCACACTAAGTCCACACCTGCTGCTGGGAACTGTCTGGAGAGGCTGGCTTCTTTACAGGAGTGTGCTGCACCTGCTCATACCTCAATACATTCTCTCTCTCTCTCTCTCTCTCTCTCTCTCTCTCTCTCTCTCTCTCTCTCTCTCTCTCTCTCTCTCTCTCTCTCTCTCTCTCTCTCTCTCTCTCTCTCTCTCTCTCTCTCTCTCTCTCTCTCTCTCTCTCTCTCTCTCTCTCTCTCTCTCTCTCTCTCTCTCTCTCTCTCTCTCTCTCTCTCTCTCTCTCTCTCTCTCTCTCTCTCTTTGTTCATAACATGCTTATTTCATCTCTGGTGGTGGGTGACATACTAAAATTTTTACAATACATTTCTGGAAATAATCTTGAGGAAATTGATAATAAATCCAACAAATTGCATTATTATTTACCTCACTAGAAAGTATATGGTAAAAAGTGCTTTGTAGCTTGTGTAATTCTGAGAGCATTAATGACTAAGTAATCCACATTCTGCCACACTCATCCACTTCATCCGTGTGACGTCAGGAGCACACGTCACTCATAGCTTATCTTTACATGCTTTATCTAATCACTGGACGGACGGAGATGGATGGTGAAGTGGTTGGTGGGGGTGGTGGTGGTGGAGGAGAGGAGGGGTGCCTGGAGAAGTGGCTGTGAGGTCAGTGAGCAGGTGACTTATGTAACACTAATTATTAGCTTTAGCAACATGCATACCTGGTGTGTAGGTGTTGGGGTTGGGTTGTGTTGTAATAAAGTGTGTTGAAGTGTTAGATGATTATATAAGGAGTGTTGTAATGCCCTCTGGAAAATTAACGTAGTCCTTTTTATCAGATTTTTAGATAAATACATGAAGAAACACAATTAAAACAATTCTACACCTCTTGGTCCATACAAGGTTGTTTAAGATAATGTACACTGTCTTAGCTGGTGGACCCCCAAAACCTTTTCCAGTTTGTTACCCAGTTTAACACAGCACATCAAGTGTGACACACTAACTAACGGTATCACATTGATTTCATGGGTTACAGAATTCTCTCTCTCTCTCTCTCTCTCTCTCTCTCTCTCTCTCTCTCTCTCTCTCTCTCTCTCTCTCTCTCTCTCTCTCTCTCTCTCTCTCTCTCTCTCTCTCTCTCTCTCTCTCTCTCACTGCGGAACTATTTCGAAGCAGCTATTAAAATTTCAGTGTTCTGTACCATTGGTCAGTCTCCTTTACACATAGCAAGAATATGAAAGTCTTTCTTCTCTTTGGTTAGGTTGGACCTCGTCTCATTCACATTAAGACAGTAGCAGTAATACAAAATAACACCAACAGCAGGAGTAATGTTGATGCAATAGCCACAGAACAAATCACTCTACCAACACATATATATTTAGTGTGTGCTCAGAACCCATCTTCTCCCCATCCCCTACCCCCCCATCACACACACACACACACACACACACACACACACACACACACACACACACACACACACACACACACACACACACACACACACAATGCAATTTAACGTAGATAAATATCATGTGATAAAATTTTGCAGAAGTTCAAGGAGACGTAATTGGAATTATAAATTAGATAACAACACAATTCAAATATTTTACTTACTGATGAAGTTGTGTGGGCAAGGAGTATTTATGGCTTTAAAGATAAATGTAACAAATTTGCTTTAAAATAAAGGACATTATGAGCTTTACTTAATCCTGCAACACATACAAGCAGACACATGCACATGCCAGACAGGGTATCAGGAGAGGAGGTGTCTGCATTGAGCTGTGAGTCACTGACCAGCCACACACATCACTGTTTGCTCCCTGATAGCAGTTATCATTGGTGCAATTATCACTGGCTTGCTGATGACTGGAATCACCCGCTGAAATGTAGTGACTGATGTTGATAACTTGCTGCATTGGCGTGACTCAGCAACACTTGGCCGAGTATATTTATTATCTGCTTTTTGATGTTTATTTAAGCTTTATAGTACTTATTGGATAGCTGCACTTTTTAGCAGAATTTAACAAACAACTCAGCAAAATTTGACTTATTTACTTATTTGTTTATTTATTTACTCATTCGTCTATTTACATATTTTTGTTTTATATATTATAATTGCTATTTAGATATTTTTTATTGGTCAGCTTTGCCCTTTTTCAATACTATTTAGTTAGCAGTTCAGCAGCCTTTGATATTGTTCCTCGCCATATTAGTTATTTATTTATTTTTCCTTTTTTTTTATGCAAACTTTAAATATGTGAAGCTGTTTATTCATCATGAATCCTTTATCACTACTATACTCTAAATACTTCATGAATTAGTGTTATCATTTCTTAATTTCACAAACATTGAGTTTTTTACAAATCCTAGAGCTTTGTAAAATCATGAGATAACTGATATGCTAGAATGTAGTAAAAGCTCAGATAAAACTGTGTAGAACCTGAAATGGATAATAGGCCAGAATTTTTATAAAATCTCAGAGAGTCTAGCATTTGTACAACTTGGCACAGATGAAAGACTTGTACAGATTGGTGAGATGCAACTCATTTACAGGAAAATGTTTGAGGGAGAGAGAAAAAATTGTGTTCTTCTTCTTGTCTGCTGCTTCACCAAATACACACACATTCCTTTTCTTTTCTTTTTTATTCTTTCTTTCTTTTTCACCCCACACATTCCTTTTATTTTTATTCCTTTTCTTTTCTTTTTTTCCCTCCCCCTGTTGCTTCATCTGATACACACAATCCCTGAGTCCATTCTTATCAGCCCAGCCAGTACATTGTTCACGCAGTCATCCATGCCTTTGCTCTACATGCCTGGCCTAAATAGATTAGTATCAGCTGATATTTGTGGACTGCTTATCACGGCAGATTAGTGAAAAACTCTATCATTTGCGATTGAATGAAGATTGAGTGGAAAAGCAGGTTAAGAGGTACCCAGAGAAGAATGAAAGAAAAGAAGGGAAAGATAAATTAAAAGAAGAGAATAGAAAAATGTAAAGGAGAGGAAGAGATTGTAGGGTAAGGAAGAGTAGGGGAATAATGTGAGGAAGATATGAGAAAGAAGAGTAGAAGAGAATAATGGAATTAAGAGATAACTGAAAGCAGGATATGTAGAGGAATAGAAAAAAGAGAAAGATAATGTGAAAAAAGGCCAAAAAGTTGTGTAAGAATGGAAGAATAGCCAGAACAGATAACAAAGAGACAATGAGCAGGAGTAATAAAGAGAGGAAGAGATACAGGAGGATAAAGAAACAATAGGAGGAGAGTGAAGATAACTTGAATGTTGATGATGATGGGAAGGAGAGATACAGAAAGAGAATGAAGGAATGTTGATAATGATAAGGAAGGGATACAAAAAGAGAAGAAGAGGAGTAGAATAATTATGAAAGGAAGAGATTTGAAAAGAGAATTGAAGGAATGTCAATAATGGTAAGGAAGAGATGCAAAAAAAGGAAGAAGAGGAGTAGAATAATGATGAAAGAAAGATATTCAAAAAGAGAATAAAGGAATGTTACTAATGATGAAGAAAAAAAAAAAAAGGAAGAGGAGTAGAATAATAATGAAAGGAAGAGATTCAAAAACAAAATGAAGAAATATTGATGATGAGGAAGAGACAAAAAAAAAAATAAGAGGAGGAGGAGAATGATGATGAAAGAAGCAATTCAAAAAGAAAGTGAAGGAATGTTGAGGATGAGAAGAGGAAGAAATACAAAAATAATGAAAAAATAGAAGGAAGCAGGGTCAGTATATTTAGAAAAGTGGTAATAATTTGATGTTGATGTTGTGGTAGGGCAGTGAAGGCACAGACATGCAGAGACACACACAGGCCTTGGTAATCATTTGTGGCTGAACTGATTGTGAATTTTATACCTTGAGTGTCCTGTCAGGTGTCTAGTCTCCAGAAACTCCTCCTCATGGACTCCCTTAGCACAGTTTTACAGTAGATCATTTCCACAATAGATAAATACAAGGTCTTTATGGTTCACCTTGTAATGTGTGTTTACTTGTACAGGCAACTAAGCTTATTCATTCTCTTAATTTTGGTTAGTTTTCTGTAAAAGATTGAGAACTGTATGATTGTTTTAGTGCTTGGTGGCTTGAAAATGAGCTGATAAATTAGGGTTTGGTGATATAAGTGTATTTACAAGCATCCAAATTCATCTGTTCTCTTAGCTTGTTTAGTTTTCTGTAAAGGATTGAAACCTATATGAGTGTTTTAGTAAGGAGAAGGACCTGATAAATGAGGAATTAGCAATATTTAGGTGTGTATTTTACAAGCCTGTTTTCTCCATCTACAAACTATATTTTCAAACATTTTTACTGCCTTATCTTGCCTGTGTTTTTTCAGGCTGTATTGGAAGCTATCAGGGTTTTCAAGGGTATTCTTATGCTTCCAGAGAACAAGAATTCTGCATAACCACTTGAAAAAACATTTGTTGCTCCATCAGAGAGAAAGGAGGGAGGGAAAGAGTTCCCTTAAACATTTGGTAACAGAAATTCCCAGAATACGGTTCACTAGACAGACTGAACCAGCACCACTAAGTAATCTGATAGGATCCATGGAAACATAATGTATTTTAAACTATGTGATTTGCTTTAAGGTCAAGTGGAGATGTTTGTTGTTTCCAATGCACAAACATGGCCATATCACAAGGAAAATCATTGATAAGGATTTGTTTTTCTTGTGATTTGGATACTGAACAAGGCTGCAAAAGACAGACAGACAGAGAGAGAGAGAGAGAGAGAGAGAGAGAGAGAGAGAGAGAGAGAGAGAGAGAGAGAGAGAGTCACCACTTAACATAATTTCCTCTTGTGAGCATGTTGTAGAATTTCTCTAAAAAATGGAAACCTATGTTAATTTTGACATAACCTAAACATCAAAGAATTATAAGACAAAAAATACTTAAAAAAATGAGAATCGCCACTTAATCTCTGATTTAAAAAATACTAAAAAAATGAGAATGGCCACTTAATCTCTGATTTCTAAAATTTATGTAACAAAATAAAAAGACAAACAAGACACAAGCAAAGCTACTAAGGCCTACAAAAAAGTAAGAATATATATATATTAAAAAATCTGAGAAACACTATTCAATGTCACTGATCCCTAAAAAAATATATACAGTAAAAGTCTCAAAAAGGAAGAGAAATTTATTTGAGCTCTGCCACTAAGGACTTTAAAAAATCAATAAATTAAAAATAAACAAATACTTTATCACTAGATCAATCAATGAAAAATAAACAAGCACTTTATCACTGATCCTTTTTTAAAAAAAAATATGATAAAACAATTGCAAAAAGACAATATAAGTTTAAAGTTTGATTTACACTAAGCTCTGCCACCAAAGACTCCAAAAGAAACTAAAGAAATAAGAAACAAGCACTTAATCACTGATCCTATAAAAACTATAACCAGACAATTTCAAAAGGACAAGACAAGTTTGAGTCACACAAAGCCTTGAGTCCAATCAGCATTGTTGGGAGCTTATCAGAACATGACCTGATTTTGCACCGTGTACTGCTGCATAGTGGGAAAGAAAGGCACACTTTTTAGAGAGCTTGAGTGTTGTGTGGTGGGAGGGAAAGATAATAAGAGATAGGGTGAGACCAGAGCTGCTTCCTGGTTGTGATAATGCTGCTTAGAGTGATGGTAATGTAATGACACTATCACTTGGGAAGCAATGTGTGTGATGATGATGCTGACAATGCTGTCTGGTGCTGTATATACTACTGGGAAAACTCTATAAGAAATACATGAAAAAAAATGAAATCTGGTGAACTATTTTGACAGCATAGAAGTGTTAATTTTATGGTTAAAAAAACAAAGGCACACACACAGTTTTGCATTTTCATCACTCAGGCTTATATCATGTTACAGTTTTCTTATAGTATATGGACTAGAAGTAGACGGGTATGATGTATTAATGTGAGGGCAAAGAGAGGCTGGATATCTGTTGCTGTACATGCATGGATTAGATGAAATAGGTTGGTTTGTTGTATTGATGTATTACTGCAGGACAAAGAGAGGCTGTATATTTAGGAAGACAAGAGAACAAGTTGAGAAAGTAGAGGTGTTTGAATGATGAGAAAATAAATAAATAAATGTTTTCTCCAACAAAAATAAGAATATCTGGAATCTGGAATAAATTAGATGTGATAGAGATAAGGAATGTAAATGAGTTGAGGGGAGAAGTGGACAAATACAGAGACAGAGACAGGATCACATGTGTAGCTCAGGCCCTGTATGCTCACACTGGAACCTGGTAAAACCTCATGGTCAGTGTGTGGTTGCAGAGATATCCATAGCAGTTTCAAGTCAGGTTAGTCCTTTTTTAAACATTCTGTATTGTAGCGCTGAATGAATATCAAAAACTCTTACCATTTGAAAAGATTACTTGAAGTTTTGCTCCTGTCTTTTCAAGTGGATGGAAAGGATGAGCAAAGGTAAGGAAAGAAAGGAGAAAGATTACAAAAATGTAAGTGAAGGAGAAAAGAGATCCAAGGAAAGTAGATAGTGATGAAAAAATTAATTAGTGAAGGAAAAATTAACAGGGAGAGAGATGGAAAAGATTAGTGAAGGTAAGGAAGGAAATACAAAAGATTGTAAAAATAAAGGAGAAATAGATGGAAAGAAAGAAGAGAGGAATGAAAAGAAGGAAGGAAGGAAGACCGATAGATAGGGACCACTAATAGCAATACCATTACTGTTCCTTATCAGCTGTTATCTTTTCACCTGTTGCTTTAACCCTTTCACTGCAGTATGTAATTATTCACAACACTAGAAGCAATGTATGTAGTCTTTTTAAGCATCTACAAGAAAGAAAAGGCTCAGAAGAATAGAATATGCAATTTCCAGCCAGTACAATGTTTTCATGTGGCTGTAGAACAAAGGATGCTGCAGAGTGGTTAGGCAGATAGCAGTGAAGGAGTTAAAACCACGTAAGAATAGGTAACTGCTTGTCACACAACTCCTGGTAGCCTGCTTGATGAGATGATGGTGTAGTGTGTAGATGATGGATACATTTATGACCAGCAAAATAAGGGTGATGGATGTGTATGTGAAGACTGAGTAGATGTGTAAGATTAAATAGAGTGTGCATGTACGTGCTGATTTCTTTACAGGATGAAGTCAAGGCTTGTAATGTCCCATCTTTCAATACAGGACTGGTATATTGTTCATTAGGCTTCTAATCCTGTTTACCTGTTCACTTTTTTACAGGAGTCAGGGCTTGTAATGTTCCGTCATTCCATACAAGTCTGTCATATTCTTTGGACTTGTTACCTATACCACTTCTAAAATATTACTCTCTTTATTTATTTATTTATTTATTTTATTTATTTTTTCTTTTTTTGCACCTTATCTCCTTTTCAAATTCTTTTTTAGGTTTGCTATACTATTTACACTCACCATTTCTTTTGGTCTATTTTATTTAGAACATGATATTTCTTTGCACTTCCCTATCTGCTTTTGCTGAGTGCCTTGCTATGTTCTCTTGACATGTGAAGCAATCAGCAATACATAGATTACAGATTATTACTAAGAAATTGCACAATTTGATGTGGTTAAGAGGTTCTCAGAAATAGCAAAAGACACACACTGATAAAGGGATGATGAAAGCAGAAAACAGTGCACAGGATGGGATCATTGGCCGGGTTTTGTGCATGGACACAAATGGATATCAAACAGTGACAGATAACAGAACAGGAAATAGAGGGAATTGCAAAGGCCATTTGAACCAAACAAAGAACATTTTTAGATCATAGCTGGATTGTGTGATTTAGCTTCAATACTCTTCACTAGCTGTAGTATTGAATTCAGTAGAATGTACTTTGGAAGTCATATATAAAGTTGCTTATTTATCAGAAGTAGTGCTAAGAATGATGTTCAAGTATCCATTTAAAAGAAAAAAGCTCCAGAAATTGTGTGAAGTTCATAGTCATTCATCTGTTCTCGGAAAGAAAAGAACTCTGTGAATGATTCATAAATTCCTTGTTTAGTCAAAGAAGCTTGGAGAATTATTTTCAAGTCTATTGTGTATTGTTAAAGAAGCAGAGTGACTTTTGAGGTTTCTGTTCATTAAAAGAACCTGTGAAAATAATGCCGAAATCAATGGCTGGTGCCTTATTTTTGGAAGAAGATATGAAGATTACCTTTATGATTATAATCATTTAGAAAATGTGAGAATGATGTTTAGGGCCATGCTCAATCTCGTTATTATAAACAAATAAAAAATAATATGCATAAATCAATATTCCACAGGCTCTGAGAATGATTGGGGGAGCACCAGACCTCAAGACTCATGTGGATTGTGTCACCTCCAGAAGGATTGTGAAGCTGCCTGGCCTGATTGATGTGCACGTGCATGTGAGGGAACCAGGTGAGCTGTGCAAGGGTGCCCATTTCTTGAAATGTTTCCTTCTCTCCAGGAAAACAAAATTATTGAGATGTATGGAAAAAGAAAAAAATAATAGCCAATACAAAGTGGCAACACACACACACACACACACACACACACACACACACACACACACACACACACATTGCAGAAAAAAAAACTCCAAAACCAGACACACACCAGAAACAGACATGAAAGAAAAAAAAAAAACATGCAGCTCCCACACTTTTCAGAAACAAAATAAATAAGGAAATGATAATACATGCGAAAACAGACGAGAGCTGTTCGCTGATAACTCTAATCTACAATCTTGTCTGCCACTCAAGTACTCCTCCTGTCGGCAGCCTCTGTGTGTCCCTCACGTAACCTCCTGGTGATAGGAAGGTGTTTGGCCTTCAGTACATTTTACACATCACACACACACACACACACACACACACACACACACAGAATAAGAATGAGGAAGTAATAATTAGGAAGGAGGTTGGAGTGCCGAGTGAAGGAGGTAGAGTTAAAAGGAAAGGGATTAGAGTTAGAGAAAGAAAATTGGAGTTATGAGAAAGAAGTTTGGAGTTAGATAAGGAAGGAAATGGAGTTAAGAAGGAAGGAGGTTGGAATATCAAAAAAAGAAGGTTGGATGTACAAAGAAGGAGGTTGGAGTTAAGAAGGAAGAAGGTTGGAATATCAAAAAAAGAAGGTTGGATTTACAAGGAAGGAGGTTGGAGTTAAGAAGGAATGAGGTTGGAACTAGGAAGGAAGAAGGTTGAAATTAGATAAGAGGATACTGGTTTAGGAGAATGGAGGTTGGAGTAAAGAAAGAAGGTTAAAGTTAGAGAAGAGGATAGGAGAATGGAGGTTGGAACTATGAAGGAAAAAGGTTGGAGTTAGAGAAGAGTATACAGGTTTAGAAGAATGGAGGTTGGAGTAAGGAAGGAAGGAAGTTGGAGTTAGTTAGAAGTGCAGCTTGGTTTAGGAGAAAGGAAGAGGGAGTTAAGAGGGAGGTTGGAGTTAATCAGAAATGTGGCTTACGTACCCACAATGGAATGCAGTTTTGACATAAGTATAGATCAGAAGACTAGTTAAAAGATAAGCAGGTAAAGAACATTGTTAAAATAGTCTGGCTTAGTAACAGATCCTTAAAAGAATACTATAATGTATATCACTTCACTTGTTAATTTTGTCACCTTAGTATTGTTATGTAGTAACTCGCCATTATCCATTTTCTTATTAATATTTTACCTTTATTTTGTAACATATTTCTGGGAGTCTTTAATTTAGTTGTAACATGCAAGAAAAGAACTGTTTACTTTCATGGCATTCCTATCTCAATATCTGTTGTTATTAAGCTTGTCAGGGAATTCTTGGGTAGTGTATGTACATGTTTGTTTCCATAAGATATCATGCAAGACAATCTGACACCTGAAGGATGTTTGGTGTTTTTATGTGTGAGTAATAATGATAATACACCTGCAGGTGGAAGGGGAGGAGGAAGGAGAGGATTACAAGCCTGCTAATGTTAGACAGAGGAATGCACAGAATGCTTTCTTGGCATCAACACATGTAACACACCTTACACTTAAAACATGAGTAACTTTCTCACTCTTGTTCTTTTTCAACCTGATTTGCTTTTCTATTTCCCTTATTACATACTCTTTGTGTATGGTGGAGATAATCCAGCTCTTTTTGTTTTTTATTTTTATTTTTTATTTTTCTTATCTTTTTATTTATTTATTTTATTTTTTTTTTTTTTTATCTTTGCTTGACATCACTCGTAGCACTTGGTGTATGAGTCACTTCCACTGTGTTATTGTTCTGTAAACCTGTTTGTTAACATCTCTTCCCTTTTATGTGATAGAAAAAAATCTGCCCCTTTCATTATCAGGAATATTTTCATGTTACCACCAAGGTTAGGCACTAAGTATTTGAGCATTCACACTTCAGCCAGACTGTGGTGGTAGTATCAGACTCCTCACTTGTGTTATTGATATGAGGCAGTCTTGTCACTTTTATCATGCCACCTGTTGATTTCACACCTTGACTACTACCGCTCGTGTTTCGATATTAGTCTAGTACCTTGCCCAGGATGTATCAGTTTAAGATTATCATATCTAAGTGTGAAAAATGTCTTGCTTTTTATATCTTGGTATCTGTACAGAATGTATCGGTTCATGATGATGGTTTACCGGGCAGTTGTGTGAAGGGTGTCTTGTTTTATGTGAAATGATACTGGTTATGTTTTAAGTAAAGGTACAAAGTAAAATTTTCAATTTGACTTGTTTCTGTATGAAAATTTTACCTGTAATGATTCCCCATGATAAAGTGTGTCAACCTAACATGGTGTAATTTGTCATGAGGAAAATATTGTGAGGGAAAATTCACTTGGGGGAACTTATGATATACACCTTGAATTCATAGGTATAGAAAACACTATACTGCATTGAAAAATGAAAGAAGAAAGTAACTAATAGCTTAACATCCACATCACTCTGATTAGGTAACAGATTTCATAGCCATACATGCAGAATAAGTACAAAACAGTCAACTCTTGTACTTCAACTTAATCTTACATCAGACACAAGATATTTATGAATGAAAAAAAAAGACAATATCCTTGAACTTGACCATAATTTTTCATTTATTCATTTATTCATTCATCTATTTATTTATTTTATTTGTTATTTTTTATCTTAACCCTCCCTTCAACTTAACCCTATATCAAACACAAGAAACAAGTGAAAAAGACAGTACCCTTAATCTTGACACTTCTCTTACTTTCTACAGGAGCAACCCACAAGGAGGACTGGGCATCATGCACTGCGGCAGCGCTGGCGGGCGGTGTCACCCTGATCTGTGCCATGCCCAACACTCAACCTCCCACCGTCGACCTTGATGCACTCACGCTTACTAAGGAGGTTTGGATTACACTCTTTCCCTTTGGCTTTCTTGTCTCTCCTTCTCTTGCCATATTTTCCTTTCTCTTGTCTTGTCTTGTGTTGTCATGTTTCAGAATTTTTTTCATTTATTTATTTATTTTTTATATTCACTTTGTATTTTGTGTTTCTCTGATCTTCCCATCTTTCCTTCCCCTTTCCTTTCTTTTCTTTTCCTCTTTATACTTTACTTTCATTAAATTTCTTGTTTTGTTATCCTTTGTTTTTTCCTATGTCTTGTTTTTCCTTTCCTTGTCTTCATTTCTCTTTTGTTTCCTTTGTTTCTTCTCTTCTGTTTTGTTCTGTTATCTTCCCTTCTTTTCTCTTCTCTTCTCTTCTCTTCTCCTTTCTCTTTAATTTGATGTTTGCTTTTCTGTGTCCTTGTTTCATCATGTCTTATTATTTTTCTTTCATTAATTATTTATACTGTACTTATTTACTAGGTATTGATTTATTTATTCTTGTTTGTTTGTGTCTGGTTCTATATATATTGCATTACTTTATTTCTCACAGGTTTACTTATTCTTTTCCTCTCATCATGTGTTTTGTAGCAACTGTTTACATGTCTGTTGTGAAAAACTTCTACATATATTTACACTAACCTGATTATCTTGCTGTGGTTCATTTGTTGCTATATCTGTCTTTATCTTCGTTTACCCACCCACCTCTCTCTCTCTCTCTCTCTCTCTCTCTCTCTCTCTCTCTCTCTCTCTCTCTCTCTCTCTCTCTCTCTCTCTCTCTCTCTCTCTCTCTCTCTCTCTCTCTCTCTCTCTCTCTCTCTCTCTCTCTCTCTCTCTCTCTCTCTCTCTCTCTCTCATTAAATATTGTTAGTAAGCTTTTTTTTTTAATTATCTCCATAGAAACAGTAATCTCTTCAAAGTATGAGTAACATTAGAGAGTGATGTGTTGAAAGCATATAAGATATTTAAGATAAGTATTATCATTACCTCAGAATAGCAACACACACACACACACACACACACACACACACACACACACACACACACACACACACACACACACACACACACACACACACACACACACACATATATACATCCTGTACTTGTTCCCATCCCTTCTCTTTCTTTCCTTTTGTTTCCTTTTTCTTACCTTTCCTTCCCTTTCCTTTCTTTTCCTATCCTTTCCCTTCCCTTTTCTTTTCATCTCTTACATTTTTCCTTCCCTTCACTTCTTGTCTTTTGTCTTTTCATCCCTTCCCTTCTCCTTTCTTATCTTCCCTTTCTTTTTTCCTTTTTTCTTGTCTTCTGGTGCACCTACATTCTATATCCTTAAGTAGATTGATTGATAGAGTAATAGGGTTTGCATTTTCAACTACAAACTGGTCATTCAATCAATCAGTCTCATACCACATTCAATTCCTCCTTCACCTGACATCTGGGAAATCAAGGATCCATTAGTCAATTTTATGCCACATTCTCTCCCTCCTTCACCTAACAGTTGGGAAATTGAGGGTCTATCAGTCAATTTTACACCACATTCATTCACTCACACAGCTGGCAAATCGTGGATCTCGCTGTGATTTTGCTGTGTTCCTTGGTGCCTCGACCAACAACCATGCCACTGTCGCAGAGTTAGCTCCTCGTGCTGCTGCTCTCAAGATGTACCTCAACCAGACTTTCACCACTTTGCGTCTGCATGATACCACCGTTTGGCTCAAGGTGAGAGTAGTGGATTACCATGCTTTTCCTTTGATTTTTGTTGCCTTTGACTTGTACCCCTCTTACATAAAAATAAATAAAACTAAAGGGTTCCAGCTACACTCTTATCTGTTATTTTCTCATAATTTAATACTGAGGGTGTGTGTTGTAGGATACAGAGCAGGAGTTATGCATGTCTGTATCTATGGTGTGAGTGCAAGGAGGTCAAGATTGCTAGCCTTTTATTTCTGCCAGGCTGCAAGATTTCAATGCATCAAACTCAAAATTTCCTAATGATTCTGTGTTTGGTGAACTGCAACAAGAGCTGGCAGAAATATTTTTGTCAGTGGTTGTAGCCAAATGTTAAGAGAGAGTCTGTGTGTGTATTTACCTTGTATTTGACCATGAAAGGACTCGGGGACTATACACCTGACAGGACTTTTATTCTAATGAGTCTGTGTTACCAATTAGGCAAAGATGATCAAGACCTGAGTGATTTGTGCTTGGGCTTCACTCTCCTGTCACTATCACTTCATTACTCTTCCTCCCACAGCATCTAGAGTCCTGGCCTGCCCACCTGCCCGTGTGTGTGCATGCCGAGGGGCAGACCACGGCTGCAGCACTCATGATGGCACACCTGGCTGGCCGACCCATCCACGTGTGTCATGTGGCCCTGAAGGAGGAGGTGCTGCTCATCCGCTCTGCCAAGGAAAAGGTGGATATGTGGGTGGCTTAATGATGGCTTGGTGGATGTCTTATGATGATGAGCCTCCTTGTGTTTTATTGTGGTTTCCTTCTCCTCTTTGGCTTCTTCCTCTGCCTCTTTGTCCTCATCCTTGTCCTACATTCTTGTACTACTACTACTACTGCTACCATTACCACTACCACCTTTACTACTACTACTACTACCACTATCATTACCACTACCACCTTTACAACTACTACTACTACTACTACTACTACAACTACTGCAAGCACCATTACCACATTTACTACCACCACTACTACTACTCCAGGGCATGGCAGTAACATGTGAGGTGTGTCCGCATCACCTGTTCCTCACCTCCGAAGACCTGGATCACCTGGGACTGAAAGGGGAGGTGCGGCCCAAACTCGCCTCACCTGCAGACCAACAGGCACTCTGGGACAACCTGGACATCATTGACTGCTTTGCCACAGACCACGGTAAGGGGTAGTGTTGTCCCTTGAAGGTGTGATAATTATTAATCAACTGCATCTTTATTTCTGCATAACATCACACAGACTTTCGTACTAGTGTTAAGAAATCAAAACTAGAACAAACTATGAAAGTATTTTGACATACAAATGTACAATTCTAGAAGTTAATGGGGTGTAAAAATAGATTGAAAACATCTATTACTGTGGGAGAAAAGGAGAGGCTGGTCATGTGAGAAGACACAAGAAAAACGTTTAGAAAGAGAGGATATGTGAATAACAAAGAATACAGCTTCTAACTTATAAATTTAGATGTCTGTGTTCGACTGCAAGAGATGATAGAGGCAAGGGATGTACATCGCCTAAAGGAATGAGTTGACAAGTATAGATTTAGAGACAGGACCACACCACTTCAGTTCAGTCTCTGTATAATACAACTAAACACACACACACACACACACACACACACACACACACACACACACACACACACACACACACACACACACACACACACACACACACACACACACACACAGTGTAGGCACGTAGACTAATGCATCACTGCTCTGCTTTGTTCCTTGTGCTGCTTAGACAACTCGGATGAACTCCTGTGTGGGGAAGCAGGTGAGCTAGTCCTCCTCAAGCTTCATTATCACTGCTTCCTTTGCTTCCACCACATCATATATTTTTTTGTAATACTTCCCTTCCTCCTTTGTGTGTATTTATGTGTTGAGGAATCTGGTCTAAGGAGCAAAAATGGGCTAAAGGAAAAAAAAAACATTAGGGGCATTGAAAGGGATGGCCAGCTTGGTCTTTGAGGAGTCTTGATGCTTCTCTTGAAACAGTTCAAGTGATACAAAGGAGGAAAATAAAAACACAAAGAGTTCCAGAGTGTACCACTGAAAGAAGTGAATGTTTTTTAATGTACAATATAGACCTAGGGTTTGTGAAGGTGTGTGTTGTAGTATGCTGTTTTGTTTTGTATTTGTTTTGTTTTGTTTCATGTTGTATTATGAGTGAATCTGTGTTGTGTTATAGTGAAAGCCATCAATATTGACTGTACAGTACTGGAGCTGCTTTTCATAATAGTGCATTCCTGACTTCTTTCTAGAATGTGTTCATCAATTATATATTTGTTAAAAGAGTAAATTGGTGGGTGGGGCACTCTAACTACTTGATTTATCCGATATCAAAATGGACATCTGATTGGCAGAGGCCTTACTGTACTGTATTGCAATGCAGGATTTTTCTGTTTCTTTGCACAGCTTTACCATAGGATTTTTTTTTAGATTTTACATTAATTTATTTGTTATTATTATTATTTATTTGCATTACAGGAATTTTTCTCTTTCATCATTATAATATTTTCTGTTGAATTGTGCAGTTTTTATCTTAATGCTAAAACTTGAAATTATACGAATGGTAAAACTCTTGCTCTTCAGTATTTTCTAATGCTTTTTTTTTCCCCTTCTGTTCTTTACTGCATATTCCTTCTTTTCTTCTGCTGTTCCTCTTCTGATATTTTTCAATCCATAACTCACTCTTAATATTCCCTTTTTCCTCCAACTTTATCCCATCCTCTTTCTCTCTTGACTGTCCCTCCTTTGGTGTTCCTGCCATCCATCCCACAGCGCCCCACACCATAGAGGAGAAGAAGTCCATGCAGCCTCCCCCAGGCTTCCCAGGCCTGGAAACAATGCTGCCATTGCTGCTTACGGCTGTCACGCAGGGCAAGCTGTCCATGGAGGTTTGTTCATACAGACACACACACATGAAGAAATATAGAAAACCTTTTATCAGAGAAACAAAAAAAGAGGAACTATTTTTGTTGTGATATAGTGTTATTTTTAGTGTACAGTGTAGTGTGGTGTGGTGAAATCAAACTGCCATGTAAGGACATAATGGTTTGTACTACTTTCTCTTTGTAATCCATAATCCCCACAGGACCTGGTCAACAAGCTGCATCACAACCCTCGCCGCATCTTCCACCTACCGCGCCAGCCTCGCACATACATCGAGGTGGACCTTGATGCCCAGTGGACCATTCCTGAGGCACCACCCTTCAGTAAGGCACAGTGGACGCCCTTTGCCGGCAGGAAGGTCACGGGCAGGGTGCAGAGGGTGGTGCTGAGGGGAGAGGTGGCCTACGTGGATGGACAGGTGGGTCGTGAGGCATAGTGAAAATTAAAGAGGGTATGGGAGGGTAATTGTTGGGATGCTGATGCCTGTAAGTTCATTGTGGTGCACTGGGAGGAATGCTGGGAAATGTGTTGTCAGGGAGATGATGATTTGTGTGTAATTATTAATAGTAAACATGTAGGTGCATATAAAATAGATTCAGCACATTATCTCATGTCTGTCTTTGCAGGTGTTGGTGCCTCCCGGGTTTGGGGAGGATGTGAGGGAGACCCAGCCCCTGTCCCCACTACCCACCCCAGGACAGGTGGCAGCCCCGCCCGCCTTCCCCACACAACCACAGTATTCTGCTCCCACCAACATCAACCTTCCACAGCCTGCTCATGGTGAGGCTTCCACCACTTCCATCTTGTGCCAATTTAATAGTTGGTACCATACCGAACCCTACCACTGGAACACAGAATGCTCATATTGAGTATTTCATTGAACAGCAGGTTTTGGCAGCACCAAGATGTTGCTGAGCAGTGAGTTCCACACACCTGCTGAGATCATCATCCCCCAGTCGTCCGTGACAACCCCCCAGCTGCTGTCACCTGCACGCAAGCCACCACAGCTGCTACACCGCTCCCAGGGTGAGTGACGGGGCAGGAAACACTGGGGCTGTTCTTGTAATGGTGGTGACAGAAATAGTCACAATGGTAGTGTAAGCTGTAATGATAATGAAAGTCTTTACAATGATAGTATTATAAGCAGAACTGGACTTTTGTACTTTGCTGACACAAGACACTGGCCATGTTGTTGTAACAGTAATGGTAGTGATAGTAGTAGTGGCAGTAATAGTGTAAGCAATGACTATAATGGTAGTTTTAATAATGATTGTATTTCATATTATTGTCCAGAGTTTACCATATTTGCAGGCAGATGAGATGCACCTCTGCATGAAATACACTTATCTTACAAGAAGATTTTGAGAAAAACAACTTGTGATTTTGAGGAAAAATGATGTTGTATCACCACAGCCTCTGTTTCAGCAGTTTTGTTTTGTGTTTACTACTTGATCTCTCAGTAATGCCACATCAGTTCCAGCTTGTTCTGTTCACTGTGGTTCTGTGAATATTACTGATAACAGTCTTTGTGCTCAGTGGGCTAGCACTCAACACAGATTTTCCCAGACCCCCTGAGCCACCACCAGCTGTGCTACATTCTGTACACAACCTCTCATTTGGTAATATGGCCACATTAGAGGGAGATTGATTTTAGTATTCCTTTTCTGAGAATGAAAATTGTCATGTGCCAGCTGATGTGACCACTAAATTGAATCAGTTTCAAGCACCATGGCAACAGCCTTCTGTGGCAATAAGGTTGTTATACTTATGGTTATGCTTGTCTTTATGTTCCGATTTTCCAACAATTATCCTTACACTCTACCTGCCACAGAAATATATGGGGAGGTGTTGCCAGAGGTGGCTGTAGCAGAGGGTGTGACTGAGTGGAAGGAGACCACCCCATCCCGCTCCCGACCCCGAGACCACTCACCTCTCCCGGCTGCTGGCGTCCTCTCCACCCAAGCTACTCATGGACTCCAGGTGAGGTACTGGGAGAGAGAAAGAGGGGTGGACACAAGGGAAGAGCAAACATTAACAAAACTTTTGATCATAAGGTTGTCGTTGATAAACTATATCATATAATTTGAAGTAAGAGATGTAGGATGGCAGAGAGAGAGAGAGAGAGAGAGAGAGAGAGAGAGAGAGAGAGAGAGAGAGAGAGAGAGAGAGAGAGAAAGAAAGAGAGGGAATCACATAACTGTGTAAGGGTACTAGAACAACCAAGTCGTATAGAAAGAGAGGGTGAAAGCATTATGTTAATTCATTCACCCTTTCCTTTCTCTGTAGCATGTCACACTTATAAATATTGTCCCTCAGTATAATAGGTTCATTCTGTTTATTTCTCCTATTCATCTTTCCTTCCTTTGATATTTATGGGATAGATTATTTTCTCCTGCTGTTTGAGAATCATTGTGTTAATATATCCTCTTCTTCCTTCCTTTGATATTTATATGACTGATTATCTTCTGCTGTTCAAGAATCCCTGTGTTAATTTCTCCCTGCTCTTTCTATTCTTGTGTCACTCACTATTGTAGCATTATGTTAATCCATCCCTTCCTTGGTGGCACTGCAGGGGCAACACTTCCTCAGTGTGGAGAACCTGAACAAGGATCAGCTGAACCATATCTTTGACCTGGCTCAGACCTTCCGTGTGTGCATCAACAAGGAGCGACCACTTGACCATGTGCTCAAGGTAAGACACAGCCACACTCAGATAGAGAGGTGAATAAGCAGGTAGATAAGCTGATAGACAGACTAGAGGCTTACACAGAGGCTAAAGTAATAACATACAGACAAAACAGATACATATAGATAGGTAGATAGATTAGACAAAGGCACAACAAATATTTAAGCAATACAGCTACTTAACTACAAGTCCTATCTTCCCTATCACATTTACTTACCCAGAAACTTTTACACACAGTCTTTCATTTAGCTAGAACTATTGCTGTACTCAGTGCACACTGCTAGTTATATTTGTCTTTCATGCTGCAAAGACTGGAATGGAGAAACTGCTGGAGGTGAGAGCATGTCATGGATCTCTCTGATACTGCAGCATGTCTAAATCGAAAGGATGATCTTGATGTTTGATGAAAGTACAGTAATACGTATAAATTCTTCGTGTTGTGCACTTTTACACATTGTTGAGAGACGCGCCACCAAGGAAATGTTAAGTTGTTATAATTTCTTAACAGTATTATTGTCACTTTCATCAGTGTTAATTAAATGTTTGTACTGAATGGTGTCACTTATTTTTTTTTAGAATCACAATATATTTTTTCAGTGTTATCATTTGTCATCATAACAGCTTTCATCATTTACATGCATGGCTGGCATAGAAAGATACAATTTCATTTGACTATAGTACTTTGTAGTGTCACAGACTCCTAAACTCTAACATCAGGTGTGCAGTTTATATATATATATATATATATATATATATATATATATATATATATATATATATATATATATATATATATATATATATATATATATATATATATATATATATATAATTATATATATGAGAGAGAGAGAGAGAGAGGGGGGGGTTGTGCATCTGTTTTCTTTGTATTGAATTAGATTTCCGCATTGTCTTTTCCTCAACTTTAGAAATGACATGTTACATAATATTAAGAATTGTATACAATATACAGTACTATTGTAGCACCATTATTCATCTTGTGTTGTTTGTGAGACTTGTGGGTTATGACTTGTCTTGTTTTAAAATCATATTGTTATTCATCACCTTCCTTCACCTGTCTGACCACACATTGCTGCTGCAGGGGAAACTGATGGCACTCATGTTCTATGAGGTGTCGACGCGCACCAACTGCTCCTTCCAGGCTGCCGTGCAGCGCCTGGGCGGCCGCACTGTCACGCTGGATTCCAACACGTCCTCCGTCAAGAAGGGAGAGAGTCTGGAGGGTAAGGACCGCCTGTGCCTTGTACTGATCAATTTTTTCCAGTTTTTATTATGTATTTCTTTTATTTTTTTACCATTTTCATTCTCCCTTATCACCTTATGCCAATCCCTGTTCTTTATTCTGACTATTTTCTTTGTCTTCCATAATAATGGCCATAATTTTTCCAACAATTTATATTTCTCCACTGTTAACTTTGTATTGTATTATTATTACTTTCTTTGTCCCCCTTACTAACTTCATCCCTCCTGTTTTTTACTCATTCATCCCTATCTTGCATTATTATTGCCATTATCTCTTGTGTTAATTTTGTCACTCATTCATCTCTTCTTATTGCATCACCTGTCCTCACACTCACCTAGCCTCCCTCACCCTCAGACTCAGTCATCATGATGTCAGGATACTCCGATGTGGTTGTCATCCGTCATCCAGAGCCGGGAGCTGTGGCTGTAAGTTGACAGTGCACAGGGGAGAGAGAGAGAGAGAGAGAGAGGACAGTACAAATTGCAGTTGATTTTGTATATTTTGCTATGATAATTTTGTTGACAGCAGAGTTACAGGAAGTTAGATAAAGAGAACATCAGTGCACACATATACTTTGAGAGAGAGAGAGAGAGAGAGAGACCAATACACACCCCTCATGCCTTTCCTGTGTGTGTTCCAGCGTGCAGCTGCTGTGAGTCGCCGGCCAGTGATCAACGCCGGGGACGGGGTTGGGGAACACCCAACTCAGGCACTGCTGGATGCATTTGCCATCAGGGAGGAGATTGGCACCGTGAATGGACTGGTGATCACTATGGTGAGTTCCTTGGGCATTAGATGTGCTGGGAGTGCTGATAGACAGTGCGAGAGACAAATATTGATTGATTGCCATAGATTGATAGTTTAATCATTATAGTTTCAGTACACACTCGTAAAAAAGTATACAACACTCTTGAATGTATATAGTAGGTATACACATATAAAACCACACAATACAAACTACAAAGTGCAAGTACAGTACAAATACAGAGCTGTAATGATTTAAGTAATGGTGTTACAGGTGGGTGACCTGAAGCACGGCCGCACCGTGCACTCCCTGGCTCGCCTCCTCACCCTCTACAACGTACAGCTGCGCTATGTGTCCCCACCCGGCCTGGGTATGCCAGACCACATCATGCAGTATGCCACAGCCCACGGCATCCACCAGGTATCCATGCAAAGGGAACACTCAGCATTTGTTATAGCGTCTTTTATGAGCACTATTCATTTGCATCTTTGATCTATTATTATGCAAACCTCATGCATCAGTGCACCTCACCATTGGCTCATTCATTGCTCATGATAAGCTTGAATTTTGTGATCAGTATTACTTTCAATATGAAAATAGAAAACCCTTTGTTCACCACCTACTCAAACTTGTTCACTTGTTCACACTACCAAGCAGCTCAGTAGTAGTGATTATGTAATGTAACAGAGGCACATAGACAAGCTTGTATAACATAAGACTCAGCTCTGCCTGACTGATGATGTTACACTTACAGCTTCCTAGGCATCATAAATTCTTGCTGTAATTCTGGTTGTAATTTATAAATTGGAAGAGATGGCCTCTGGTTAACAAAAGTCTGAAATAGGCCGTGATCATGTTTTTATCTAGGTGATTTTACCTTTATGCTGAATGGAAATGATGACTGGTAAACAATAGCGCAGGTGTTTAGGGCAGTGCTATAAGAAGTGTTTCCTTGCAGGAGGAGTTCAGCAGCCTGGAGGCAGCGCTGCCAGACACTGATGTCCTGTACATGACTCGCATCCAGAAGGAGAGATTTGGCACCCTTGAGGACTATGAGAGGGTGAGTTGTGCTTGTATCTACAAATCAGAAGTGTTGAGACTTGTCTTTGGTATTCACCACCTCATCCATGGGAGGGATTTGTCATACATTAGATAGATGCCCAGCACACGATGTCATTCAATCACTGGGGTCTTCCATGTTCACAAAACTGGAATTGTGAGCCCACCCAATGCTGCACCCTGACTGACACGTGCACTCCCTCCCTTGACAGGCCTGCGGTCACTTCATTGTCACGCCGCACCTCATGACCCGAGCCAAGCGGCGCATGATAGTGCTCCACCCGCTGCCCCGCAATCAAGAGATCTCCCCAGAGTTTGACACAGACCCACGAGCCGCTTACTTCAGGCAGGCAGAGGGCGGCATGTACGTGAGAATGGCCCTGCTGGCAATGGTGCTCGGCAAGTGTTGAGGTCACAACTGCTGCCACTGTTGTTGCTGCTGCTGCCTCGGCTTTGCAGTCGTGGTGAGATCAGTATGGGAGTGCAACACGTCTTTCACATTCAGGCTAGTGGTGTGTGGCAACTTAAGCAGATGTTCTATATCCAGAAGAAGTTAAGAATCTGTTCTTATTACATGTTTAGAGTGGTGAATTACTGAAATGCCATAAATATGAGGGTGCTGGTAGGTAGACTCCTAATGTCATGACCATGGGTATTTGCTTTGGGAAATAATGGGCTTGGTATTACAGCATATTCAGACAATAAAAGATACATCATGAATGTGACTCTAGGTTGCAGTATTTACAAAGTTTAAAAAATCTTCATGAAAATTAAATCATAACATTATTGAACAAATTCCTACACCTAACAAAAGTGAAGTATGCAACTGCAAATATTACTAACCAGTCAGTCCACAGACAAGCCAATGGCAACATGTGATCCTTGGGAGCAGTTACATAGATGCATGAAGTGCTAATGTAACTCACTGTCATTGTGCCAAATTTAATCACATTCCTGAATGCAAAACAGTCCAGCCAATCTGTCTTTAGTTTAGAGGTTTCTTCATCAGTAACTTAACACATTCCTACAAAACAGTTTAGTGCATGACAGTACCTCATCCTAATAGTACATAGGTTGTTTCACTTACATTAGAGTATATATCATTAGCAACAAGCCTCTCATCAATCCATACATTGTGCTATGTGCCTCCTGTTAGCTGGAACCAGAATGTTGTTGTTATCTTATCATCAAGTTACACATCATCCAGTCATGTTCTCTACAAACAGCCATTGTACTTAAGCCCGATAATCAAAAGCCACACCTGGCCTGCAGCAGGAGGGAGGGAGGCTGACACATGACACACACGTGCCTTGACCACCAACGCACTGCTGTGCTTGATAAAGGGTGAGGGAAAAGTAACCATCGGAAAATCCTAACATTTTTAGATAATACTGTATCTGGAGTGCCAAATAAATCCTGTAATTTGTCATTCCTTTTACTTAACCTTTCCCTGTTCTTGTGCACACCAAGACACAGCATAAGGACAGTAAGACCTCGCCTTGCAAGAGAAGCAAACATCTGCAGTAACTTGTAACAAGTATTGAGCTCTCATACATGACAATTGCATTTTCACACAGTGTTAAGCAGTGCACCCGTGTGCTGTGTGCTGCGGTGTTCAGGCTGGCCAGAATGGTTAGTTGGGAAGCAGATGCACCCATTTTTTCTTTTTTCTTTTCTTATTTATTTATTTATTTATTTTATTTTTATAGGGGTTAGGAGGCTATAAGGAGGTCATCAATAAAATAATCACAAACTCAACCATATGACAGTCAACATGTGTCACTGGAAACAGTCTGTTACATGGATGAATTTGTGAACTTATCTGTTTCCACAATTTTTCTGAAGGGTTAATATATTGATATTGTTACTGCAATATATTTGAAAATCGGCTTACATAGCTCAAGACTAACTGATAAGATGACTGAAAATATCTTAAATATAAAAAGGTGGCGAGATCATCATGAGTGCACCGGTTCACTGCCACATTGAAGAGAGGGGGGCGGGCCAGCGGGGACGTGGCTGCTGGATCAACTTAACCAGCAGCAACAACAGTATGGTGAAGGCAAGGGAAAGCTTAAAAGATTACTGCACGAACAGTAGAAGTATTTAGATTAAGAGATTCACACAAAAGATTATAGACTTTAACGAGAAGAGAAAGATATGCTTCATGTCAAAGACGCATTATAGTGTTTGATAATATCAAACACACACCTAATCTATACGCGTTGACCTCAAGTAACAAACAGTGGTAGTGGATTAGTGTAAACAAGGTGGTATCAATCAATCCTGAGACTACATCGTTCCACAGCACACCAATGGATAACTACCGAGACCTTTGACGTCACGCATGGAGCAATGAAGCAATGAAGCACGATATTTCAAGTGGCATGTCGTGGTAAGTGGTGGTGGTGGTGGTGGGGATGAGAGGGATTATCCTACACTCCAGGAGCTACAGAACATCATAAGACAAAAAATAGGTCCTAGCTATGCCACGTTTCATAGCTATGACTCGCTAGAACCGCTTCGTGAGTCACCCTCTGACGATCATTACAGATGCGTTAATGGTAAATGCGAACACACACACACACACACACACACACGGAGATGTTAAATTCGTAACTTATCTTCATGTGCTACTGAGAAAAAGAAGAGGGAGAGAGGGAAGAACCAGGGAATAATGAGAATATGGAAAACAAAAGGAGGGAATGAGAGAGGAGGAAGAGGAAACACGAAAACAGGGTAGAGACGATCAGGAGGAAACAAGTGAGCCACCACAGGAGAAAAAGGGGGAGGAGGAGGAGGAGGAGAGGAGAAAGGTGAAGTGGGTAGAGAAACCCGCGTCAGTTGTTTCTGGGACGTGGACAGGAAAGGGCACATTTGTGTGAGCGGCTCGCGTGCACTCTCCAGGTATGTGTATATCAAGGTCGAATTATATGGTTAGGCGTAATGGTGTTAATGTAGAATTAGAACTTATCGAATGCCCTTACAAGTAAATATTTGATAATTCTATCACTATTACTTTGTTAGAGAATTGGTGGTTTATGTTTTCATCAATGATATTGTTATGTCCTTATCTTTAATAATCAAATGAAAAGCAAAATTATATCTTTTGATTATGAGTTTCATTTTGGTTGTTCAGGTTTTAGAGAAGTATAGTTTGGTTTTCGAAGAGTTCTGAATCAGTCGTTTGCGAGTTATTCATTTATTTGATAGTTTCAGTTCCAAGAAAGGAATGGTGTTTATTTGTTATAGCGTTACAAGACCGAAATCTAATTATACGTGTGTGTGTGTGTGTGTGTGTGTGTGTCCTTTTGAGTTACGAAGCTTCAGAGGTTTAGGGAATGAAGCAATGAAGCAAGAGTCATCACGGTGCTGAACTATTTGACAGGATCGTTTATTTTTCATTATGTTAACCCCTCAGGATGTGTGTGTGTGTGTGTGTGTGTGTGTGTGATAGGAATCAGGACTATATTCTGAAACACCTCCATACTTCTAGTTAGTGACACGGGTTTTAGTGATAATACACGAGTTTTATTGACAATCAAATTGAGTTTTATTGACAATCTAATTGACAAGGTTTCTACATTAATAAAAGAGGAAACGCTATTGAACCTGGTTATTCATCTCTTGGTATTTGGCAATAATTGTGGTGAGAGCAGAGTTCACAGTCTGTACAGTCGTATGGAGGAAGAGAAGAAATTGCATGGAGAGTAAGTGAACAACAAAAAAGGATTAAGAGAATTAAGGATTCTCAAATTGAGACTAAAGACCATGGAGAGAAAAAAAAAAGTTATGAGTGTTTTATCTCACTCAATGCAGTATCTTAAAACCAATAGACGTAAAAAAAAAAATAAAAAATAACTACCATTAGAAGCTGTTAAGAGTGGTGAAGAATGTTTAATAATACGGAACTTAAAACACTGAAAAAATACGGAACTTAAAACATTCTTGCTCCATTATAAGAAAAATAAATTCAAATGGTAGTTGAAGACGGGTATAATTAGAACATTGATGACCTGTTGTAAAGAACTCTTTATCTCAAACAGATGGCTCAAGACTAATGTGTTTTACTTTGATACTACTGCAGGTGCGAACATATCCAGGTATCCAGTTTCTATTAGTGTGAACTGTTGAATCGTGTTGTTTTCACAGGTATGCAGGTGGAGGGGTGAGCAGGTGAGCCGCACACCTGCTCCACTATTTAGCCATTACTACTGCTATTGCTGCTGCTGCTGCTGCTGCTGGGGATGGTGATGCTGCTGCTGCTGCTGCTACTACTACTACTACTACTACTACTACTACTACTACTACTACTATTTAGTATTACTGTTTGCCACATCTACTACTCACTACTATTACTACCATTTACTACTGCAGTTACTATTACTTATGATGCTGCTTCTGCACTCTTGGTTATTATAGAATTAGGATAACTCAAGTACTGAATTGTGCACCAGGGTCACTGAATAAGGATTCTCACTTCACATGAGTTGCTCAGGTTATTTTAGGGCTGCAGTCACTGGCTAAGTATGAATAGGTATGACAAAACTGAAGTGACTAAATTATAACCTTTCATTTTTTTTTTTTTTTTTTTAGTAAAAACCACATTTTTTAAAAATAGCCCTAGCTAATAAAATTCCATATCCTCTTTTTTATTTTTCCTTCTCACGTCTCATTGCTACGTCTTTTCTTCCCATGCATTTGTTCCTGTCCTCAATTTCTCATTGCATACAAATCTTTTTCTCCTCTCCCAACCAAATTGTCCATTTTCTTGATGGTCATAGGGATCAAAGTCCTAATACAGAGTTAAATTATGAGGTGAAATTCTGAGACAAATCCCATCTTTCCAGTCAAGCAACAAACTAGCAGTGCCGTGTTGGTGGGATTAGCATGTTGGCCAGGAACTAGTGGATGCCAAGGGTGGTGTGTGAGGCTTTAGTCTAGGCTGTGTGTGCAGGATTCAGTTCTTGGTGTTAAACCTTCCTTGCAGATTAATATGATGTTACAAGCACATCTATAAATTTATGAAGAATAAGCTAATATCTAAGATCTCAGTACCTCTTGAAATAAGAGAGAAATAGTGGGATATGGAAGCCTTGCCAAGCTGATATGAAATGAGAGAAATGGTGGGATATGGAAGCCTTCAAGAGAGAAATAGTGGGATATGGAAGCCTTGCCAAGCTGGTATGAAATGAGAGAAATGGTGGGATATGGAAGCCTTGCCAAGCTGATAGTCATAATAATCTCTCATCCCCATTCCAGACTGACAAGCTTCCTTCATAACAGTGCAGGATTCTCAGGTTTGTTTCATAAAATAAGTACTATAAATATTAAATTGATATTGTCAAATATTACTGTATCCTATGAGGTGGTCTGTTCTTTATAACTTGCTTACAGGTCCTGCGACTCCTGGGGAAGTCCTGCCAGCCTTGCATGTATCCCCACATCAATCAAAGGAGGGAAAAAATTTGTCAGTGCTGAGGAGGAAGGAAGAAGCTGAGGAGGAAGGAAGAAAAGACCGCATTCTCATGTCATCCCATTGACTTTGTATTCAGGTTTATTCTAAGCAACAAGTGTGTAAGACTCGGTGTTGGCTGGCTGGTGCTGGTACATGAGCTGCTGTGTGTTCCAAGTCCTCCGGACTCCTCAACTATGATCATTATTTTTTATTTATTTATTTTTTTTAATAAATTTTTCTCCTGATGGATGTGCTTTGTGTTTCTCCGGAGAGTCTTTTGAGTAGTGTCTTAAAGAGAATAAACAACAATGCTGTGACCAATAAGCAATTTAGTTGACCATTTGGTGACATAATGACTGGTCTGAGGTCTGACCAAACTTAATGTGTTGTTAAATGACTGCTGGTCCAACTAAACTTTAATATAATAGGCATAATTAAAGGCACAACAGGGCAGATTAATATTTATTATAATAAACAGGACATATATATATATTTAATATATATCATTAATCAAATCACAGAACATTGTATTTTATATATAAATATATTAATTAAAATCACAGGGTAGATTCTATTTATAATCATATTAATTAAAACCCCCCTTAATATAATTACAATTAAAATCTCCCTTATTATAATTATAATTAGAATCCCCCTTCCCCCCCTCCCTCACATGTAAGTCACTTCTGAGTGATTTCTCTCACTTCCCTCTGCACTCAACTCACTCTGCACTCTTCCTTCTACACCTCTCTCATCCACCCTTCTACCTTATTTCCTCCCCTCCCTCTGCACTCCACCACCTGTCTCCTTTGGTTGCTGTTTCTCATTTCCCCCCTGAATACATATATGAAAAGGTTGGAAGCATTATATATATATATATATATATATATATATATATATATATATATATATATATATATATATATATATATATATATATATATATATATATATATATATATATATATATATATAATTTGATTTATTTATTTTAGTGACAATATTCCAACCACAATCCCTCACACTATGACGTTTTCTTCCATTTTTTTCTTCATATATCTTGCCTACAGAGAGAGAGAGAGAGAGAGGGGTTTGCATTTCCTTAGATAACACACACACACACACGATGCCCAATATAGTAACACTGCAACAGAAATGCATGACTGGTGGCAATTCTTACCAGCAGGCCGAGGGCCAAGCCAGCCCGGGACCCAAATTCTCCACGAGTGTCATTTACTGACCCATGTTGCTTGGAATCATACTGCTGCTCCTCCAAACCTCCACACTGAGCCTCCATATGCACCATACACAATACACACAGCCTTGTATCAATGCACATCTAATCAAAATGTATTGATAAATCTGATAACGAAAAGTAAACACTGACCCCAAGCTGCGCTCCTATGAAGTTTGGATGAAGCTTACAAATCAGCGTTAACTCACTTGACAATATACTGTAGAACCTGATACAAGGCTCTGGTGTACATTTCGTCTTGCTCCAGTGATACAGGCAGCAGAGGTCACAAGAATATCGGAAGAGAGGGAACAGGTCACAGGAGGAAGAATAGAAGGAACAGGCAACTGACAACAGGTCACAGGAGGAGGAAGAGGAGCAGACGCAGCAGAGCGGCCGGCAAGCGTGAGCATGACAGCCACGTAGACACCTGTGAGCACCTGTATTTGAACACTGAACACCTGACTGTACTCGGCGTGTGTACCCAACGCAGCCTGGTGGTGGTGGTGGTGGTGCGGCAAGGTAATTACAATACCAGGGTGCCAGCTCAATACAGCCCTCTCTTCACCCCGGCCTGCAGCTAGGTAAGGGGTGTCTGTGTGTTTGTTTCACCTGCTTGGCTACCCTGTTTGTTCGGCTAGTCTAAAGGAAATTGCTTGAAACACTGGGGTACCTCGGATCTGCAGGTAAATTACAGCGCTTCATTGAAATTAATGCTAGTTATAGATTTAGTAGAGTGAGAGTGAGCTGTGTACATTTACTTGCTTGCCTTGTGCAGAACCAGTGGATACAAGCTGGGTGTGTTAGTGGTTTGCACTGATAGCATAATATTGAATATAAGCGTTTTTATCAGAGGGTTAGATTAGGTTTATATTAATACGGTTCTTTAATTTCATTGTTAATCTCATTAAGTACATAATGAAAAAAAAATTTGCTCGTAAATAAATTGTGATTGTCTTATAATTAGTAGGCTAAGGTTACTTCCATTATAGCCGTGATAAAAAAAAAAAAGGAAAAAAAATCTGTGTGTGTGTGTGTGTGAGAGATCGGTCTTCCTACCACGGCCTGTGTTCACCACCACGCCCTCCCTGACGCTCCTGCTGTATAATTATGCAGTGTCTGATGCTAGTGAGTTTGGAGAACCGAGCTGGTGAAGATTTCGACTGTAAATTAATTTTCCACAAAGACTGGGCCATCGTTCCTAAAAAAAAAATGGTAGAATATGAATAAATAATAAATAAATAAATATATATATATAAATAAATAACATTTTTGGGGAGTTGGTCAGGGGCGAATACATCTCGTCTTATGTTTTTTTTTTTTATGTAGGAAGGACACTGGCCAAGGGCAACAAAAATCCAATAAAAAAAATATGCCCACTGAAATGCCAGTCCCATAAAAGGGTCAAAGCAGTGGTCAAAAATTGATGAATAAGTGTCTTGAAACCTCCCTCTTGAAGGAATTCAAGTCATAGGAAGGTGGAAATACAGAAGCAGGCAGGGAGTTCCAGAGTTTACCAGAGAAAGGGATGAATGATTGAGAATACTGGTTAACTCTTGCATTAAAGAGGTGGACAGAATAGGGGTGAAAGAAAGAAGAAAGTCTTGTGCAGCGAGGCCGCGGAAGGAGGGGAGGCATGCAGTTAGCAAGATCAGAAGAGCAGTTAGCATGAAAATAGCGGTAGAAGACAGCTAGATATGCAACATTGCGTTGGTGAGAGAGAGGCTGAAGACAATCAGTTAGAGGAGAGGAGTTGATGAGACGAAAAGCTTTCGATTCCACCCTGTCTAGAAGAGCAGTATGAGTGGAACCCTCCCAGACATGTGAAGCATACCCCATACATGGACGGATGAGGCCCTTGTACAGAGTTAGCAGCAGGGGGGGGAGGTGAGAAAAAATGGCGGAGACGTCTCAGAACACCTAACTTCATAGAAGCTGTTTTAGCTAGAGATGAGATGTGAAGTTTCTAGTTCAGATTATAAGAAAAGGTCAGACCGAGGATGTTCAGTGTAGAAGAGGGGGACAGTTGAGTGTCATTGAAGAAGAGGGGATAGTTGTCTGGAAGGTTGTGTCGAGTTGATAGATGGAGGAATTGAGTTTTTGAGGCATTGAACAATACCAAGTTTGCTCTGCCCCAATCAGAAATTTTAGAAAGATCAGAAGTCAAGCGTTCTGTAATAATGAACATGTAAAACCTATCAGAGGTCTGTTGTCATTACTTACACGCAACGTTTTCGAAATAATTATAATAGCATAAACTAATTAGTTCGGCATACACACTCAGCTGTCTTTCACCATTGTTTTAAGTAGTAGTATTGATAGTTCGCTTGTTATATTTAAAACTACCTCACACTCATAATTTAAATTTACCTCACACTCCCTCTCTCAAATCTGTGACACTCCCTCTGCAACAACAACAACAACAACTACTACTACTATTACTACTACTAAAATACGTGTTGCCGTATCTCCTCTGTGGGAGCGTCCCAGGCCCCATTTTTTTCTTACTCGTAATACCATCTACGTAATGAAGTTGTAAGGCTACAGTTGCTCCTTGTTGCAGCGGGACTGAGGCAGTTGATAGGTTTGGTTTTGTACTTTTCAATATTATTTTCCGAACATCCCCCCGCACCCCAAATTGCTGGCATCCAAATGGTAGTGTCTATCCAAGTTTTTCGATAATGAAACTGGTCGGGCAGCAGACGGTGTTATTGATGACACCTGTACCGTCGTAGTATTTTGAAGTTGTAATTCTTATGAATGGTCAAAATCCATTTAGTGTGTTCATGCTGCATGAAAGCCTGAGGTGAAATTTTCTAACGTTCTCTGCACATGCGGAGATCGTCTTTGGCTACAGTTATAGTTCTGCGTTAGATCTGAAGTGTGATTACTTAACTAATATATTGTAGCCAGGGGACGATACTCCCAACGCTGGTGTAGGTGCAGAAATACTGTGGGAACAATGCAGGCTCTTACATATATTATCTTACCATCGCGATTATGGAGCTCGTTAGACATTCAGTTAAAATGGCTTTGGTGTCATTCGTCTTGAAAAATATAGTCACTTACACATGCTCCGACAGCGTTCGTCTTGCCAAATGCAGTACATTCGAGAGGCTGCATCATTACGTTCTCCAGCTATATGCCATGGTGGAAATAATGAAACAGGCCGGTGATTTCAGCCGCACCAAGTCAGTCTAATTCCAAATGTCTTGGCGCGGGGAATGTGAACACTACATTGTGTACACTGGGTACAGTGTGTATCTTGCTTTATCTGGAATAGCTCGTAACTGCCACGCAATCGCGCTCCCCGACGGGGAGTCAGACTGCGGCCTTTTCAGTTGGGTTGCGCGCGGCGCAGTTCGCCAGTAGTTGATGTTTTCCTTTTCTTTCTTTACGTAACATTTTTTTTTTTTCTTTTGGCACAACATAGTAATTTAAGTATCCTCCTAAAAAACGTCAGCAGTGTCGTAAGCCACACTGGCCCTCCTGCATCACCATAGCAATTGTGAGCGCGCGGCGCGGCACATACTGCATCAACGCAACCCACGGACTTCGGCGCGAGTCACAACCCCATTGGTAGATGCGACTCACCATAACATTTTCCTAACTGCCACGTTACAGTTACAATCCTTTAATAGGGAAAGAGAGGGAGGACTTCACTCTAATCACTTTATTGCTTTGTAGCAGTGGAAGACATTTCAAAACTGAATCTAGCAAACTATATATCACTCCCAAGCTTGAGGAGTTTGCTTCCTCTGGATCCCTCCATGGACCCTAACCTATATGTAATTTTGATAACCAGAAAATATGCCATAGTGCCAGGGCGTGGGGATTTGTCATGTGTGACCATTTTTTTTTTTTTCACTAACTGTAGTGGACATTCTCTAATCTCCCTTGATGTGCAGTATATTAAGTCTTGTGTCCACAGGTGTCAGTGTGAAGCCATGAGTGAGGAAGGCAAGGAGATGGTGGTGATGGTGACGGGTGGCTCTGGCCTGGTGGGCAATGCCATCAGAATAATGGTGGAAAAGGACCAGCGGCCGGGAGAGAAGTGGATATTTCTCAGCTCCAAGGATGCCAATCTTATGTTTGTATCTGCTGATTCTGTATTTCTTTATCCAATGTTATTTGATTTGACATTTGTATTAGCTATTCTTTGAAAATTATGCAGTATGTTAGTTAGTTTTGAATAATGACTACTTTTAATTATTAATTACGTATGCATTTGTCAAGGTAGTATGCACTGATTGAGGATTTTGAAGTCGGTGCCATAAAGAAAGAAAGACCAGCAAAATTGAAATAGTAGTGTTAAGTTTACCAATAACTTTTTCCATCACCACCACCACCATCACACATATTAACTCTGCCACATCATCACTCCCACCACTAGTATTTTATGTGTAATGACCATCAGCACACGGCCACAAGTAAGGATATCCTCTCACCCTGCAGGAGCATGGACGAGACAAAGGCTGTCTTTGAGAAACATCACCCAACACACGTCATACACTTGGCTGCCATGGTTGGTGGTTTGTTTCGCAACATGAAGTACAACTGTGACTTCTGGGTGAGTCACCTTTCCCAGCTTTCTTCTGTCTCCTTTCTGTCCTTCATTTCTTTCTGTCTTATGCTTTTCTTGCTGTCATTACTTTCTTTTGTTTTGACTGAGTTCTGGGCGAGTAACCTTTCCCATCTTTCTTCTGTCTCCTTTCTGTCCTTCATTTCCTTGTCTTCTATCATTCATGTTGTCTTTACTTTCTTTTGTTCCCTGTTCCTCCTTATTTAGTACTGTCATCACTCTTCAGATACAGCAAGTTTGTAGCAACCTTAAGGATAGTTTTTGTTCATCACATCCAAAGATTATACACAGCCAGTTGGCTTGTCAATATTCCAATGATGAAGCAATTCCAAATTCTTTCTCTTCCCTTTCCAGCAGTACTTATTTTTGTTAAATACCTAATGTTTTGTGAGGTACTTTTTGACCTTGTATGAAAGTGCACCTCTAAGTGTGTCACTTTCCCCTGCAGCGCAACAACATGCAAATCAACACTAATGTGTTGGAGGTGAGCCACCAGATGGGTGTGAAGAAAGTGATTTCTTGCCTCTCCACCTGTATCTTCCCAGACAAGACCACTTATCCCATTGATGAGACTATGGTAAGTGTCCCTCTCCTTTCTCTGCAAATTTTGTGCCCTTGGACAATGTCCTTTACACATAAAGTCATTTACTAAAGTATTTACTAAATATGTACATGTAGTCTAAGATTATTTCATGATGTATTATGCTCACTTTACTGTAACAGTTTGTACATTTGTTAGTTTGTGGATTGTGCACTGATCAGAAAGCTCAAGCTTTGCTCATGGAAGGTAGAAATATTGCAGACTATGAAAACAGAGACATCCATAATGCTTCTTCCTGTTTGAGCGTTGTTACCCTTGACTTTTAAGAGTGAAAGTTTTTAAAGAGCTTTCACAAAACCCTTTCTTCCATAGAACAGTCAGCCACTCAGCCATCACAACATCTGCTCTTTCCCTCCTCAGGTCCACAATGGGCCTCCTCATTCTTCCAACTATGGGTACAGCATGGCCAAGCGGATGATTGACGTCATGAATCGGGTGTACCATGAGCAGTATGGGTGCAAGTTCACCTCGGTTATCCCCACCAACATTTACGGCCCCTATGACAACTACAATGTGGAGGATGGGCATGTGCTCACTGGCCTCATCCACAAGGTTGGTGGTTGGTGCTTTGTGTGTTTGTTCTCATTGTCTTCAATGTCACAGTTTAGTGTGTGGTCAGTTTGTTTCATAAATAATGTGTCAGCTTTCATCAGTGCACTAAGGAGTGTGCCATACATTCATCCACATTCATCTCATCTCTTCCATGCATTCATTATCTGTTCCTCGTCATTTTTGCTTCCATTACAAGTGTTGTCCTCAGATAGCAATTATTTTTTTGTGGATAACTGATTAGATCAGACAATTTTTCATGCATCCATTTATATCTCACCACTACCACATCCTCAATACATTGTTTCCACTGTAAGTATTTACCTCTAATAAGAATTGTTATTTATTTATTTATTTATTTATTTTATGAAATATTGAATCCTCCCTCATTAGTTCATTAAACACATCTTGTAAGCCTTGCCATCATGACAGTTGTCTCCTTAATGTTGTGTTTCTATTGCAAATATTTACCCAAGATAGCTATTATTATTTTATCCAGATCGAAAATGAACCCTAAAAAGCCATCATCATGCATCAATATGTCTTATTTCTGAGGAAAGAAAATGCTGCTTTTGTGTAAGTATTTATGTGAGCCAATGTCTCATATCTGATAAATTTTCTGGCCACCCATTATCTTGTTTGCCCACTGCTTTGTTCTTTGATTTGTTCACCCATAGCTGTGTTCTTTTCTGCTTTGTTCACCCATTGGTGTGTTCATGTATTGTGTTAGTGTATTACTGTGTTCCCCTCATTGCTGTGTTTCTTCATTGTGCTGCCTTCTGCAGGTTTACTTGGCCAAGAAGAATGGCACTCCCTTCACAGTGTGGGGCACTGGCAAGCCCCGCCGCCAGTTCATCTACTCCCTTGACTTGGCCCGGCTCATGATCTGGGTCACCAGGGAGTATGAGGAGATCTCTCCCATCATCCTGTCTGGTATGTCAAGCCAGAGTAATGAAGGTTGAATTTTTTTTTGTTTTAAATTGCTATCTTTTCCTATTATAGTCTATTCACTGGAAGCTGAACCAAGTGAGCTGCAGGAGTGTACTCATGTTTGTAAGCAGAGCACTGATTGGCTACTGCCATGTATTCACAAAGACTGTTTTCAATGTGTTTGACTTTGATTTCTGCATTATTCTGAATTATAATGCAATAGTAATCACAGCATTCAAGGCTGTCATGAAAAATAAAGGGTTAACAAAGAGAATTCACCATTGGATGCAAAGGCAGTATGTATTGCCACCACGTGTATCAAATTAGGCAACTCTACAACCACACCCTTGCCATGTCTGCAAACACTGTTTCTACTTTATTTTTAATTGAATAGTATAATTAATAGTAGTCACCAGTAAAGTAATAATAATGGCAATAAACTGAAGGGATAGAGGTGGTGGAGGTGTGATGGCTCCGCTGCCTGGCTCTCACGTACTTGACAGCAACGTCAGCCTTGCATCAACCAATATGTTTTCCTTATTAATCCCTTATTTTCATGGTGGACCTAAATGTGTGCGATTATTAATACCTTTTAGTATATATGAAATATGATGAAACACTCAAATTGTATCATTAGTATAAAACATAGGTAGTAAGAGCAATAAAAGTCATGAATTATTAATATATGGCAGCAGTTAGCCATCTCTCAGTTTACAAATGTAGACTCTTGCAGCTTGATAAGTTCAGCATCAGTTTAGTTGCAAATGGTGGTATGGAATTATGCAACATTATCACACAGCCCATGTGTAATGAAGCCTTTTTTTTTTCTGTACTGTACTGTAGTTGATGAGGAGGATGAGGTGTCCATCAAGGAACTGGCTGAGATGGTAGTGGAGGAGATGGACTTCAAGGGTGAGGTGACTTATGACACCTCCAAGGCTGACGGACAATTCAAGAAGACTGCCAGTAATACTAAGCTACGATCATACCTGCCAGACTTCAAATTCACTCCTATCAGGCAGGGGATCAAGGAGACAGTGGAATGGTTCACTGCAAATTATGAGACGGCAAGGAAATAGAGGTGAGAGTGTGTGTGTGTGTGTGTTTTTAGAATGGGATGTTGAGGTATGTAATGGGGACTACACTGTTAAGTTGATGCAGTTTGAGAGAAGCACATGTTTATCCAGTTTCCTTATGAAATTTGCACTACCTCTGTCTCTAAACCACCCCTATTGGTTCTATTTTTGGGAAACAATTTCTTTATATCACTGAAACATTCTCTTAAATTTATATTCATGCCTAATACAGTCTCCACTTAGGGATTGCTTTCTTCATTGTTATACAAAGCAAGATATTTAGGGCTAAGGTATGGATGTTATGTGGTATTTGTGTGTGAGGGTGTGGTTGTGATGCCTGTATGTGTTATGGAGAATATAAAGGTCTACAAAGTCTGTGTGTGTGTGTGTGTGTGTGTGCTAAAGTGTGAAAAATGTGATGGTTTTGTTAGGAATTTGATTATGAGAGAAAAACTTGTACAATATCTAATTATGCAGTAATCTTTGTGCCTTCGCTAGTTATTATTGTACTCTAGTAAACATCTTCAAAATATTGATTAAGTATTTATTCTTTATTAGCAAATTGAGTATGAGATTTTGGTTGAAAACTTGCCTGATACAGTTTGCTCTAAGAGTTTGTTGAATGGAAGCTTGCACCTGGAGTCTAGGAATATATATTGAAGGCATGACAAATATGTACTGAAAAGCTTTTGCCAGGAATTGAACCTCTTTCACAACACTCATAGAAACACAAGTCCACCACTTTACCAGCTGGGCCATAAGACATCACTAAGGCCTGAATGGTCTTTGGGCATCCTTGACTGTCCAGGCACTACACTGAGGCATCAGACCATCAAAATGTGGTGTTTCTTACTGTGTGTACTTCATACTGCCGAAGTACATGATAGAAAGGGAAATCTCAGCTCTCATGTTGAATCTAGCATTCAAGGAAGCTGTATGGCTGCATATGTACATCACCTTGCATTGCCATTGTATTTGCTAACATGTATGGAAGTGCATAAATGAACAGAACTTTATAGACATTGTTGATTGTTAGGACTGTGTGTCTGGCTCCACATCTTGCCTACATTACATTAGTCATCCTCCTAATGGATAACTACTAAGAAAAGAACATGTGATCATAGAACATTTTTGTTATGTAATATATCTGTTCAGTACGTTACCAGATTTTTGCAGTTTCCTCTTGGGATCTGCTATACAAGAGAGACCAAATAACAAGCAGGATTTTACCATGTGTGAGGCACAGATAATATCCCAGCCCCCTGATATCCACAGGCTCACCTTCCTCCATGACACTACACCAACAGATGATTCTCACCACTACAAGTATTGTGTTTGTGTGCCACGGTGGATCATCTGGCAGACTGGTCCACCACCATCACCACCACCACCACCACCACCACCACCACCAACTCCACAGACATCACCATAACCAACATTACTACTTCTACTACTACCATGAACACCACCACCACCACTTGTACTCCCACCAGTGACTCAAAGACTAACCTGATGAGGGAGGTGTGGGAGCTGGCACAGGGATGAGGCATTAGTCTTACCAGGGCCTTGAGTGGCACACAGAACTGAGAAGCATGACACTGTGTTGTTGTTTTCTGAGTGGTGGAAAGGAGTGGCAGCACATCATGGGAGGAGTGTGGTGCCTGTGGGATGGAAGCAAGGCAGTGTGACTCAATGGTTTTATTTGGTTTTGGATTTAGTCTTCCAAGTAGTCACTGTTTACTGTATGTTTATCTTGAATTAGGGATCAATACAGGTCAGTTTTTCAATTATCAAGTACTGTAGTATGGAAAGCTGAAATGAATGGACAGAAACAATTGAAGCAAGGGATTTGTGCTACGGTCACACTCTTGTGAGTGTTTTAAGATGTAGATATCAGAATAAATATAAATGAGTGCTTTATGGATGGCTGTGATGTTGGTGGTTGTGTCTCATGCATGTAGAGAAAGTGGAGGCTAAATTTTGGAATATCAATATTATCTCCTAGGTTGCTGTCCATTCATCTGTTACAATGCCTGTTCTTGGAATTCTGCATAGAAATTAGTGTAGCAGGAGTCTGCACTTAATTCTCTCCATATACTTCATCATTATATTCTCCAGTCTTATCTTCTCATAGTTTTCTATCTTAAGTATTCTATTGCCATCCTCCCACTCTTATAATATAAAAGCGCCTCCCTTACTTGTGTTTTCATTACCTCACCTGCATTTCTTTTCACATGATTGAACCACCATAGGATGATGCATCACTACCCCTGCACTCTTCATTGATTCCTGTTTGCTAATCATGACAAACCTTATCTAATTTGTTATTAACCACTCAATTCATACTACAGGCATCTTGCAGATAAATGATTTCCACTGTTTGTAACCTATACCTTTGACTTTTGTTTTAAATCCATAAAAAATTATCCCAGCTAGGAAGATTGCACTTGTTTATTGAGTGACTCACAGCATGTCATATGCTTGTTTTTTGCTGCACACTAATGTTTTACCTGCTGCAGTGAGAACGCCATGATTTCATCACTGTATGAGTATACTTGTAATTTGTGTATTATATATAATCTGTGATTTTACCCAATTCCTTAGTTACTCATGGGAAGGAGTTTGTGTGTCCTTCCTCATCTCTGCTTTGGTTCTTATCACTCTTCCCCTCTAGGATTTTCACATATTATTGCTGTTTTCATTGAAGAAAATGGAATTTCATACCTCTCCATATATGACATCTTTTGTATGGTGCTGTACTGGGAACCCACCCACACAGCCTTTTCCTGTTCCCTATGGTAGGGATACACAGGTGCAGCACTGATTTGATTTTTAAGGAGAGGTGGATTTCAGTGGATGTGGTGGTCAGCATTCAGAGCTGCCTGGCTGGTATGGTCGTCTTGTATATCTCCATAATGTTTCCACTTGATATAAAATAAATCTCTTGTTTGTGTAGGCAAGTCTGAGGCTGTTGTGGGCAGTGGAGAAATCCAAACAGCCCTGCTTATGGTCGGCTTGGGTGTGAGTTGACAGTTGGTGTGAAAACTGTTGGCTTTGGTTTTGGGGCATTCAGGTGTCTTATCCCAGCCAGCCATTGCTTGTTGCTAAAGCAATCACAGAATGAATGTCTGTTATCTAGATCATTCTGTGGTCACAATTGCCCTGCTATCTTTACATCCTGTTCTTCTATGAGCTGTCTGACTGCTGCCCTGTGGAGAATTTTCATGGCCATTCCATCAGGGGAAAGGAATTCTTGGAAACAGACATCTGATTTAAAATAAAATTCTAAAATATATAATTGTTTTCTTCAGTTTAATCCCTACTTCTGTATAAAGTTATGATCTCTAATCCACAAATATGAGAGTTGCACTGTCCTGTAAATATACCATGTGGCCCTGCTCTGTGTGGCTCCCCTTCCACTGCTGTCACAAATTAAAATAACATTTATATTTTTTTAGTCAAAACTATGAAATTACTTGTGCAAACTGAAGTATCACATGTACTTCTTAATTTTGGGTTAGTACATTCTGGTGATACCACTTTCCATACACCTTACAGGCCTGTGATACTGCTAATCACAATATTACTCACCTGATGGAAATAAAATTCATCTTGACTGTAGCTTGATGACTGGCACAGGAAGACCATTGAGTACTTGCAATCCTCTCCATTAATGCAGTCTTGCATGTCTTGTGTCCTGCATCTTGAAATGTCTTTGTCTCTTGCATCCTTCTGGAAATGTCTTGACATTTTGTTACCAAAGCTCTGATTTATTGTTAGAATTATAGAAATTAGATTAATTATTCTAATCATAAAAAGACCAGCACATTAAAATGCTTGGTTCTCTTTGATATTTTGAACTGGTAACCATTTGGACATGTAGGGCACATCAACTTAAGAAGTATAAAAAATGAAATCCTCAATGAACTCTTGAGTAAAATAAGGAAGATGGAGCATAATGAATACATATGGTCTATGGCATAATAGAAGACATCATCTCTTACTGTTGGAAGACACCAACTACCACCATGAACAATGAATACATGGTTAATAATCATGAGCTTTATTTGCTGGGCTATGGTATAAGACTGGTAAAGTATGTTAATTTTCTGCCAATCAAGATGATACAAGGATGTACCCATTCACTGCAACAAGAAAACCAACAGAATTTCTGAAATGGACTGCACAGGAGACCCAACATTCCTGTTCACAAACCAACAGGAATAATATCCTTAATCTCAGACCTTTGGATACGTTACACATGCTCTCAATAAAGCTGTTGAAGACAGCCGAGTGTCATCGATGCAGGGACAGCTTTCTACATACACTAAATATGACAACAATTATAACCATTTTCTCTCAAACCATTTCCTATTCTTAAACTTATGGAACATGTCATATATTTTAGACCATACAGATGAGAAAGCCTATTATTTGAAGGAAATGGCAGACTTTGAACTTTGCCATGTCTAAAACTCCAGATGAGCTGACAAAAGAACTGGATAAGAGAAGGACCCATGCTTCTACTCGTATTATTCAACTACAGCAGACATTCTCTCATTGGGTATCACAGACTTCAGTAGCTTACTTAATCAAGACGGATTTCACTAATACTCTCCCTTCTGGAAGTAACCAAATCTCAGGGAGGTGGTCACAGCACCTCTTTAGAAGTCCTTGGTTACATTCTTTACCAACACATTCAACAGCAACTAACCACAATGTCCAGACTCAGTATGGAAGAGACTGCAACACTTGGGCAAAACTCCCTAAGTCAAGTTTCATAACACACAGTCAATGGAGTTAGCACAGCACAATTCTGGGAAGACTGCCACACTTCATGCCTTGGACGACACCACATCATGGAACACTTGACTTTGGAGAAAATAATGCTGACACAAAATTTGTTTTGGCACACAGAACTATTAAGACTGACACAAACTAAACTTTACCTTAGACTCATATCTCTAATTAATACTGTTTATCAGTCACTATCATACTTGGTATTGCAGACTCTAGTACAGTAATGTTGTCAGCTGAAGATACATGAACATGATAAAAATGTCACCAGCTGATGCTCAGTCACTCTGACTGTCCTGGGCATTTCCATCTTGTTTTAAAATGTGCAACAGTGACTTTGTGTTCATACTATTGATATACAAGATACTAAATTACATTCTATCTATATAATCTAGTATTATGCAAATAAATAATGCTTCTAGTAAGAATAAAAGGCAATTCTGCTGCATGTTTTAAAATAAGACTACAATACACAGATCACTTGGCACATGGAGGTATCATCAATAACACTGTCACCATGTCTGAGTGTTCAGCGGGGATAAAATTACTGCACCACAGTCTGTGACACTGAGTGCCATACTGTAATAAATTGAAAATAGATTTGTGTGAAGATGACTACCATGTAGGTCAGTTTCAGATTCTGTTTGTGCCAAAGCAACATTGTATATGCCAATATGTGAGCCATGCATGTACAGCACATTATTGCATTATTCAAACAATGTCTTATGCTATTACAAATACCTGTGACTGTTAAATAAAGGTATAACTATTGCTGTGAGAGACAAGCTTAACTTGTCCCCAAACTCACAACTTCTGTCTTGCAAGACAAATGAGTTCCAGAGTATTTTCAAAGAAAAGAAAAGAAAAAAAAAAAAAAGACCTTAAGAGGCATAAAATGTATTACTTCTTCACTCAGACTTAAATATTGATAAGCAAGCAAATCCCACTGAAGTTAGTACCAGACATGAAAGTTTAGTATGCATCAAGGTTTGATGGTGTGTCCCCAAAGACTACATCAGTGCAGCACAACATCCTCCCAGCATGCACCTTGCCTCACTCTAGGACACCTGTGGGGCACTACTGTGGTAATGGAAATACTGGATACATCATCTGAGTCATAACAAGTCTGACAATGAATACCAAAACTTTCCCAATCAAATAACAACTACATAATTATGATTTCCAAAACTCTGTACAAGAGTAAAATTTCAGATTTATCATAAAATATTAAACAGACAAATTGAAGTTTTCATTAAATTCTATGGTGCAGATACCTTTGTCTTAATTAAAATAACTTTGTAAAGATTTGCTTAATTTCTCAAGTAATCAGAAAGCTCAATATATGAAAGACTCTGCATCCTAATCACAATTACACTACATATATATAGTTTCACTGGACTACTTTAACAAATGCTAACCAAGTCTGTCATTTCTTCCACGAGAAAATACAGTAGCTGCTCATTCACCTCCTCAGTACAAGTGTGCATAGTTAACTGTGACAAGGTAGTTAACTGACTCCTTGCCAGTGGCCTTTCTTTATAAGCCCATCACTAGTGCATTGTAGGCACTGTATGCCTGCTGTGATCACTACCTGTTCCTCATCAGTCCTCATATATTGCATTTATTCTTTCTAAAACTAAATGGAAATAGCACAAGCTGACCAACTAAACCCAAGGTATGGAATACAGTAAAATGATGGAACTTGTACTTCAGGAACTGGTAACAAGCAGACTTGTGATTCAGGCTTGTAAAGGATACAGTCCAGCCCATTCCTAACTTACATAGATACCCTACTGCACTAGTAACTACATGGAACCAATGGAGAGGAGGCAGAGTGTGGGATGCTGAAGCTCTGAGGGCAGACACCGACTCAGGTGAGGTGAGGTAAGAGAAACACAAAACTGGTGGAGGACTCAAGGAATAGAACATACTACTGACGCTGCAGAGAAACCAGCCTTAGAAGTAATTAGGAAAGAATGAGTAGTGAGAGTGAAGGCAATAAATAAAATGTACCACTTGGAGATACAGCATATAGTGAGGACCAACCCAATATGGAAGGAAGAGGAAGAAATGAGTAGTGAAAAAAAAAAAGGTAAAAATATAAAGATAGGTTTATTGTTGTATATAAGAAAAACACAACAAAGGAGGAGGGTGTGGTAAAAAGTAACACTCAGAGATGTTTTAGTTCCCAAGATAAAGTGAACAAGGTGATGCAAAGGATATCAATAAGTAGGATAGCTGCAGATGTGGGTGTGACAGTGTGGTATGCTGTAGAATGGGGCAGTGTGTTGGGCAACAGGACTGGTGGGAGAGTGTGAGGAATACAGCATGCAGGGGTGAACAGCAATAAGTAAAATCCTCTGCCCTGACAACACACACCATAGCAGGTAAAGGAATACGTATATGAATAAAGTTAAGATAACATCATTACACATAATATTCAGTGCTACATGAATGTTAATTTTCAGTATCAAAAACTATTATGAGATACAAAACTATGATAAATCACCATAAAATTAATGTCTAAATTATAACCTATACAATTTTCTATGGGTATGCTGAAATGTTGTGTGACTACTGGCTATGGAATCATAAATCACAAGTGTGGGGTAACTATTCAATACATGAAGGGCCAATCACCACTGGACTTATATGAGACACACATGGATGGCTAGCACTGTGCCTCCACCTGCACCACGTACACATACCATGGTAACACACCGACCACTTACAATGTCCAATAAATGACAGTACATGTAAGTTATATTTTCTCTCTTTTGATATGGTAATAAACTTTTCTCTGATAGTATTACTTGTGGAGAGCAGTGCAATATAATCCAACAGTCCAGTTTCACACCTCACACTAAGAATAACATCTATACACTGCACTTTACTCTTCTTTTATACACCAGTTAACATTCCACTCATGATATAGTTCGTGTAGTGTGATGTAGTGAAGTCAAACAGCCCAGGAGGCCCCATAAACAATGGTGGCTGTAAATCACACCTGTCTTTTATATTACACTGTAGTTTTCTCTTACATATGAATAGAGTCAATGTAAAGTGGAAAATAAAACAGCTTAGTAAAGACCTAACAGTTTAGAGTCTTGCTGTTTGAAATTCCTTGTCATCTCTTGTAAAAATCAGGAAATGTGACTTTCCTAAAATGTTTAATTCTCCTAATGGACTTTGCACCACTTTTGTATCATCCTGTCAGCATGAAGTGAGCAGCTACTGTATGAGAAGCAGCTGGTCCCCCACTACTCTGCATTCTATGTATAGCATGCTAGTAATCTCTGAATAAACAGACAGACTCCCAAAGTAGTACTCTTTTTTGCAGAATTTGAAGACATAACATTTGCTAATAGTACATACACTATATACATGCACCATACAAATAATAACAAACATACTGTGCCTATGTATAATTTAAAACAACTGCATCTGACATGGTGATAAAAAATGGTTGCTAGTTTTAGTTTATGCCTTACATGTCAGGGAGGTCTTATCTTACTTTCTTGCTGCTTGGCCACTCTAAGATTACAAGAAAGGTGAAGAAAAGATGAGAACTTACAAAAAAAAAAAATAAATAAATAAATAAATAATAAAAAAAAAAGAAAAATAAGAGTAAACAACAGAAAATGAAAAATACAGAAGAATGAAAAGAAAACAATTTAGGAAAACTGGTAAAAATAAATTATAATAATAATGATAATAATAATAATAATAATAATAATAATAATAATAATAATAATAATAATAATAATAATAACTATAATAAATAAACAAATAAATAAAAAAAAAAAGGACCAGCAACAAAAGTGGTATCAGTCCTCACAACAAGCAGCCTGAGGAGGCCCAGCCCAGCAGCCCAGCAGCCCAGGCACACCTCCACCTGTCCCTTAGCTGACACAAGGCCCAACCATTGCCTCCCCACAACACAACTGTTTTCCCGCAAGTGTTCAATTAATACTACACAAATCCCTTAGCCAGTGAAAGGTAGTACATGTCAGTAGGATGCAAATGTTTGTCTGTTAGTATGTGTGGTGACTTAACTGATTCTCTATGTGTAATGGATGAATGATGGGGATGACTGTACAAATATGTTGGTCACACAACCCTGGGATGGATGTGTATATTAAGAGTCACAAAATCAATGATTCTCTTAAGGTTATAAATGATGATGAATCCAGTGAAATAGTAAGCTTAAAGTTTTGTCTTTTGCTTTAAACACTTAGGTACATTAGCTTTGTTCCTGTGTGAGGTTTATTGAGCAGAGAGTAATAAGTAAGAGAAAGTTAACCATCATGCTTGAGTTAGTAGCTGGTGCAGGAAGCAGACGGACACAATGGTGTACCATTCACGGCGGAGACACTTGGCTTAGTCATCAATCTTGGAATGTTTATCAAAACACTTCAGTACAATCAGTAACTGGCAAGGCTGACACCAAAACACTTCAAAGACATTTTTCTGATAATGTGTTATTACACTCAGTTTGAACAGCAAGGTCAAACAAAAGCAACTTGTATTGTTCATCATGGGACAGATGCCACAGGTTTGCAGTGTGGCCAGGAGGCAAGTTGCCTCACCTTTTCAGGTTAGGGTTTAATTCATCACCACCAAACTTTTGTCATAAATCTCTTTCCACTACCTTAAGGTATTGCCTTTGTAGCTCAAACTGTGTCAAACTTCAGGCTAGACCATTAGCTTAGAAGATTCTGAATAAGTCTTTGGTCCTTGTCTGCATCAACACACACACACACACACACACACACACACACACACACACACACACACACTTCACACTTCCACCTTTCTTCATATGCACGCAGTAATCACAAGCTAAAAGCTCCCCAAACATTAATGACTGAGTTAGTACCTCTATGGTAGAGGAGAAGTAGCAAAGTAGCAAAAATTCCCCTTCTTGAAAAAGGCTCTGCAATGAGAACTAACCTCCTTTCAACAGTACACAAAAAAGGAGAGAGAGGAAGAGAAAGTGACAGCAGTGGCAAGGGAAGGAGATAGAGGAAGAAATGCTAGATTAGCTCCATTCTTGCTTGGAAGCCTGTAAAGAACCTGAAGCATTCCCAAGTTGTACCCTGTCCTGTCACTTTACAATGACTGACTGCATGAGTATTTTACAGGGAGGAGGAACAGAATGCAGTGGAGGAGGTTGAGGACGATGAGGAAGCAGAAGAGGTGGAAGAAGAGGATGATGATGTAGATGATGAGGAAGAGGATGACGAGGATGAAGAGGAGGTAGAGGAGGAGGAAGAGGAGTTGGAAGAGGAGCCATGGTGAAGGTGGTGCTATGGATTCATAAGGCGCTGCTGTTTCTTGTATTCCTCCTGCAGCTCCCTCAGGTTGGCCTCCAGCAGTGGAATGTTGTCATAGCGACTGGATTCCCTGTGTGTGTGAGGCAAAGTGTTGGATACTTCATACATTTCAACACCAAAATCTATTGCAAAAAAGAGATGAGTTATAGCATTGATGTATTCTTTATGGAGTGACACAGTATGTTTAAAGGCTGAAAACTCAATAATATTTTAATAATTATTCATCAGTTCTATACAGAATATTTTAGTACTTAAACTCATCCTTTTTTTGAGAAAAGTGTCATGCCATACCGGAATACCCTTTTTATCCAGTATTCTGTCTAATCTAGTTAAGTGAAGTCACTCTGCATTTGTATTACCTTCCATGGCTGTGGTGGCAGGACAGTTGAGGCTGACCAAAATTCCCCCAAGCCTTGTAATGTATCATACTCATGAGTGTCGCATTAGGGGTTGAATCCCTGGTGAGGGTGTCTCTTATGGGGAAAAGTTATCCCACCTTTGAATCAGTTCCTCAGCATTTCTGAGATGATCCAAAAGGTGTGACATGGCTTTCTGCTGATTAGCTTGTGAGTGTTTCAAGAAGAGACATGCCACACTCACCTGGCCTGCTTAATGTAGTTCCTGATAATGTTCATCTGTTGGATCAGTGGGTCATCTGTCTCGGTCACATTATGGGCTGAGGAGTCTGCACCCCAGCCAGTGTCTACCACAACCTGGGAGTCATGCAGGAAACAAGGCATCTTGTGAGGAGGGAGTTTGCTGTATGCTTGTCTATCATTCTACATAACAGGGCTACATCTCTCCTAGACACCTAAATGTATATACACTTAGTCCCACAATAACACCAAGAGTATCCCCCTCAAGGCCCCTAAACACACATGCACTCAGTCTCACAATAACACCAAGACTATTCCCTCACATCTTGGGTTTTAGGGCTACAGAGAAAATATCAATCCTCACTGCCTAGAGAGAGAAAGAGTTAATGGTGTTGTGGAAAATATGCAAACTGGAATAAATTTAGATGAATTCTCACCTGCACAAAACATCTGCTAACAAGCAGACAATCCTAGCAATAAATGGAATTATTTGAGCATCTGACTGTATGATGAAATACAAAGACACACACACACACACACACACACACACACACACACACACACACACACACACACACACATTAACTGATGAAGTTGTGTGTGCAAGTAGCATTAATAGCTTTAAAAATAAATATAACAAACTAACTGCAAAAGACATGACATTACAAGCTTGACTTAATCTTGTAAAAATACAATTAACACACACACACACACACACACACACACACACACACACACACACACACACACACACACACACACACACACACACACAGTGTGTACAGGAGTATGAAGCATTAGTGTGGTCACCAAGTTTGAAAAATGATACAAGAAAGTTAGAAAGAATCCAGAGAGCTGCAACTAAAATCCCTGCAAGCTTAAGAGAGTATAGTTATGAGGAAAGGTTGAAGAGATTGGGCCTGACTACAAAAGAAAAAAAACGAGGGAAAGAGGTGATTTGATAGCAATATATAAAATATTGGAAGGAATGGAAAAGTTGGACAGAGAAGACCTTGATACCAGATATGAGAGACACAAGAGGACATGGAAGGAAATTGAAAAAGAGTGTTTGCAAAAGAGACATCAAGAAACATAGCTTCCCACATAGAAGTATAACAGTGTGAAATGAACTTAAGGATGAGACTGTGTGTGCAAAGACAGTTCATAAATTTAAAGAAAATCTAGATAAAAGTCGACATGGAGACGGGACAGCACGAGCCTAGTGTGGCTCTTGTCCTGTATTTCACAACTAGGTAAATACAACTAGGTAAATACAGTACCTCTTCTGTGGGCTGTTTCCTGAGGGTGGGCGGGACAGGGTGGTGGGGAGAGCTGCGGGAATGGTTGGGGCGGGGTGAGTCTCTGTCTCTCTTCCTCAGTATCTCTGCAGCCTTTGCCTCAGCCTGCCTTGCTGCTTCCTTCTCTGCTGCCAGACGTGCCTCAGCCTCCATCCTGAGGGTTGGCGATCATGGGGAGTTAAAAGAAAAAGGGAAACAATTCCATAAAATCAATGAAAAGTAATGAATGAAGATAACAAATAACCACCAACTGAGAAAATATAATAATGAATAATAATTTACCAACCTATAAATGTGAGAATTCAAGTGACTGGCAAAGTATGTGTGTGTGTGTGTGTGTGTGTGTGTGTGTGTGTGTGTGTGTGTGTGTGTGTGTGTGTGTGTGTGTGTGTGTGTGTGTGTGTGTGTGTGCATAAGCCCCACCTTCTCCTCTCCTGCAGTTCCTTCAGCTCCTGTTGTGTTGGAAGCTTTGGGAGAGTGAGGACATTCTCCTTGAGGAAGGCAGATGTAGTGGACTGGATCCTACGTAGCAGCAGCTCCTGGCGGGGTCCAGGAGGTTCCCCGCCATCCTCATTGGCCCCGAGATTCTTGATCCGACTGGCCATGGAATTGAGACTGTCGCCTTTCTTCAGGAGCTTGACCCGCACCTCTTCTGCATCACGCAGGGAGTACGTGGTTTCCCCAGACCTGTCACAAACCAAAAAATTAGTTTAGTTTCACAATTGTTAAAGTTGTTTTGCTATCAATGTTACAACCAAACACAGGAGTATTAGGAAAACCTGCCTTATCACAGACTGAGTAAAGGAGACGACATGATGAAAGTTACAGTATTTCTAGATCTCCAGGTGAAAAAAAGCTAGCTGTTGTAGTGTGAAACCCAACCATGGAACATAAGATATCTAGATTTTGGATCAATAGGACATGAAGGGCAAAAAAAACAAGAGAACATTATTAAACTTGAGGGAAGGAGGAAAAGAAAAGTTATCTCATGACAAAAGATTACTGGAACAAGAGACAGGCTGGGTAAGTGTGCACCTGAGGGACTCTGCCATGCGCATGTATTGTGGCAGAAGATCTTCCATCTGGTGTCGATATTCCATCAGCTTCTCGTAGTACATGGTGAGTATGGGCCGGGACGTGCGCTGCTCTACCTGGTTGTCTCTTGCATCAAGTCTCTGTGGGCAGTGGAACAATTTAAGGACATGAATAAGGAGTTAAAGTAAAGATTTGCTCGACTTTAACCATGTGATCAACTGTAGTTCTTTGTTACTCAATAGAACATCTCTTACACAGGATTTAGGAATTTCTTTATACAACGTTAAATGTTAAGCCACACGCACTGCAGCTTGGTTTGTTGCTGCTCCTGCATATGAGCAATAACTGCCTCAAGAAACCTGTCACACTTTTCACAGTGCACCTCCAATCCTGTGACTGTTGTGGCCTCTGCTCACCAAAATGAAATGGTCTGCTGCAGTTTTAATTATAACTTAGAGAAGCCATGATATGGTACATCAAACCACTTAGTACCTGTAGGTTTAGTTTCTCTCACAAGTAAAGTGTCAAGCAGTCATCAGCATTTGCTAAAGAAAAACAAGAATGAACAGTATCATGTAAAAAAGAGATAGGAGGCAACTGGTTCTCAAATATAGTGCTAGATGAAAACCATGAACTCAGTAATCAAGTTGTCAGCAGTGAGTCATTAGGGAGCTTTAAAAAAGACTAGACAAATTTATGGATGAGGATGATAGGAGGAAATAAGTAGGCATGTTTCATGCAGGGACTGCCATATGTAGGCCTGATGACTTCTTGCAGCTTATGTTATGTTCTTAAGTTGGAAAGCAAACCACTAAAGATAACAGAGCCAGTGCTCACCCCCATGCAGTGTGCACATGCCCTGAAGTGCTGCTCTGTCTTCATGGAGTCCACCACAGAGAGGATGGAGTTGAGGGAGCCTTGGGAGCCTGACCTCTTCAGTCCGGCAAGCAGGGACCCCATGCCACCACTGCTGCTGCTACTGCTACTGCCCCCTGCCACTGTGGGGGGTTCCTCTGTGCCTCCACCCTGGTGGATGGGGGTTACCAGCTTCTCTGAGGATGAGGAATACTTGATTTATTTATTATTTTCTGGAAGAAGGGCAGTAACCTAGGACGACAAAAAGAACAAGAAGAAAAAAGGCCCACTGAGGTGCCAGTCACTAAAGAAAAATAAAAAAGGATCATCCAAAACTGAAGGATATTAGTGTGTACTTCACCATGGACCTCAGGATAACATGCAGGAATCCTAACTGTAGGAATACAATATGCTTAATTCCTGACTGTAGGAATACAAAATGCTGAACTCCAGACTGTAAGAACACAATACCTACAAATATACCAGGAAGACTTACTGGCATACTGCAGGGTGAGCATGAGGGAGCATTCCTGGCACATGATGCCCCCACACAGGCGACAGTGGTGACGGCGCCGGGCCAGACTGAAGGAGCGGGCACAGAAGGGGCATAGAGGTACATCCTGATCCTCGGCCCAGCTCACAATGGAACGTTCATGGGCTGGGAGGAAGGAAAATGTAAGGTGAGGTGTAGTGGGGTGATGTAAGGGGAGATGAGGTGGGGTGGGGGTGATATGGGTGAGATGAGGTAAGGTGTGGTAGAGTAGAGAATGGTAAGATGAGGTGGTGTGGTGGGATAATGTGGAGTGAGATGAGGTTGAGAAGGATGAGATGAAGTGAGGTGAAAAAGATAGATGAGATGGTGTCAAGGTAAGGTGAAAAAGAATGGAGTTATAATGACTTCTGAAAATAAAGCATACATATACAGCACTGGAAAGATGAACCAAATAAACTAAAAGTGGTGAAAAATGGACAAAGTACACAAAGTTTAAAATAAATAAAATAATATATGTCTACTAAAACACCACACAAAACATCAAGAAAGATCACATAGGCAGAAACACCACATTAAACAGAAAGAAACATCAACACAGACATCAGAAACTTTGTCTGTGCCCACCTTTCCTCTTGACCGGGTCTGTGGGAAGGTCTGTGAGGAGCTTGTCAAGTCGAATCAAAAGCTTGTTGGTCTCGGCCACAAATGAGTCAATCCTTGCACTGCGCACCCGCTTGAAGTGACTGGTGTGGTTCCTCCAGGGTCCTGCGGGAAGTGTAATGAGGAGGAGGAGGATCTTGTAATGATGTAAGGAATGAAGGGAAGCTAACATTAACTCTGGAGTGGAGGTAAGCCTCTTGTATTACTAAGCAATATGGGACAAAGTCAGAACAGATAAGAAAAGAAGCAAAAGGAGGATGAGAGCACCAGAATTTAACCTGATAACCTGTCTGCTGCCAGCCCCTTAGGTGCACTAGAGGCTAGGGCACCACAGCCTGCATGGTCCCATCAAATCCCTAACAAGAACAGGAACAAGGAGCACCATTGTACCTGGTGGTGGAGGATCCCAATTCCAGGGATTATTGGGCTGGTATTCCTGTGATGCGTCCCCCTCATCCTCAAAGCCACGGGAGGGACTCAGGGAAGTGAGTAGGGATCTGGGGCGCAGGGAACCTCCGTCCGGCTCGTCCTCATTTAGAAACTTCTTCTTAGCCTTGTTGAGGAAACCTTGGGTGGAGTGGTATAAAGCAAAGATATCAAAGCAAGGAAATGGTCAGAACAATATGTGCTTTCAGGAAGAGGCATAGATAATGTGTGTGATCAATAAGTAAGAAACAAATATTATTGCTGAAGCAATAGATGCTGAAATTAGGTTAGTGCATCACACTGAAATCTGATGATTTTTAAGGGATAAAATAACAAATTTTTATGTATGACCTAAATCAGTTAAAATAAAATGCTTTGTTCATACAAGCAAGCAGAGCAGTCCCTTTGAAATACAGTAATGCCTTTGATAAAAATGAGAGACATTGAGTATTTTCACTTTATAAATTTCCCTATGCCACACCATGTGCAGCTCCAGTGTTGGATCTGTAGGCAGTCCAGCGTGTGTCAAGGCGAGGCGGTGGTCAGCAATCAGCAACTCACCCTTGAAGGACTGCAGCACCACGTGGTCCTCGGCACTGTGCCGCTCTTCAAAGTGTGCCTGGAGGCGGGTCACCGAGGAGCAATCCTGGCGGCACACGGGACACAGGAACCCCTCCAGGACCTCCCCCTCCCCCACCTCCATGGTGCCTCACGTCGGGCCTGCACCACCACCCTGCCCTGGGGGGAGAGGTACCAGGTACAACAGTGATGACCCATGACAGCCACAGTGAACACAACACTTACCTAGTGGGAGACTGGCTTGAGTCTGTCAGTCACTAACATGAGACACTAGAAGGGTCCTGAGTTATGCCAGTGTCTGGTGGACCAACTCAACCGAGGCCATTATGCAAGATAAAGGCTCATGGAATACTGGGTAAGAAACATTCATCACAGCTTGACTGGAGTGTGACCTTCTTGCAAGTTAGTGTTCTGGTTGTGGTTCTCAATATATGATGTGTGGGGGAGCAGAGTTGGTGCCTGCCTGGGTAAGGGTGTTGCTGGAGGCTAGTCTGCTGTCAGTGGCGGTGTAGGTGGTGGATGCACAACAGTATTATAGGGTCAGTAATCATCACATGTATTGTGGCTCAAATTCCTTCTAATCTGAACCGCTTCCCTTCCCTCAACCCTTGCCCTGCCCCTGAGACGCCCACACATCAAGCCCTCACACACTGTGCCATGCCTGCTTCAGACTTAGGCAGAGAGAGAGAGAGAGAGAGAGAGAGAGAGAGAGAGAGAGAGAGAGAGAGAGAGAGAGAGAGAGAGAGAGAGAGAGAGAGAGGAACACCACAATCACAGGTATAATCCAGGTGACCCACACAAACGAACACACACAAACACACACGTCTCCTCACCAAGCCTCTCACAGGACTGGCCAGCTTCTTCAGCCCTTCTGAAGGCCGCTTCTCCTCTGCTGTAGATGCTGCGAGGAGGCGCGCTGTGGTGTGGGGTTATGCGAGGCAGCCTAGAGAGACACGCACGCACACACACACTCACACTACCTCTGGTCAGCTGAGACCACCAGCCCCGCCTCCTCGACTGTCACTCTCATCTCAGGATTTTGGGTTTATTATGCTTTTATTCATTATATATGATTGTTGTAATTTCTCTGGTGTCTAGATTCAGTGTTACGAGTCATGTGGATGTTACAGGGGATGATAATAAGGGGGGAAAAAATGATGTTAGTGATATTGTATGTAAAATATTTGTTAAAGATCTAAAAATTAATATTGTATGTTTTCTTATAGTTTAAATATAAAGAACGATGCGTGGAAAATACTTGTAGATAGTTTTATTTTTTTATGCTCATAACCCCTCTAAATTTAACTTCATATTAACCTACATGCATAAAAAAATATGGAAAACTGTGAAATAATATAATTAAAATAAAAAAAAAACATTTTAACGCAATCATTCTCAACTTAGATGCTATTTGATCTACCACTACCACCACCACCGCCGCCGCCGTCAGCAGCTGACCACCACAACCACTACAACTATGGCCTCTTATTTCGGGATCGACAAAATATTCAAGGCCCTTAGGATCATTAGGGACCATGGGGGCATCAGGGCGTCTCTATACCAGCTATACAGGTGAGGCAGGGGTTGCGGGGCGGGCGGGGAGGAGAGAGAAGGTAGGAGAGGTCCTGGAGATATAGCAATATTTACCGGACAATATTTATACCTTACAAAACCTCAGAGTGTCCACATGAAGGCAGTCTGATAATAAATAAGGGATGTGTGTACTCTTTGCAGCTATTATTTGTTTGGTATTGGAAAAATTTGCCCTGTATTGGAAATTTAAACCTTGGAGTAGTTGTGAGGTAATTAAACTCAATTTGTAGGGTGTAATGTCGGTTCGTGGCCGCTAGAGACAGATTAAAGCATACCTTTTCATCCGTCAATCTTACCTCTAGTTGATTCTTGTGTTTTTCTCGGCAAATACTGAAATATCATTGGCGTTTTATCCATGAGTCAGATTAGGTTAGGTTTAGATTGATGCATTTTATTTATTTCACTGCAGATCCCCTAACTTGCTCTCTCTCTCTCTCTCTCTCTCTCTCTCTCTCTCTCTCTCTCTCTCTCTCTCTCTCTCTCTCTCTCTCTCTCTCTCTCTCTCTCTCTCTCTCTCTCTCTCTCTCTCTCTCTCTCTCTGCTGTATGAAGTGTTAATTGTAGGTGTGTCTCTGCAGGGTGGATGACCTGAAGGATGGCACTTTGGTGGGTGAAGATGCTATGGGCAACAAATACTATGAAAACAAACAGCTGACTTTGGGTGAGTGTATGATAAGTCTCTCTCTCTCTCTCTCTCTCTCTCTCTCTCTCTCTCTCTCTCTCTCTCTCTCTCTCTCTCTCTCTCTCTCTCTCTCTCTCTCTCTCTCTCTCTCTCTCTCTCTCTCTCTCTCTTTCTCTAAAAAGTTTTCAGATCTAAATACATCCTCCACTTTTCCTCCATTTCCAATCTCCATTCTTTTCTTGCTTTTTTCCTTTTTTCTCTGCTACCATCACCACCATCACCACCACCACAGTCACCATTCTACCCCCAGGCCGCAATCGGTGGGTCATCTACAACCCGAGTGTCGGCACTGACTACGACGGCTCCATGGTGCCAGCCGAGTGGTTTGGCTGGCTGCACCACAAGACTGACCAGCCCCCAACCAAGGTAAGGTCACTTCACTGTACAGGATGGGGGATCACGGGGCAGAAGGGGGTGGGGAGGGTGAGGAGTGGAGACGACAGATGAGGGAGTGTGGTAGTGCAGGAGGATTTTGCAGGAGTAGGAAGTTGAGGTGTAGGAAGGGATGATACACAGATATTAAATAAGAAGGGGAAGAATTGTCCACACACACACACACACACTTATGTCATTAAAGAATACAAAACTTATTGGACGTAATGTAGTATTGTATTTCATTACACATATTCAACTCTTGCATGGCTCCTTGACCCAATAGATGCATTCTGTTCAATAAATAACTATTATATCGGTGTTTGTATTGTTTGCATATCTTTTAATTGACCACCCTGGTAACCTAATGTGCCCCCCTCAATGTTGCAGGTGGCCCCCACTTCCTATGGCTGGCAGAGTGGACACCAAATGAACGTGACAGGCACTGCAGATGCTTACATGCCCTACAGCACCACCAAGCCCAAGGTGGAGGCATGGACTCCTCCCAAGGCAGCATAGAACTTAGCCCTTCATCTCACACTCTCATCCTATCCCTCTCTACCAAGACTAGACTTAGACTGGGTGGTTTGCTGTGTTCCTTGGTGTTGTCTACCAGCTGTCCTCAGAGTTCTGTGTAGGATAAGTAGGATAAGGAGGAGAAAGAAAGGGTGATTGGTAAAATTTTTGTATTGTCTGTGGAAAAATTCTTTGAAGCATTTTTAGGTGATGAAGAGATGCTGTGTTGCATTGTGTTGTGTGCTGTGCCAGAATGAGGAAGTAATTGACAGATGTGTATATGAAGAATAGGCTGAAGGCAAGTCTAGCACCAAACTGATCTAACCTAGAACTGACAATCACCCAAGACTGATATGACTGCATAAACTACTATTTGTCATCAAAGCAGAAAAGATACTGTTGTTTTCTTTGGTGGTGATTGTCCTACATGGAGAGTTGAAGGATGCTGGCTATGACAACTAACAGATAAAAGGAAAATTGCAAATGTAAATATGTACAATAAAAATAATAAAATGGTTTATGTTAAAAACTTTACACATGTATTTACTTACCTATTATGTGTGTGGTATGTGTGTGTGTGTGTGTGTATTTATAACATTATATATATTTCATATCTATGCTCAAGAACTGTCCTATGGGAATTGTTGAGACAGAACATCCATCTACGTATTTCTGTCCTTGAATTGTACTACTTCACAGTGTGGAGGTACAAAAATGATCAGAAATTCAGTAGCTTGGTCCAATCATTCCCACTGTGTACAGCATTTTCCCTCAATCTGAAGTCCTCTGATCTGAAAATCTTATAAAACCTGTTAATCTCAGATCTGAGAGATTCCTAGCAGCTCTGAGGACTTGAAGACCAGGAAGACTAAACAGAAGAAAGGAGACCAGTTTGTTATTTGATTCCTCACCATAATTGTACGTACATAAAAGAAAAAAAAAAAGAAAAAGAAAGAAAATTAAGTTTCCACATACACCATAATAAAGACATGTTCCTTACTTAAAACTGAAATGTAGGTATTATCTACACACCACTCCTGAGAACCCAAAAGAATATTTAAAGAATATTTCACATATGTACAATGGTTCTTTAAGTAAGGAACATATCCCTATATAATCAGATAAAAGATTTGAGATTGAAAATGTTTAAAATTTTTTTCTTAATTAAGGTAATGACCCATAAAAAATGATCCCCTACGGTGATCCCCTGCGGGCGTCACCGTAGGGGGTCGCGAAAGGGAGGTACCGTACAGCTTCGCGAAAGGGTGACAACGTAGGGCGTCGCCAAAGGGCGGCACCGTAGGGCGTCGACAAAGGGTGGCACCATAGGGCGTCGCCAAAAGGCGGCAACGTAGGAAGTCGCTACACTTGTCCATTGATATAATCTTTCTCTATCAATGTTTCACTTCTACTTTTCAGGATCTAAAATGTTACAGTTCAGAGAGAAATCATTTTATCGCAAAAGTTTTCGTATTTTTATCCATGTTCAGACCTTAAAAATAAATATAACTAAATAAAGTTATAAATAATTCAATGTCAACATTTTGATTTGATAATGCATAACATGTTCCTTACTTAAAAATAAGACATTGTGCGTGTGTTGAATATTCTTTTGTGCTCGTAGGAACGCTGCATAGATAACAATATTTAACATAAAGTGTGTGTATTACTCATTTGCTGGCCTCGCAACACAACCATCCCGTGTGTGTGTGTGTGTGTGTGTGTGTCTATATATAGTATAATGTCCACGGCACATACATGCATGACCCAAAACCAAGCTCAGAATCCACAGCCTCAAGGACGGTGTGTGGTGGGGGGGAGGGGCGGGGAAGCAGTAAGCCTTCCCTCAATGCACAATCTGGGTGGGGGGCGGGGACACGATCTGCGGCTGTTTGCCCGAAGGATTAAAGAGTTGGACACTGAGCTTTTAATTCTTGAACCTGTTTGTCTGAGTCCGCCGTTATCGACCGACCCAGCTCTTAAACCAAGGTCAGAAAAATACGGCTGGATGTTGCAATACTGCGCTCCTTGTAAGATGGACGGCAAGAAAACCTGAAGATGTTATCGAGACCGCTTGGAGCTTTTATGACAGGACGCGGGCCGAGCAGGACTGACGGGAGAAATCGTGGACGAAAACTTGAAATTGGGTAAATAAAAGGTAAATACACGAAGCATTATTAAATCCCACGGCAACGTTTCCAATTTCTCAATATTAGTTCTCGTCTCACATCCAACGCAGACGAGAGAGAGAGAGAGAGAGAGAGAGAGAGAGAGAGAGAGAGAGAGAGAGAGAGAGGGGCATTCTGGCTCAGGCACAGATTATAGCGCAAGATTAGAAAGAAATCCATGGAGGTATTGGGTTTCTCCGCGGCGACCAGATCATATGAGGCGGCGAGGCAGCGTGCAGGCGGCGGCGTGATGGTGGTGGTGGCGGTGGCGAGGGCAGCCCAACGCATGCCAACCTTATCACCACTGTAAATCGTATATAGACTAATACTACAACTGAGAGGGAAAGAGAGAGAGAGGGGGGGGGATTATGGGTAAGAAAGGGAGGATATGTGGTCTTCTTGGGGTGAAATTAAATAGTAATGGACGGAAAAAAGAAAAGTTAAATGAAGGATGAATGTTTGCATGTATTTGGCTAAGAAAAGAAGGAAAACAGAACAGGAAAAAAATGAACGGAGTGGCATGAGAGAGAGAGAGAGAGAGAGAGAGAGAGAGAGAGAGAGAGAGAGAGAGAGAGAGAGAGAGAGAGTGGGTAGACTGATAGGACAAACGCCATTATCTTCAACACACCTTCCCAGAAACTCCCCGTCATCACTATCATCATCATTATTCTCACAACCACCCACGCCATCCGCCAACAACCAAGGGAGAAAGACGCGAAAAAAAAAAAAAGGAAAAAAAGAATGAAACTCCCACACACTTGAATGTCACCACTTAAGGGCGAACTACTGTAAACTTTGCTAGCAGAAATAGCCGAAAGTGACGGGCAGCCTGCATTCTTAAACTTTTCGCCCTCTTTCCATGACTGTTTACAAAGGCCACAGATATGATAAGCCGTACACAAGATAGTTTTCCCGTTAACAATGTAGAAATCTTGTTAATATATCACTAGAACCATAAAAGCACCCTTAAAACTCTTTATGAAAAAACATCCTCGTATTTTGAAACGTTTCTTTCTCAACATGATTATTTTTAAGGCCACAGATATGAGTAGCCGGGTTCACAAGATAGTTTTTCCTGTTAACAATGCAGAAATCTTGTTAATCTGTCATTAAAACCATAAAAACCCCCTTAAAACTCTTGTAACTTATTAAAAACATCCTCGTATTTTGAAACGCTTCTTTCTCAACATGATTATTTTTGAGGCCAGAAATGATAAGCCGTACACAAGACAGTTCTTCCTGTTAACTATGTATAAATCTTGTTAATCTGTCACTAAAACCATAAAAGCACCCTTAAAAGTCAGTACCACTTGAAGTAGAACCTTTAGAATGTACTGAGGGTGCGACGCAGAAGTGTTTCAGAACATGACACACAGGCCGGTGAAATATATTGATTCTGCTGCTCCTTATCTCGTCCTCCCGGTGTCCTGTATCGGTACGCGCGGCGGGGGTGCCTGTGTGTACCCTCTATCGCGTCTCCTCTCCAAGTGTGGGACATTTTTTCGTACCCTCCTGGTCACTTTTCAATGGCTTTCCATCTCCAGACATTTTCTTCTCCTCGTGACTTATTTCTTTCAGGTTATTTTCTCTCTTTGTATTTTTTTTTTATATAATTTCCTATCTTTTTCGCCACTTTCCTGTTTATTTACCGAGAAGCTGCATCTAGTGTGGCTTACCTTGTATAATCTAGCTTACCTTAACCTAATATTATAACTTCATCTACTGTGTTGGCTTACCTAACCTAATTTACGAAACATAACCTTACCTTATCTAACCTAGTCTAACCTAACCTAACGTAACCTAACCTAACCTAACCTAACCTAACCTAACGTAACCTAACCTAACGTAACCTAACCTAACATAGTCTAACCTAACCTAACCTAACATACCGTAATCCTATCCACTTTCCTGTTGCATTATCTAATCTAACCTAATTAAACATAATATGATTTTACTTTACTTAATCTAACCTAATTTAATCTACAGTAACAGCCTTCTAATCTAAGCCATTACCTAACCTCACCTTTTTTCCCATAACTTAAACTAACATTTACATTACCTGATCTAATACATCTTAACTTTACTTAATAACTTAACTAACCTAACCCACACTACAAAAAAGCAACAGTTTCATCCTATTATCATAATGTAGTGGTATCAAATCGTTATATCCACAGGGAAATTGTCCACACGGGGGGAAAAAATAATATTAAAAATGCAAAGGGGAAAATATCAGGAAGGGAAATATTCAGAAGAGAAAAATGATTAAGAGGGGAGGAAATGTCCACGAGGAAAAAATGTCAAGGTGGGGAAATGTTTAAGAGGGAAAAAATGTCCATGGGGGAAATACGTTATCGAGGGAAATATGAGTGTGTCCCCGCCCCTCTTCCCTCCACGCACCCTCAGGCCCCCAGCGTCACTGCATCTCCTAAACACTTCAGGCTCACATTGTCACACGCTCTAGACTCTCGAAAAAGACAAGACTCAAAGGCCACAGAGGTGATTAGCACCGTCCTCAGGTTTCCTCCTACTAACAATGCAGAACTCTTGTTAAATCATCAGTTGAATCAGCAGAAAACACCCTTGAAAACCAATATTTTTCAAGACTATATTTTCACGAGGACTGATTTCAAAAGCCACAGAGATGTTTGTTTAGTGGTTCAACGAGATGCTTCGCTAATCACAACTAGAGGTAAGAAATCCGTTACAACAAGGCAATGTAGTGTTTGGGCCCTGTGCAGTGTTTGGGCCCTGTACAGTGTGTTGTCTGTTGTTCTGCAGCATACACGCCTTCTTCAGACATCACAGTGTTAAAAGTCTCGTTATCCTCTCTTAACTATCTAAACAAGCTGCAGCGGAGGTCTTCAGTGCCTTCAAGCGTGTACTCATGATTCTAATGGTACTTCAACAAGAATTCTGCATCATTAACCGTAAAAAAAAAAAAATATTAATGAAACCACGAGTGATCATCTCCGTGACCTTTGAAAACAGTCCTATTTGTCCTATTGAGAACGCAAACCATAGCATTTCAATATACAGGCTTAGATCACCACGTATTCATGCCGTGTTTCCATAATCGTAATAGTTGTGGCTTCCCTCCTCTCGGATCCCAAGTGGCAGCGAGAGGCGCACTTGTGAGTCTTATTACCCTTCCCTCCTCGTTAATCCTCCTTATGTTAGCGACCACTGCCGGCGCCACTCTGCACGGGAAGAGAACCAGGAGACTATGGGTGACTGTGTACTGGCTTGTATATACTTGTGGAAAGGTTGGGATTGTATGGCTGAGTGTATGGTGTAATGACTGTTAGTGATATGATGCGTAATATTCTCTGTCTCTCTCTCTCTCTCTCTCTCTCTCTCTCTCTCTCTCTCTCTCTCTCTCTCTCTACTAATAACCTCAGTCCGTCAATCTGTCAGGAAGCAAACATCACATACATCATACATATCAAATACAGATATGAAAAATACAACTTTGATTTCGGAATTGCTTCAAAATCTTTTCCTCCTTTCTCCTCCCTGGTGATCAGAAGGGAGCGAGCCTTCATTATTCACGCCGACTCTTGCCTTCCTCTACGCCAGGACAGGCCGCAGGAAATGGGAGGTGCAAGGGAACATAAAGGAAGGCAAAAAGGTGAGTGAGTATGCTAAGGTGCTGGGATACTGTGATGACGCAAGAGAAATGAGGAAAGAGGTAAGATGTAGCAGTAGTAGTAGTAGTAGTAGTAGTAGTAGTAGTAGTAGTAGTAGTGGTGGTAGTAGTAGTAGTGGTAGTAGTAGTAGTAGTAGTAGTAGTAGTAGTAGTAGTAGTAGTGGTGGTGATAACAATAACAATAATAATAATAATAATAATAATAATAATAATAATAATGATAATAATAATAATAATAATAATAATAATAGTAACAATAATAATAACAAAAATAAGATACATCTGGCGTCAGTTTCATCTGTTCTCATAAAGCAAGAGTTGATTACGTGCTTTCACCAATAAAACCCAGTCATGAGTGTTTGTTTGTTTGTTTGTTTGTTTATTTGTGTGTGTGTGTGTGTGTGAATTACGTCGATAGTCTGGGAATTATTATTTTTTTCTTTGCAAATTTCTTTCCTCCTTTTTCTTTTGTCTTTTCTTTCCCTCTTCCCCAGTTTCATTAAATGTGTACAGCAGCCTGTGTCGGTTAATAACGAGGGTATTTGTTCTATTTCATTTTCCTCTTTCTCCCTCTCTCCATCCTTTATTTTTTGTTTTCGCGAGTGAAAGAAAGAGGACAGACAGGGAGAAACGCAGGTGTAGACAGACAGACAGACAGACAGACAGACAGACAGTCATCGAGAAACAAAGAGATAGACGCTCCAGAAATTAAATTAAATAGATAAATAAAAAGATAGATAGGAAGAGAAGTAAGTCGATAGATAAATAGATAGATAGATAGATAGATAGATAGATAGGATAGGTAAGTTGGTGGGTAGTTGATAGACAGACAGAGAAATACAGACAAAAAGGGAGACAAATATATAACTAAACACCATGGAATAAGATATCATAAAAAATAAATAAAATAAATAAATAAATAAATAAAAAGAAAAGATCCAAGCTGAACAGAACCTCGCCTACACGCCGCGGCTGTTTGGGGAAAAGCTTGAGCGTCACAGCAGAGGGAAAACCCAGTGATGCTGTACCAGTATGTGTAGGCTGCTGAGGTCAAACATTTCGGCGTCCATCTCTATCACATTTAACAAACTCTAGTGGAGGATGTCAAGTTTTACAAGGGTGCGTCTTTTTTCTTTTTTTTCTTCTTTTTTTCTTGTTGGTTCTAGTGATGATTTTAACAAGGGCTTTTCATTATCAGTAGTGAACATGAGAATGGTGCTGGTTGTCGCTGTGGTCTTTGATTATTGTCGTCTTGAAAGCCAACAGCGTTTAAGAATATGGGTTTTCCAATTGTTTTCTTTTTTTTTCTTTTCTTTCTTTTCTTTTATTTCTTTTCTTTCTTTTTTTTTTTTTTTTTAATCTTCTAGGACTATTGTTATTCTGAAACGATTCTGCACCGCACCCCGACTACTTTTAAAAAGCTGTAGTTCAAGTTATACGGGATTTTAAGTGTTCTAAGGGCAGACTGACAAGATTTCTACATTATTAACAAGAAAAACACTCTTGGTAACCTGCTAAACATCTCTGTGGCCTTTGAAATTAGTTAGGATGAGAAAATGAAGCGATTTTAAGGTAGTTTTTAGGGTTCTAGTGACAGATTGATAAGGTTTCTACACTGCTAACAGGAGAAAGACTCTTGAGAACCTGGCTATACATGTGTGGCCTTTGAAAATAGTAAGGGCGAGAGAATTAAGCGATTTTAAGGTTGTTTTTAGGGTTCTAGTGACAGATTGATAACATTTCTACACTGCTAACAGGAAAAAGACTCTTGAGAACCTGTGGCCTTTCAAAATAGTAAGGGCGAGAGAATTAAGCGATTTTAAGGTTGTTTTTAGGGTTCTAGTGACAGATTGATAACATTTCTACATTACTAACAGGAGAAAGACTCTTGAGAACCTGAGTAAACATCTGTGGCCTTTAAAAATAGTCGTGGTGCGAGAGGGCAAAGCGTTTCGGGCCCTGGATCAGCTTAGCCCGCAACGACTAGAGTGAAGCAGATCGAATATATTTTATCGCTCCTCGTGACTCCCAGCGGACCTGCCAGCCTTGAAGGTTTCCAGGAAGTAGCACAATTATTGGCACCACTGCGGGACTTGGTGTAACACATCGCCGGGACAACGTACCGTGATAACGCTGCGCCACACCTGGAGCTGAGCGTACCAGAGCTGGCCCAGTACACCACAACAGACGGGGATGTGGTGTGTGACGATGCTTTGCTCTGGACCTTCACTTTCCTCCTTCCTCATTCTCCTATTATTGCTTGTCTTCCTATTCCTCTTTCTATTCTTGCTTATCTTCCCATTCCTGATCCAATTACTGCTTATCTTCCCATTCCTCATGCTGTTCTTGCTTATCTTCCCATTCCTGATGCAATTACTGCTTATCTTCCCATTTCTCATCCTATTCTTGCTTATCTTCCCATTCCTCATCCTATTCTTGCTTATCTTCCCATTCCTCATCCTATTCTTGCTTATCTTCTCATTCCTAATCTTATTCTTGCTTATCTTCTCATTCCTCATCTTATTCGTGCTTATCTTCCCATTCCTTATCCTATTCTTACTAATCTTCTCATTCCTTATCTTATTCTTGCTTATCTTCTCATTCCTCATCTTATTCGTGCTTATCTTCCCATTCCTTATCCTATTCTTACTAATCTTCTCATTCCTTATCTTATTCTTGCTTATCTTCCCATTCCTCATCTTATTCGTGCTTATCTTCCCATTCCTCATCTTATTCGTGCTTATTTTCCCATTCCTCATCCTCTACAGCAGCTGTTGTTAAAGTTTTCATAAGCAACCCCGTATGGAACTTTTCAATCTTCACGACCCCACAGTAAGAAAATGAACTGTGGCCCATAAACTTTATTTTCAAGAGATATTAAACGTGTGTTCCATTTTTATCTAAGAATGAACTAAGTACACGTAATCACTGACCGACTGGTAGGCTGTTTCTTTTTCGGTGGCGGGTCCAGACTTATCACGCAAAAAAGACAGGGCCGCTACCCTCCACCACACCACTCCCCAGCGCACGCGTTTGGTGAAAGAAGCGGTACCTGTCAGAACCATCACTAGGTGGGTCCAGTGCGGGGAGGGGCAGGGGGTGGGGGAGAGGATGAACGGGCATTACGTAATTAAATTCTGATTGGAATGTAAAGAAATGCATATCAATTTAATGGGAAAATAATTTAGTGTATACATAACATAAGCGAAAAAAAAAAAAGATTAATGTTAGCTTATCCAACGCACGCATGCACGCACACACACACACACACACACACACACACACACACACACATACAGAGATAACCGTGTGTGTATATTTAAGTCTCCCAAAAATTATGACACACACACACACACATAATAGGTTAATCCAAGCCGAGGGATAAAAAAACTCAAATGTATGTAGAGGTGTAAGAATGCTAACTGCTATTTCACTTAAGAAAACCACATACACTGAGAGCATAACCCTTTTTTCTGCGTCCCCGCCACCCATTAAAATTGATCTGGTGCCCTTCAGTTTGAGAACCGCTGTTTTATATTCATCAGCTCCTTGTCTTTTAACTTTCTACTTCCAATGCAGTCCTCGTCCCGGTTTTCATCTTTCATCTCCTCCTCCTCCTCCTCCTCCTCCTCCTCCTCCTCTTCCTCCTATCCCTTTCCCCTTTCACTGCTTATCTTCCGCCTCCCTCGTCTTGTCACTCTTTCATTCCCCCTTCCATGCCTTACTCTCTCTTATCTTCATTCTTTCTTCCTCTCTTCTCTCCTCATTCACTGCACCTTGCTTCCCAATTGCTCTTCTCCTTTTCTTTCACTCCGCCATCTTTTCTTCGCTACTTCCTTTTAAATTTGTCTTCGTCTTCTTTCGTTCATTACTGTTCCGAGTTCCTGGTGCATGATCTTGGCTTCTTCTTCTTCTTCTTCTTCTTCTTCTTCTTCTTCTTCATAATCTCTAGCAAGGCATTCCTCCACCTTCTCCTCCTTCTCCTTCTTCTTCTCCTCCTCCTCCTTCTCTTCCATAATCATCGTCATTCCTCTGTTATCTCCTACTTTTATCTCCTCCTCCTCATTCTCCAAGTCACTTCTTCATCTCCTCCTCGTCTCCTCGTCTTCCTTCATGTCACTCCTTCACCTCCTCCTCCTCCACGTCGCTCCATCTCCTCCTCGTCTCCTCGTCTCCTTCTCGCTCGCAAGTAATCGTTGTATACTTTGATGCAGTTCGGGAGTTGCCTAATTACAGTCTTGAATGAGTGTGGCGGTGAGGCAGCGGCGGAGGCGGTGGCGGCGGCGGTGGTGGTGGCAGCGGCAGCACTTCCCTTCTCTCTCAGCCCACCGCCATCTCTCCTCCTCCTCCTCCTCCTTCTCCTCCGGTTGCCTAATTACGTGCTCTCCTAGGGGCTTCACGCACGCTGCCCCTGTGGGTGGTAGCGAGGCGAGGAGTGGTCTTGGTTTGGGTTGGGTGGTGGTGGTGGTGGTGGTGGTTCTTGTTCTTCGTTTTATTGTTGTTGTTGTTCTCTTCTTGTTATTTTTTTCTTATCCTTCTTTTTTTCTTGTTTTCCATCTTCTTCTTCTTCTTCTTGTGGTGGTGGTGGTGGTGGTGGTGATGGTGGTGACAGTAATTTCCTTACCTGCATAATTTTTCTCTAATTACTGGAAGCCAGCTATTAAATCTGTTTGCATGAATTTCTGCTTTATGACACTCGAGGTTATTGCTGAATACGTGGGAGGAAGCGACTGTGGAGGAGGCGGAGGAGGAGGAGGAGGAGGAGGAGGAGAAGGAAGAGGAGGAGGAGGAGGAGGAGGAGATTAGGATTTAAGTCGGAATGACAGACAGACACAACGACCTGGATTCCTCAAGTAGATAATTACCACCACCACCACCACCACCACTGCCATAACAACCACCACCACCACCACCAGGAGCAGCGAGCATTGCGTCATATGCACGCCTCCAGCTGGCTGCGCGAGGCTGGCGAAGGGACGAAAGCAGGGACGAAAAAAAAGAAAAAAAAAAGAAAGCTAGAGAGAGAGAGAGAGAGAGAGAGAGAGAGAGAGAGAGAGAGAGAGAGAGAGAGAGAGAGAGAGAGAGAGAGAGAGAGAGAGAGAGAGATAAAAACACAGGACCCTCCACTTTGACTTCCTGACGAAGGCCCTGGTGGGGGGGAGAGGGGAGGGAAGGCCAGGAGGTAGCATGCCAGCCTACCCCCGACACTTCCTGCCCCACCACCACCACCACCACCACTGCCATGTCCCAGGGCACAAGGGACACACACACACACACACACACACACACACACACACACACACACACACGGACACATGAGCAAGATAAGAAGGTCGTCCCACGCCACATGCGCGGCCGCTGGGGAGGGAGGACGCGACGCCCGCCTCACTCATTCCCCTCCGTGACTCCCTGTGGTGAAGGTCCTCCAGCAGCGCCTCGCTCCACTCCGGTACTCACTCCCCCATGTTCTCACTCGCCCGTGTCCCTTTTAACTTAGTCCCTCTCCTCTAACTTGTCTTGCCTTTCATTCTAGCATCGTTTTCCATTATAAAGTTAAACAGTCCTTTTTTTTCTATCTCTTTTTCCAGTCCATGTTCTCACCCGCCCGTGTCCCTTTTAACTTAGTCCCTCTCCTCTAACTTGTCTTGCCTTTCATTCTAGCATCGTTTTCCATTATAAAGTTGAACAATCTTTTTTTTTTTTCTATCTCTTTTTCCACTCCTCCATGTCCTCACCCGCTCGTGTCCCCTGCAACTTAGCCACTCGCCTCTAACTTGTTCTTCCTTTATAAAATTATACAGTCTCTATCTTTTTCTTTCAAGTCACTCCTCCGTGTCCCTCGTAACTCAGTCCCCCTCCTTTCCTGGGTTGCTGTACGTTATTGTCCTTACAGCCCCCAAAGCAGCACCGTTCTCCCTTTTCAATTACTCTCTCATGTCCTTCCCAGTGTCTCTTGTAACTCAGCCTCGCGCCTCTTCTGATTTGCTACCCTTAGTTTTACAGCTCTTCAGAGTAGCATAACACTCCAGTAGTCACTCCCCCCGTGCCGCTGACTGTCCTTTATAAAGCTACACTCGTTCCTTTTTCCTACTCAATCTCCCTGTGTCTTTTATAACTTAGCCCTTCTCTCCCTGCTTACTGTACTTGATTGGCCTTACAATGTTCTCTACTCTGCTAGTCATTCCTCTCCTTGGCCGTGTCTTCTCTTGACTGTTTATTGTAGTGAAGGTTATTGTGATTCTGTATGGCCCTTCTTTGCTCTCCTACTCCCTTCCTCTTGTGTCTTTAATTGTAGTCTTTATTATTTCTCTCTACCGTCTCCTCTTTTGACTTTATATTGTAGGTATGGTTGTTATAACTCTGTGTACTCTTTCTTTACTCTTCTATTTCCTTCTTCTGTTTCTGTTCTTTATTATTTACTCTTTCTGATTGGGGGGTAATGAGGGGTACTTCTAAAGCTGTCTTGAATCCTTGGCATGTTCCTGTAAAAGTTTAGGTTAAGTTTAGGTCCCAGGAGTGTGTCTTTTGTTCTCTTCAGTACTTTGGTAGTTTTTTAAAAGTGAGTTCTGAGTCCATCCCTTCCCTGACTGAATGGAAGCTGCTACAACTTGAATTAAGTTTATGTTGTCTTTCTCTTGTGTTGTTCTCCTGTTCCCTGTCATGCCTCAGTGGTTTTCTATTTGTGTTCTTTACTGAATCCTCGAAAACTTGGGGAGCTTAGTCAATTCCTTCCTACACACACACACACACACACACACACACACACACACACATACACACGAAAAAAAAAATCTTTAGTTCCTTCCTCTTATGACAAACTTAGATTTTTGTTGTTTCAGAGTTTCTCTCTCTCTCTCTCTCTCTCTCTCTCTCTCTCTCTCTCTCTCTCTCTCTCTCTCTCTCTCTCTCTCTCTCTCTCTCTCTCTCTCTCTCTCTCTCTCTCTCTCTCTCTCCCCATGTTCATTTCATCCCTTTCAAATCCTGGTCTGTTTCTTCCTACGAAAAAATATCTTTAGTCCTTTCCTCTTATGACAAACTTAGATATATAGAATCTGTTCATTTTTTCCCTTCTCCCCGTCTCCCCATGTTTATTTCGTGCCTTTCAAATCTTCGTCCATTTTTTCCTTCACATACACACAAATATGAAAAATTGTCTTTAGTCACTCTCTTTTATGACAAATTTAGAGCTATGGAGTCTGTACATTTTTTTTTTCTTTTTCTCCCCCGTTTCCTCAAGTTCATTTCGTGCCTTTCAGATTTTCGTCCGTTTTTTTTCTTCACATACACACAAACATATGAAAAATTGTCTTTAGTCACTCCCTCTTATGACAAACTTATATTTATGGAGTCTACAGTTTTATTTATTCATTTTTTTTTCTCTTCGTCTCCCCATGTTCCTTTCGTTCACCTCAAATCTTACTTCTCTCCATTCCTTGACTGATTACAACAAGGCATTCCCAAAACAGGCTCAGATTCCTCGCGTGTCTGTAAATCTTATAGTGAGCTTGTGTTCCTGCCGCGTCTGTATGAGTATATATTGTCCTTGTTGTGTCCTTGTTACGTCCTTGTTACTTCCTTATTGTTTTGCTATGTCCTTGTAATTTTCTTGTCGTGTCCTTGTTATATCATTGGTGTGTCCTTCAGTTCCTCAGCCATTGATCACCTTCCCTTTGTGCAAATTATCGACATTAGTTCTTTACATTTTAGGATATTTAGCTTCCCTTTCCTTATCATGTGGTGTTTGTGCCCTTGTCTTGTTCCCAGATACCCAAATCAAGGCGTTATAGTATCAGATTCCTTCCTTCTGCTTCTACTGCTTCCAAACACCAATTTCAATAGCTTAGGGCGTTCAGTCTCCCCCTTGGTGTTGCGTCGTGTTCGTGTCCTTGTCATGTCCTCAAGTCACAACTGAGACCGGCTCGCTCCTCTAATTAATAAGTTTTTGACGAAGGTTCCAAAGTTGGCGGCCCTTCCCTCCCGTGCCCTGGTCGTGTCCGCCTCGCGTGGTTACACTTTTTCATATTCGTGTGCTTCTCAGTCACTCTGCATCTGTTCCTTCCTTAAAAACAGGATAAGATAACTACATTAAATCCGTGCATGGAATTCCTCGGAAGGTTTGGGATTACTGGTGCCCTCCGCCAACTGAAATTGAGATATGATGGATGACTTTAATACGTCAGACTGGGCACATGCGTCTTGAGATTCCTTTCGGTCTTTGAAGCTTCCGATACTTCCCCTAACTTTGTATAGTTAACATCTCTTCAATGACATAGTTAGGTAGCCTTGCCTGAGCCGTTTTCCGAAAATGTCAATATGAAAACGGTAATAATATCGAAACATAAGCTGTGTTCGGTAAATCTGTGAAGCAAATCAACAAGTTATTTACAAGATATGATTATTTCAATATATATTCCTCGTTTTCACACTTTTCTGAAGCGTTAATACTTTGATACTGTAATTATTATTTCCCCACTGATAGTTAATAAATTCAGCTTAATGCAACGATGATCGACGATGTGAATGAAAAATCTTGTATAAGGAAAAAAGTGAAATTGAGAAGGCATCACAAACGCACCAATCAGCGGCTTGGCCTGAAGAGAAGCAGGCGTGGCTTCTACACGAGCCTGACCTGCGGCGCTACAATTAACAACGTACAAAAAAAGAACCTCTAAAAAATATTCCTGACTGACGATCTTTTTCGATTGTACCTGTGAGTGAAAAGAACCTGATGCTTGTAGTAGTAATGACATAATACTGACAACCTAAGAATTAACGCGGTGTAAAAAGAACCTCTACTCGTTATTTCTTTATAAGTAACGGCAAAAAGTATCTAATAACTGTGAGATAATGTAAGAATTAATAAGAGAACGTCAAAGCATATTGTGACATGGTAAATGAGAGGCATGATAGGAAACAGAACAAATAATAAGTAAATAAAAAATAATAATAATCGGTTTTACAAGAGGAAGGTAGGCCTACACGTGACAGTCCCTGTATGAAACTTTCCTTCTTCTATGTAAGAGAGAAAAAATACTGTGATCTAGTAATTGCGAGATATAAAAGGAACCGAAGCAAGTAATCAGCTAAAAGAAAACGAAAACCTGACGGGTGATAAGAGAAGCCAGTCAGTGTATGAGAACTAACTTTTATATGAGAGGCTCTGGTCTTGGGATACAGAAACTTAGCAAAAATGGTCCACTGAGATGGCAGGCCCTAAAGGAGAGAGCCAAAAGGATTACCCAACATTGGTGAAGTGTCAAATCCTTCTTACATCCACCTCTCATCCCTCTCCATTACCCAATCTTCTTTTAAAGCTCCCCATTGACCCGGCACTAACAGCTTGAGTACTGAGCCTATTCCATCCATCTAAAATCCCAAACATATATCACTACTACTACTACTGCTACTACTACTACTGATAACCAAGTCTATTCCATTCATCCAGCAGAGTCTGAGTAACGTAGAAGCAATAGTTATACAGTGTGATTGGAGAAAAGGAACGATACGCGATGTAATGAAGCACCTGATAAGAGAGTGTACGTAAGATGTCTCTACAACACCAATCCGGTCATTGGGTAGTTAGTGTTGCAGTTAGTTGATAATCCTGTAGACCTATTGAAAGAAAGTTAAAGAGAGAGAAGGAAGGAAGGTAAGAAGGGAGGAAAATAGGAAGGAAGGAAGGAAGGAAGGAAGGAGAGAAAGAAAGAAAGGAAAGAAAGAAAGAAAGAAAAAAGGAAGAGAAAGGAAAGAAAGAACGAAGGAAATTTCTCTCTCTCTCTCTCTCTCTCTCTCTCTCTCTCTCTCTCTCTCTCTCTCTCTCTCTCTCTGCAAACAATTTTCCCCGGAGCTCTGAACGCTAGCAAAGGAAGATGCTGCCGGTAAAGGATTCAAGACTTCCAATTTGTGTCACATCCTCGTGTCTTCAACTCAGCAGGTCTTCCGTCCATCCTGCTCCCTCTGAACACAGCGCCCTCTCGCCCCACCACCCTTGATTACAAATGTACCGTAAAAAAGACATAACCATATTTCTAGACCACGCGTAGCTACGGAAACACTCACACACACACACGCACACACACATTGCTCTCCTTCCCTCTCGTTCCTTGAAAACACTAGAGTTAATAAGTAAGGAATCCAGCAAACATCTTTTCATTTATTTTTTTTCTTCTTATTGTTAATTAGTGGGTTGTTTTGGTACTCGTTGTACTCGTAATATACGTAGCGGTGATAAAGCGTGGCTGTTGTGTTAAAGTAATGTAGTGTGGGTGTAGGAGTGTGGTGGTGGTGGTGGTGGTGGTGGTGGTGGTGGTGCTACTAATACTATTACCACAACCGTCACAAACATCACAACTACCATGACCACCACCACCACCACCACCACTCCCCCCCTCCTCCTCCTACCACCACCACCACCACAACAGCACCTTAGTCGCCTTCGGTTTCTCCCTGCAGGCACCAACACCCGGCGACACCCACACCACCTACATCCCAAGGCCACCACCACTTCAGCCCCTCCACTGTCATGGCGGCGTAGGTCACGGCGCCCTACTAGGCTGCCCCACCCAAGCGGCCACAGCACAAACAGCAGCGCCCCACAGCGACAGCAGCAGCAGATTTCCCGCCTCTCATTCCCTCCAGTCTTCAGAGTCTCAAAGGGGGATATTTCACCGGGAGGGACCCCTTGGCGCCCCCTGTCCCTCCCCCTCCCCCTTAGGCGCCATGTCTCGCCCTAGAAGGCTCACCCCTCTCCTGCTGCCGCCACTTCTCCTGCTGGTGGCGCTGCTGGTGCCTTGCTGCCCTGCTGAAGTGAGTGTGATATCTGTTTTGTGTTGTTTGTGTTGTGTTTTGTGTGTTTGTGTTTGTGGTTCTTCTTCTTATTCGTCTGTTATGCTTTATTTTTTGTTTCTGTGTTTTTCTGTGTCTTTCTTAAATAATACAACTTAATAATCTACCCTTCAAATTATTTTTTTTTCCATTTTTCTCTCTAATATCTCGTCATGTCCGTTTTCTTTACCTCCTCCCTTCCCGTAACGCAATAGCTGTATGGAATGGAAGAGGTGATGAAGGGGTGATAGAGAGGTGATGGGGGAAATACATAGGGCCCTGAGGGAAAAGAAAAAAAGAACAAAGTATAGGGAGAAGGTGAAAAATAAAATGCTTTGGGAGACTACGAAAAATGTGGGACAGAAGGGAGAGGAGAGATGTTAAGAGGAAGAGGCAAAGTTCTGGAGGAAAGTGGGTATTGGGAGGAAAAAACGCAGCTGCAGGGGAGGAAAGAGGGGGAGGGGGTGGAAAGAAGAGGAAAGCATTTGGAGGAATATTGTAGAGGCGACGAGTGTTTTGCAGATTTGATGTGGAGGAAAGAAATGCCAGAAGGGAAAAAGAAAGGGAAAAAGGAAGGGGTTTATGGGAAAAGTGAGTAGGGAGGTTATACAGAGATGAGGGTGAAGGAAATGGTGACGATAGTGATGGTGATGGTGGTGGTAGTAGTAGTAGTAGTAGTAGTAGTAGTAGTAGTAGTAGTAGTAGTAGTAGTAGTAGTGTAGTAGTAATAATAATAATAATAGTCATCATCATCATCATCATCATCATCATACCATCGCAAAAATAACGTCACATATAAACACACACACACACACACACACACACAGACAGACGCCCTCACCTACCATTATCCCCCCTTTCCCCCTCCCCCCATCTCTCTCACACTCTCTCTCTCTACTTACCTCCTGACCAAATGACAAATTGCTTTCCCTCCTACTCCCCCTTCCCTCTCCCTCTCTTCGCAAGGTGAGAGGGAGAGGGGAGGGTGTTGACAAAACGCTCTTTATGCCGGAAGCTAAAATGGCCTTTTTGCAAGAGGTCTTAAGAGTTGCAATTTGCTTGTTTTGTGAAAAGAAGGTGGGAGGGAGAGAGAGAGAGAGAGGAGGGAGAGAGAGAGAGAGTGGGGAAGGAGGGAGGGAAAAATGCGAAGCGATGAATAGGGTGAATGGAAGGAAATTGAGGGAGAGAATGAAGGAGAGAAGGATTAGAGGAGAGGGTGTGGAGACGAGAGAAGGAAGGAAGGAAGGATGGAAGGATGGAAGGAAGGGAGCAAAAGAGAGGGAAAGAAAGGACGGAGGGTAAACGAGAACGAAGGAAATAATAAAAAAAGGCTGAATAAAGGAAAAAAAGGAAGGAGGAAAGGAAAATAATAAATGAAAGAAGATAAAAAAAGAAGAATGGACAGGTGGCAGAAAAATGGAAGAAAGACAGAATGAGAGGAGGAAAAAAAAGAGAGAGAGATAAAGAAAGGAAGAAAGACAGCGAGAGAAGAGTGATAAGTTAAGAATATGAGAAAAAAAAAAGGAAAATGAAATAATGAGCTGGAAGATGGAAGATAAAAAGGAGGAGGAGGAGGAGGAGGAGGAGGAGGAGGAGGAGGAGGAGGAGGAGGAGGAGGAGGAGGAGAAGGAGGAGGAGGAGGAGAGTAAGAAATAAGGCAATAAGAACAAAATAAGGAGAAAGGTTAGAGAGAGAGAGAGAGAGAGAGAGAGAGAGAGAGAGAGAGAGAGAGAGAGAGAGAGAGAGAGAGAGAGAGAGAGAGAGAGAGAGTACACAACCTCAGTGTAGTCATTGCCTCACTTACACTATAAACCTAAATTATGAGACATTTTGGTGTCCTTATCTTCCTCTACACCTACACTCCTCCTCCTCCTCCTCCTCCTCCTCCTCCCCCTCGTCTTCCAGGCCAGCAAATAAAATTCCCTAGATTACAAACTCATTCTTGCGTTATGTTTCCTCCGGGACGTGTCTTCACCTACGTAGCCTCTCTCTCTCTCTCTCTCTCTCTCTCTCTCTCTCTCTCTCTCTCTCTCATAACAAGTTTCACATTCGGGCCCCGCGTTTCCAAACTCCTGACCCGAGAATTTCATTTAAAGCGGGCGCAATATGATGGTGACGCTAAATCCCACACCTGTTTGTATCCTGGTAATTCATTCCGTGTGTGTGTGTGTGTGTGTGTGTGTGTGTGTGTGTGTGTGTGTGTGTGTGTGTGTGTGTTGGGTTTGGGGATTCTCTTGTTTCGTCTGTCTCTCTCTCTCTCTCTCTCTCTGTGTGTGTGTGTGTGTGTGTGTGTGTGTGTGTGTGTGTGTGTGTGTGTGTGTGTCTGTTTTTGTTTGGGTGTCTGTTTCTCTCTGTCTCTGTTTCTGTGTCTGTCTTTGTCTGGTTCTAGTTCTCTGTCTGTCTGTCTGTCTGTCTCTTTCTCTCTCTCTCTCTCTCTCTCTCTCTCTCTCTCTCTCTCTCTCTCTCTCTCTCTCTCTCTCTGTTACCATTGCCCCTTTCCTCTTCCTCCTCCTCTTCCTTCTCTTCCTCCTCCTTCTCCTCCTCCTCTTCCTCCTCCTTCTCCTCTTTCATGTCTTTCACTTTCTATATGATCTTCAATTGATTTGGGTATAGTTTGCATTCTCTATTCTTCTAAAAACATAAGAATTTGTTTTTCTTTTTATAGATTTATTTCTCACATTTTTCTTTAGTTACCTTCTTAATTTGTTAGAGATTCCCTTGTTCTCTTTGTCTCTCTCTCAACAACAACAACAACAACAGTGACATTAATAACAACAACAACAATGACATAAACAACAACAACAACAACAACAACAACAACAACAACAACAACGAGAAACAAAAACACCACGTCAGCATCATCAACACAACAGGCTCATCACCAGCAACAGAACGCAGCGCCTTTCACTCAGCTCGCCAGACCGTGTGTATATACCAGCCAGCCAATCACGGCCTCCCGGATCGCACAGGCAGCCAATCAGCGTGAAGTGCATCTCGAGTTAGCCAAAGTGAACGCGACCTCTGAACTAACTAGAATGGCGTGTCTTGGGGTCTTGTTTAGGTGATTAGTAACAGGGCGAGAAGTTGGTATCTATTTCCTGGTCTAATTAGTTGTGCTTTGCCTTGTAGTTGTGCTTTGTGTGTATTGGAATGGTAGTGTTGATCGTTTATTTCTTCCCTGCAAGGTTTTTTAATGTTTTTTTTTATTCATCGGTGAGTTTTGGATATTTTTGTTCTCTTCAATATACTGCAGTCGGTTTAGTGTTTTTTTTAAGCTTAGAAGGATAAATTTAGCTTCCTCTCTCTCTCTCTCTCTCTCTCTCTTTCTCTTTTTCATGTCCCTGTAAACTTTTCTTCTTAATTTTGCAGTGCTTTCAGAGAGAGAGAGAGAGAGAGAGAGAGAGAGAGAGAGAGAGAGAGAGAGAGAGAGAACACTCACGAGGTACGACACTCTGCTCTTGTGATATATGGTGATGAGCGACAACACGAGGTACACACAGCAATAACACTACATCGAAGTACACTACCCTTATGAAACTCAGCTTGTATCATACTCTAGTAAATTAAATAGTGTAGGTAGCATATGGGCCCAATATTCCGGAGGTTCTGACTACAGCACAACATGACGCCCGTGGAGGATGCTCGATTTGACTAACTAATGGTGTGAGATGATTACGCGATTCTCTGGCGCCGCTTTCCGCTCCTCCTTTGTTCTCCGTGTCACCGAGATGCCAGACGTAGGAGAAAAGAGGGAAAGGGAAAGAAAGGTTGAATTTTATTACTTCTTTTGCTTTTTTTTTTTGTGTGTGTGTAAGAGGAGTTAAAAGGATTGAAAAAAATTACTATAGGAAATTAATTAAGTTACAGTGCTGCAGCAGTGAAGCCACAGTTGGAGGACACGGGAAGGGAAAAAAAATGTGACTGCTTTTCTTTTTTTTTTTTTTTTTTTTCTTTTATGGAAGTAAAAAACATATAGGAAAAATTTAATCATAGGAAATTAATTAAGTTATGGCGCCGCAACATAACAAACCTAAACTATCCCAACCTAAGCTAACAATTTTACATAACTTAACTAACCTAACGTAACTAACCTAACCTATCAAACCTAACCTAACTAACCTAACCTAACCTAACTAACCTAACCTAACTAACTTAACAAACCTAACCTAACCTATCAAACTTAACCTAACTAACCTAACCTAACTAACCTAAGCTAACTAACCTAACCTAACCTAACAAACCTAACTAACCTAACCTAACTAACCTAACCTAACCAAGGCTTCCTAATGACCACTACCCCCCCACCGAGAAGCCACGAAGCGACATCGAACCCACAACCTTGAGTCCGCGCCGCGCCCCGCCCCGCAGCGCCACCTGAGCCCCAATAAATAATGGATTACTGTTGTGGATTACTGCGCTGCTGCTTCGTAATGCCGGATTTGTGGCTTGTGGTGCAATTACTTGGCTACCGGAGTTTAGTTATTTAGCTATTGATTTTTTTTTTCTCTCTCTCTCTCTTTTTTTTTTTAAGCTTGGTCTCGGTAAATATTGGATTAAATGCGTGGATTATACCAGAATGATCACATGTAACGCTAATATTTTTTATCATTAACCCTTTCGCAGTAGTATGTAACAGTTCACTATACTTAAAAACTCTGGACGAAATCTTTGCAATTACCTTAAAAAAAAAAAGAAGATAAGGGGAATTGAATGAATAGATTTTCCGATTCCTGGCACGCATCACGAAGAGAGGCGGCTGTGGAAAGGAAAAGGAGTTTCTTAAAGTAGGTTTTGATAAAGGAAAAGTGAAGGTATTGATATTTGCAGTTGTATTTTGAAGCTATTTATTTATTTATTTATTCTATTTATTTATTCATTTATTTTTTTCTTTTTGTCGTTGAAATACTGCCACTACACAAACAAAACACTGGTATTTTTGGCTCTTAATACGTGGAGTTATCTTTTAAAGTTATTGTTTTTTTCTTTTTTTTTTTTTCTTTTTTTTTGTCGTTGAAATATTGCTACTACTGAATTTCTTTCTTTTCTTTCTTCTTTTCTTTTCTTTTCTTTTTTTTTTGTCACTAAAATACTGCTACTACTAAAACGAAGCACTTTGACACACGCATTTTGGTTACTAATACGTGCAGTAATCCCTTGAAGTCCACGTGTTGTTTTACCATTAGAGTGTCTCATATCAATTACCCAGAACTGTCTTTTTGAAATCGCTGGTTTGTTTCGTCAAGGAAATACCTGATATCAAATTTTTGCATCCTTGGTTCCGTTTGGTGCCTTATTAAATGAAAGGAAATAGTGATGAGCGATTATTCTCCACTTATCAGTTTTTTTATCCCCCGTAATTACTGTTTTCTTTTTCGAGGCGTGACTTAATAAATTGTTAACACGGAAAACTGATAATTAATTCTTTAGTTATTAGTGTTCAGATATTTATAGTTATTAGTGTTTCTCTCTCTCTCTCTCTCTCTCTCTCTCTCTCTCTCTCTCTCTCTCTCTCTCTCTCTCTCTCTCTCTCTCTCTCTCTCTCTCTTCTTTCATCTTTTCATTTCGTTTCTTATTTTATTTTTTTTCCGCTTCCTGTATTTTCTTTTCCTCTTCCTTCCTCTTCTCTCTTGTGCATTTCTTTCCTTTCCTCTTGTTTCTCTTCCTTTACTTTTCTCCCCTCTTTTCCCTCTCGTTTCTCTTTCTATAAGGCATCTCTTTTGTTTCCTTTATTTTCCTCTCTTCACTTCTTTCCTTCTTTCCTCTCCTCTTTTTCCTTTTTCTTTCGTTATTCTCCTCTCCTCTATTCTCCTTTCCCTTTCTCTTATCCCTTCCTCTCCTCTCCTATCCACTCCTCTCTTCTCCTCTCCCTCTACTATTCTCTCATCTCTCCTCTCTTCTCCTCTCCTCTTCCCTCCTCTCTTCTATCCCTTCCTCTCCTCATTTTTATTTATTTTTTTCATTCTGCAAGCCGTATTTTCCGTTTCCTCTTCCTCTTCCTCTTCCTTCCCCTCCTCTCCCTCTCCCTCTCTCCCCCCGACGCGGAAGTACATCAGTGAATCTGTTTTAATAATATGCAAATTCTGGTGATACACGCCCATGGTAAAAATGTTATATCTTTTAAAAATGAGAAACTTCAAACGTTTACGAATGGACGAAAAGAGATAGAAAGGGAGAGAGAGAGAGAGAGAGAGAGAGAGAGAGAGAGAGAGAGAGAGAGAGAGAGAGAGAGAGAGAGAGAGAGAGAGAGAGAGAGAGAGAGAATGACAAAGGACACCAATAAATTACACAAAGGAATACGAAAAGAGGGAATAGGAGAGAAGGGTGATGAATAACGGAGGAAAGGAGAAAAAGTAATGAATGGCGGGGTGAATAGAAGGAGAACATGAAAAATTAGAGGACTCATTTTGAAAACAGTTTACCAAAATAACAAATAAAAATAAAAATAAGTTAATAAATAGAAAATAAATAAAAAAGCAAGTTTGGAACATTCACAAAATGAGGAAAAGTTTGTTTCAGTCATCTCTTCATATTAGCTCTCTCTCTCTCTCTCTCTCTCTCTCTCTCTCTCTCTCTCTCTCTCTCTCTCTCTCTCTCTCTCTCTCTCTCTCTCTCTCACTCACTCTGATAATTTTCTGCTCAATAAACTTTTCTTTTCCTCTTATAACTTTAAAGATATTTTTGACAGTTAAATTCTTTCCTTCAGAGAGAGAGAGAGAGAGAGAGAGAGAGAGAGAGAGAGAGAGAGAGAGAGAGAGAGAGAGAGAGAGAGTAATGGAATGGGGAGGAAGACTGATTATTCCTGTCATTCCTTCCTCTTAATTAATATCTAAGCCAGATGTTGATGAGCGTGGGACTGGCCAGCTGTGTGTGTGTGTGTGTGTGTGTGTGTGTGTGTGTGTGTGTGTGTGTGTTTAGGATGACAAACACAAACACATAACAGAAGACAAACAGACAGACAGACAGACAAACACAAACAAATATATATAAACAAATAACAAGAGAAACAAACAAACAAACAAACAGACAAACAGATATACTGTACATGTAAGCCAATAGAAAGACAGACAGACAAACAGACACGCAAACACAGACAGAGACAGACAATAAAGACAGAAAGACAGAAAAAGACAAATAAACACACACACACACACACACACTAGCAAAAGGAAAATCAGAGAAAAGAACAAACAGACAAGAACACAAAGGAAATAAAGAGAGAAAGAAAGACAGAAAGCCAACCACACACACAAACAAACAGACAAAAGACACACAAGGAGAGAAAGAAATAGGGAAAGAAAGAAAGAGATTAAGTAAGAGAGAAATGGGAGGAAAAACTGGTCACGCACAAACACACGCACGCGCAAACAAATAAGCTGAGACGCAATTAATTCTTCCTCTCGCCTTTCATGGTCTCTCTCTCTCTCTCTCTCTCTCTCTCTCTCTCTCTCTCTCTCTCTCTCTCTCTCTCTCTCTCTCTCTCTCTCTCTCTCTCTCTCTCTCTTATAAAATGCCATTAATCTTCATCACTTCATTTCTAACAATTTTCTCGTAACAAGATTTCGTAATGTCTATCTTTAAAGTCTCTACGTCCCTCCCTCTCTCTCTCTCTCTCTCTCTCTCTCTCTCTCTCTCTCTCTCTCTCTCTCTCTCTCTCTCTCTCTCTCTCTCTGCGCATAACAAACAAGGCGGTCGTATCGAGATTAATAGTTTCCAGCCTGGCATTTTCCTACGGCCTGTGGAAAGAAAATTGACTGCTGGTGTTGTTTATGTCCCCCTCTCTCCCTCTCCCTCTCTCCCAAGCACTGCGACAATATTTGCTTCCTTCCTCCCCTCCCCTCCACCCTCCTGCTCTGCCTGACTGCTGATAATGCTTCCCTAATCGCGTGTTTAAAGGGAGTGCCAGCGTGTGTACGTTTCTGAGGCTTGTTTGTACGATGGTAGTAAAGTACGGTAATGATTTGTTCACGTGTACGATGTTTTGAGGGTGGTAAGGGGGAGTACTGTTGGTGGAGGTGGAGGATAAGGAGGAAGTGGTGGAGGAGGAGGAGTACGTGGAGGAGCAGGAGGAGGAGAAGAAAAGGAGGAAAATTAGATGAATATAGACGAAAGAGATATACTATAACTACTACTATTACCACTACCGCTACAACAGCACAATAACAACTACTACTACTACTACCACTATTTCTACTACTACTACTATTACCGCTATGATAAAACTAATAAAACCACACAGATACCCCAAAGCCAAAAAAGAAACACACACAAAAACAAACATTTATCAGGAACCTTCCTTTTACTCGGGATCACAAAACAAGTGCAAGCATTCTTAGCTCCTGATGATGACAATGACTAATCCGTTGATATTCAAAGCGATACACTTGATCTTGATCTTGACATGTGATCACGCTCTAAACGCTGGTGTGGAATCCTCTGTTTATACGGGGTACCTAATCGAGTGAGCCTGTCCTGATGATGATGACCACTCTTGTCGCTGTTTTATGGGGGCGGTGGCTGTCTAGTGGCTGGAGAAATAGGAAGTAATTACTCATGGTTTATCAGTTAACGCCACCGATTCCATTATAATGAACGTGAGGCGATGAAGTTTAATATACGGTGTTTTCATCAGATTTATGGCCCCTTGAGATGAGAGAGAGAGAGAGAGAGAGAGAGAGAGAGAGAGAGAGAGAGAGAGAGAGAGAGAGAGAGAGAGAGAGAGAGAGAGAGAGAGAGAGAGAGAATACACAATGATGACAAAAAAGTACATAGCTAGGAAAATATAACTCACAAATGCACACACACACACACACACACACACACACACACACACACACACACACACACACACACACACACACACACACACACACACACACACAGTCCACCGTTTATTCTGAGCACCGGACCTTAAATGCTTAAAGATTCTTGCGTGGACTCTCTCTCTCTCTCTCTCTCTCTCTCTCTCTCTCTCTCTCTCTCTCTCTCTCTCTCTCTCTCTCTCTCTCTCTCTCTCTTTCATAACTCACGTACCAACAAACATGGCCGCTCCGGGAAGTTAAATTAAATCCACCGAAATATTCTTGAGCTCGATGACAAGGTGGAGGAACGTACCTCTCTCTCTCTCTCTCTCTCTCTCTCTCTCTCTCTCTCTCTCTCTCTCTCTCTCTCTCTCTCTCTCTCTCTAGAACAGCCTCATCTTGCTGATACAAAAAAAAATTCAAATAAAAATCCTGTTTCCATTCCATTAAAAAAAATAAATAAATAAATAAAAGTAAATAAAAAACAAACAAAAGAAAAACAATTACATCGATTATAGCCAGAATGCTGAACACCCCTAGTTACATATCCCTTATTTATCACCCCTTATTAATTACCCTTAAGGAGAGGAAGGGTGGAGAGCGAAGGGGAGTAGGAGAAGGAGGGTGAAGGGGAGTCGGTGCATGGGGGGAAAGG